>NC_057845.1:0-303833 GCF_910594005.1 Cervus elaphus | reverse complement strand
CGCCGCAACTTGAGAAAAACCATGAGACTTCCCCCGCGCCGCGAGATGAGGCCCGATTCCCCTGCACTGCGTGCAGAGCAATTCCGTGTTGCACATCACACATGAAAGGAGCCTTGATTTCCTTGATGGCACTCCAGAGAAACCCCAAGAACACTGTTTCAAGTCTAGAGGGATCCTGAGGTCACTGTAGCCACAGGAAAGAGCACCGTGGACCAAAAATCAACTCGAGATGAGAGGTTAGTCCCTGGCTTCGACTCCAGAGGAATACCACCTTACCACAAGCACCTCAAGAGGAGGCTTCTCTCAACTCTAGGTATGTCTGAGGGACCCTGATTTTGCGGCCTCAAGTGGAATGGACACTGCGATGCCCTGACGCGAAATAAGGCCGGATATCCCTGCAGTGACTTGAATGACGGCTCGTCTTGCATCTCCCAAGACGAAAGGATGTCTGAATCCCCTGTGGAGACCACAAAGAAAGACCTAGTTCCCCACCTCATGGCGACCGGAGGCCTCACATCCTTTGAAAACTCCAGAGGTACGCGGAGATCAGTGCCTCCAAAGGAGACGATGCCTGACTACTCGTGAAACTTGATAGGAGTCCCAGGATTCCTGTGGCACGTGGATAGGGACACTTGGTCTCCCGCCTCAGCTGGAGAGGCGTCCCAATTGCCCTGCCAATCCTCGAGGAGAATCCCGAGTTGTCCCTAACAACTAGGAAGGAGTCCTGCCATCGCTGAACAAACACGTGTGTAGAAGGGCCATCCCCGTTGTAACTCGAGAATATACCCCAGGTTCCCGCCGCAACTCGAGATAAACCATGAGACTTCCCCCTCGCCGTGAGATGAGGCCCGATTCCCCTGCACTGCGTGCAGAGCAGTTCCGTGTTGCACATCACACATGAAAGGAGCCTTGATTTCCTTGATGGCACTCCAGAGAAACCCCAAGAACACTGTTTCAAGTCTAGAGGGATCCTGAGGTCACTGTAGCCACAGGAAAGAGCTCCGTGGACCAAAAATCAACTCGAGATGAGAGGTTAGTCCCTGGCTTCGACTCCAGAGGAATACCACCTTACCACAAGCACCTCAAGAGGAGGCTTCTCTCAGCTCTAGGTATGTGAGAGGGACCCTGATTTTGCAGCCTGAAGTGGAATGGACACCGCGATACCCTGACTCGAAATAAGGCCGGATATCCCTGCAGTGACTTGAATACAGGCTCATCTTGCATCTCCCAAGACGAAAGGATGTCTCAATCCCCTGTGGAGACCACAGAGAAAGACCTAGTTCCCCACCTCATCGCGACCGGAGGCCTCACATCCTTTGAAAACTCCAGAGGTACGCGGAGATCAGTGCCTCCAAAGGAGACGATGCCTGACTCCTCGCGAAACTTGATAGGAGTCCCAGGATTCCCGTGGCACGTGGAAAGGGACCCTTGGTCTATCGCCTCAGATGGAGAGGCGTCCCAATTGCCCTGCCAAGCCTCGAGGAGAATCCCGAGTTGTCCCTCGCAACTAATCAGGAGTCCTGACATCGCTGAACAAACACGTGGGTGGAAGGGCCATCCCCGTCATAACTCTAGAATATACCCCAGGTTCCCACCGCAACTCGAGAAAAACCATGAGACTTCCTCCTTGCCGCGAGATGAGGCCCGATATCCTGCACTGCGTTCAGAGCAATTCTGCGTTGCACATCACACATGAAAGGAGCCTTGATTTCCTTGTAGGCACTCCAGAGAAACCCCAAGAACACTGTTTCAAGGCTAGAGGGATCCTGAGGTCACTGTAGCAACACGAAAGAGCTCCGTGGACCAAGAATCAACTCGAGATGAGAGGTTAGTCCCAGGCTTCCACACCAGAGGAATACCACCTTACCACAAGCACCTCAAGAGGAGGATTCTCTCAGCTCTGGGTATGTGAGAGGGACCCTGAGTTTGCGGCCTCAAGTGGAATGGACACTGCGATGCCCTGACGCGAAATAAGGCCGGATATCCCTGCAGTGACTTGAATGCAGGCTCGTCTTGCATCTCCCAAGACGAAAGGATGTCTGAATCCCCTGTGGAGACCACAGAGAAAGACCTAGTTCCCCACCTCATCGCGACCGGAGGCCTCACATCCTTTGAAAACTCCAGAGGTACGCGTAGATCAGTGCCTCCAAAGGAGACGATGCCTGACTCCTCGTGAAACTTGATAGGAGTCCCAGGATTCCTGTGGCACGTGGAAAGGGACCCTTGGTCTCTCGCCTCAGCTGGAGAGGCGTCCCAATTGCCCTGCCAAGCCTCGAGGAGAATCCCGAGTTGTCCCTCGAAACTAGGCAGGAGTCCTGACGTCGCTGAACAAACACGTGGGTGGATGGGCCATCTCCGTCGTAACTCGAGAATATAACCCAGGTTCCCGCCGCAACTTGAGAAAAACCATGAGACTTCCCCCTCGCCGCGAGATGAGGCCCGATTCCCCTGCACTGCGTGCAGAGCAATTCCGTGTTGCACATCACACATGAAAGGAGCCTTGATTTCCTTGATGGCACTCCAGAGAAACCCCAAGAACACTGTTTCAAGTCTAGAGGGATCCTGAGGTCACTGTAGCCACAGGAAAGAGCACCGTGGACCAAAAATCAACTCGAGATGAGAGGTTACTCCCTGGCTTCGACTCCAGAGGAATACCACCTTACCACAAGCACCTCAAGAGGAGGCTTCTCTCAACTCTAGGTATGTCTGACGGACCCTGATTTTGCGGCCTCAAGTGGAATGGACACTGCGATGCCCTGACGCGAAATAAGGCCGGATATCCCTGCAGTGACTTGAATGCAGGCTCGTCTTGCATCTCCCAAGACGAAAGGATGTCTGAATCCCCTGTGGAGACCACAAAGAAAGACCTAGTTCCCCACCTCATGGCGACCGGAGGCCTCACATCCTTTGAAAACTCCAGAGGTACGCGGAGATCAGTGCCTCCAAAGGAGACGATGCCTGACTACTCGTGAAACTTGATAGGAGTCCCAGGATTCCTGTGGCACGTGGAAAGGGACCCTTGGTCTCCCGCCTCAGCTGGAGAGGCGTCCCAATTGCCCTGCCAATCCTCGAGGAGAATCCAGAGTTGTCCCTCACAACAAGGAAGGAGTCCTGCCATTGCTGAACAAACACGTGTGTAGAAGGGCCATCCCCGTTGTAACTCGAGAATATACCCCAGGTTCCCGCCGCAACTCGAGATAAACCATGAGACTTCCCCCTCGCCGTGAGATGAGGCCTGATTCCCCTGCACTGCGTGCAGAGCAGTTCCGTGTTGCACATCACACATGAAAGGAGCCTTGATTTCCTTGATGGCACTCCAGAGAAACCCCAAGAACACTGTTTCAAGTCTAGAGGGATCCTGAGGTCACTGTAGCCACAGGAAAGAGCTCCGTGGACCAAAAATCAACTCGAGATGAGAGGTTAGTCCCTGGCTTCGACTCCAGAGGAATACCACCTTACCACAAGCACCTCAAGAGGAGGCTTCTCTCAGCTCTAGGTATGTGAGAGGGACCCTGATTTTGCAGCCTGAAGTGGAATGGACACCGCGATACCCTGACTCGAAATAAGGCCGGATATCCCTGCAGTGACTTGAATGCAGGCTCATCTTGCATCTCCCAAGACGAAAGGATGTCTGAATCCCCTGTGGAGACCACAGAGAAAGACCTAAGTCCCCACCTCATTGCGACAGGAGGCCTCACATCCTTTGAAAACTCCAGAGGCACGCGGAGATCAATGCCTCCAAAGGAGACGATGCCTGACTCCTCGTGAAACTTGATAGGAGTTCCAGGATACCTGTGGCACGTGGAAAGGGACCCTTGGTCTATCGCCTCAGATGGAGAGGCGTCCCAATTGCCCTGCCAAGCCTCGAGGAGAATCCCGAGTTGTCCCTCGCAACTAGGCAGGAGTCCTGTCGTCGCTGAACAAACACGTGGGTGGAAGGGCCATCCCCGTCATAACTCGAGAATATACCCCAGGTTCCCACCGCAACTCGAGAAAAACCATGAGACTTCCCCCCTCGCCGCGAGATGAGGCCCGATTCCCATGCACTGCGTGCAGAGCAATACCGTGTTACACATCAGACATGAAAGGAGCCTTGATTTCCTTGTAGGCACTCCAGAGAAACCCCAAGAACACTGTTTCAAGGCTAGAGGGATCCTGAGGTCACTGTAGCAACACGAAAGAGCTCCGTGGACCAAAAATCAACTCCGAGATGAGAGGTTAGTCCGTGGCTTCGACTGCAGTGGAATACCACCTTACCACAAGCACCACAAGAGGAGGCTTCTCTCAGCTCTATGTATGCGAGAGGGACCCTGAATTTGCGGCCTGAAGTGGAATGGACACTGCGATGCCCTGACTCGAAATAAGGCCGGATATCCCTGCAGTGACTTGAATGCAGGCTCGTCTTGCATCTCCCAAGAAGAAAGGATGTCTGAATCCCCTGTGGTGACCACAGAGAAAGACCTAGTTCCCCACCTCATCGCGACCGGAGGCCTCACATCCTTTGAAAACTCCAGAGGGACGCGGAGATCAGTGCCTCCAAAGGAGCCGATGCCTGACTCCTCGTCAAACTTGATAGGAGTCCCAGGATTCCTGTGGCACGTGGAACGGGACACTTGTTCTCCCACCTCAGCTGGAGAGGCGTCCCAATTGCCCTGCCAAGCCTCGAGGAGAATCCCGAGTTGTCCCTCGCAACTAGGCAGGAGTCCTGACTTCGCTGAACAATCACGTGGGTGGATGGGCCATCCCCGTCGTAACTCGAGAACATACCACTGGTTCCCGCCGCAACTCGAGAAAAACAATGAGACTTCCCCCTCGCAGCGAGATGAGGCCCGATTCCCCTGCACTGCATGCAGAGCAATTCCGTGTTGCACATCACACATGAAAGGAGCCTTGATTTCCTTGATGGCACTCCAGAGAAACCCCAAGAACACTGTTTCAAGTCTAGAGGGATCCTGAGGTCACTGTAGCAACACGAAAGAGCCCCGTGGACCAAGAATCAACTCGAGATGAGAGGTTAGTCCCTGGCTTCGACTCCAGAGGAATACCACCTTACCACAAGCACCTCAAGTGGAGGCTTCTCTCAGCTCGAGGTATGTGAGAGGGACCCTGAGTTTGCGGTCTCAAGTGGAATGGACACTGCGATGTCCTGACGCAAAATAAGGCCGGATATCCCTGCAGTGACTTGAATGCAGGCTCGTCTTGCATTTCCCAAGACGAAATGATGTCTGAATCCCCTGTTGAGACCACAGAGAAAGACCTAGTTCCCCACCTCGTCGCGACCGGAGGCCTCACATCCTTTGAAAACTCCAGAGGTACGCGGAGATCAGTGCCTCCAAAGGAGACGATGCCTGACTCCTCGTCAAACTTGATAGGAGTCCCAGGATTCCTGTGGCACGTGGAAAGGGACCCTTGGTCTCCCGCCTCAGATGGAGAGGCGTCCCAATTGCCCTGCCAAGCCTCGAGGAGAATCCCGAGTTGTCCCTCGCAACTAGGCAGGAGTCCTGCCATCGCTGAACAAACACGTGGGTTGAGGGGCCATCCCCGTCTTAACTCGAGAATATACCCCAGGTTCCCGCCGCAACATGAGAAAAATCATGAGACTTCCCCCTCGCCGCGAGATGAGGTCTGATTCCCCCTCAGTGCGTGCAGAGCAATTCCGTGTTGCACATCACACATGAAAGGAGCCTTGATTTCCTTGTAGGCACTCCAGAGAAACCCCAAGAACACTGTTTCAAGTCTAGAGGGATCCTGAGGTCACTGTAGCAACACGAAAGAGCTCCGTGGACCAAGAATCAACTCGAGATGAGAGGTTAGTCCCTGGCTTCGACTCCAGAGGAATACCACCTTACCACAAGCACCTCAAGAGGAGGCTTCTCTCAGCTCTAGGTATGTGAGAGGGACACTGAGTTTGCGGCCTCAAGTGGAATGGACACCGCGATGCCCTGACTCGAAATAAGGCCGGATATCCCTGCAGTGACTTGAATGCAGGCTCGTCTTGCATCTCCCAAGACGAAAGGATGTCTGAATCCCCTGTGGAGACCACAGAGAAAGACCTAGTTCCCCACCTCATGGCGACCGGAGGCCTCACATCCTTTGAAAATTCCAGAGGTACGCGGAGATCAGTGCCTCCAAAGGAGACGATGCCTGACTCCTCATGAAACTTGATAGGAGTCCCAGTATTCCTGTGGCACGTGGAAAGGGACCCTTGGTCTCCCGCCTCAGCTGGAGAGGCGTCCCAATTTCCCTGCCACGCCTCGAGGAGAATCCCGAGTTGTCCCTTGAAACTAGGCAGGAGTCCTGACGTCACTGAACAAACACGTGGGTGGAAGGGCCATCCCCGTCGTAACTCGAGAATATACCCCAGGTTCCCGCCGCAACTCGAGAAAAACCATGAGACTTCCCCCTCACCGCAAAATGAGGCCCGATATCCTGCACTGCGTGCAGAGCAATTCCGTCTTGCACATCACACATGAAAGGAGCTTTGATTTCCTTGATGGCACTCCAGAGAAACCCCAAGAACACTGTTTCAAGGCTAGAGGGATCCTGATGTCACTGTAGCAACACGAAAGAGCTCCGTGGACCAAGAATCAACTCGAGATGAGAGGTTAGTCCCTGGCTTCGACTCCAGAGGAATACCACCTTACCACAAGCACCTCAAGAGGAGGCTTCTCTCAGCTCTAGGTATGTGAGAGGGACCCTGAGTTTGCGGCCTCAAGTGGAATGGACACCGCGATGCCCTGACTCGAAATAAGGCCGGATATCCCTGCAGTGACTTGAATGCAGGCTCGTCTTGCATCTCCCAAGAAGAAAGGATGTCTGAATCCCCTGTGGTGACCACAGTGAAAGACCTAGTTCCCCACCTCATCGCGACCGGAGGCCTCACATCCTTTGAAAACTCCAGAGGGACGCGGAGATCAGTGCCTCCAAAGGAGCCGATGCCTGACTCCTCGTCAAACTTGATAGGAGTCCCAGGATTCCTGTGGCACGTGGAACGGGACACTTGGTCTCCCACCTCAGCTGGAGAGGCGTCCCAATTGCCCTGCCAAGCTTCGAGGAGAATCCCGAGTTGTCCCTCGCAACTAGGCAGGAGTCCTGACGTCGCTGAACAAACACGTGTGTGGAAGGGCCATCCCCGTCGTAACTCGAGAATATAGCCCAGTTTCCCGCCGCAACTCGAGAAAAACCATGAGACTTCCCCCTCGCCGCGAGATGAGGCCCGATTCCCCTGCACTGCGTGCAGAGCAATTCCGTGTTGCACATCACACATGAAAAGAGCCTTGATTTCCTTGATGGCACTCCAGAGAAACCCCAAGAACACTGTTTCAAGGCTAGAGGGATCCTGAGGTCACTGTAGCAACACAAAAGAGCTCCGTGGACCAAGAATCAACTCGAGATGAGAGGTTAGTCCCTGGCTTCCACACCAGAGGAATACCACCTTACCACAAGCACCTCAAGAGGAGGATTCTCTCAGCTCGAGGTATGTGAGAGGGACCCTGAGTTTGCGGCCTCAAGTGGAATGGACACCGCGATGCCCTGACGCGAAATAAGGCCGGATATCCCTGGAGTGACTTGAATGCAGGCTCGTCTTGCATCTCCCAAGACGAAAGGATGTCTGAATCCCCTGTGGAGACCACAGAGAAAGACCTAGTTCCCCACCTCATCGCGACCGGAGGCCTCACATCCTTTGAAAACTCCAGAGGTTCGCGGATATCAGTGCTTCCAATTGAGACGATGCCTGACTCCTCGTGAAACTTGATAGGAGTCCCAGGATTCCTGTGGCACGTGGAAAGGGACCCTTGGTCTCCCGCCTCAGCTGGAGAGGCGTCCCAATTGCCCTGCTAAGCCTCGAGGAGAATCCCGAGTTGTCCCTCGAAACTAGGCAGGAGTCCTGACTTCGCTGAACAATCACGTGGGTGGATGGGCCATCTCCGTCGTAACTCGAGAATATAACCCAGGTTCCCGCCGCAACTTGAGAAAAACCATGAGACTTCCCCCTCGCCGCGAGATAAGCCCCGCTTCCCCTGCACTGCGTGCAGAGCAATTCCGTGTTGCACATCACACATGAAAGGAGCCTTCATTTCCTTGATGGCACTCCAGAGAAACCCCAAGAACACTGTTTCAAGTCTAGAGGGATCCTGAGGTCACTGTAGCCACAGGAAAGAGCTCCGTGGACCAAAAATCAACTCGAGATGAGAGGTTATTCCCTGGCTTCGACTCCAGAGGAATACCACCTTACCACAAGCACCTCAAGAGGAGGCTTCTCTCAGCTCTAGGTATGTGAGAGGGACCCTGATTTTGCAGCCTGAAGTGGAATGGACACCGCGATACCCTGACTCGAAATAAGGCCGGATATCCCTGCAGTGACTTGAATGCAGGCTCATCTTGCATCTCCCAAGACGAAAGAATGTCTGAATCCCCTGTGGAGACCACAGAGAAAGACCTAGTTCCCCACCTCATCGCGACCGGAGGCCTCACATCCTTTGAAAACTCCAGAGGTACGCGGAGATCAGTGCCTCCAAAGGAGACGATGCCTGACTTCTCGTGATACTTTATAGGAATCCCAGGATTCCTGTGGCACGTGGAAAGGGACCCTTGGTCTCCCGCCTCAGCTGGAGAGGCGTCCCAATTGCCCTGCCAAGCCTCGAGGAGAATCCCGAGTTGTCCCTCGCAACTAGACAGGAGTCCTGACGTCGCTGAACAAACACGTGGGTGGAAGGGCCATCAACGTCGTAACTCGAAAATATATCCCAGGTTCCCACCGCAACTGGAGAAAAACCATGAGACTTCCCCCTCACCGCGAGATGAGGCCCGATTCCCCTGCACTGCGTGCAGAGCAATTCCGTGTTGCACATCACACATGAAAGGAGCCTTGATTTCCTTTTTGGCACTCCAGGGAAACCCCAAGAACACTGTTTCAAGGCTAGAGGGATCCTGAGGTCACTGTAGTAACACGAAAGAGCTCCGTGGACCAAAAATCAACTCGAGATGAGAGGTTAGTCCCTGGCTTCGACTCCAGAGGAATACCCCCTAACAACAAGCACCTCAAGAGGAGGCTTCTCTCATCTCTAGGTATGTGAGAGGGACACTGAGTTTGCGGCCTCAAGTGGAATGGACACCGCGATGCCCTGACTCGAAATAAGGCCGGATATCCCTGCAGTGACTTGAATGCAGGCTCGTCTTGCATCTCCCAAGACGAAAGGATGTCTGAATCCCCTGTGGAGACCACAGAGAAAGACCTAAGTCCCCACCTCATCGCGACAGGAGGCCTCACATCCTTTTAAAACTCCAGAGGCACGCGGAGATCAGTGCCTCCAAAGGAGACGATGCCTGACTCCTCGTGAAACTTGATAGGAGTTCCAGGATACCTGTGGCACGTGGAAAGGGACCCTTGGTCTATCGCCTCAGATGGAGAGGCGTCCCAATTGCCCTGTCAAGCCTCGAGGAGAATCCCGAGTTGTCCCTCGCAACTAGGCAGGAGTCCTGTCGTCGCTGAACAAACACGTGGGTGGAAGGGCCATCCCCGTCATAACTCGAGAATATACCCCAGGTTCCCACCGCAACTCGAGAAAAACCATGAGACTTCCCCCCTCACCGCGAAATGAGGCCCGATTCCCATGCACTGCGTGCAGAGCAATACCGTGTTGCACACCAGATATGAAAGGAGCCTTGATTTCCTTGATGGCACTCCAGAGAAACCCCAAGAACACTGTTTCAAGGCTAGAGGGATCCTGAGGTCACTGTAGCAACACGAAAGAGCTCCGTGGACCAAAAATCAACTCCGAGATGAGAGGTTAGTCCGTGGCTTCGACTGCAGTGGAATACCACCTTACCACAAGCACCACAAGAGGAGGCTTCTCTCAGCTCTATGTATGCGAGTGGGACCCTGAATTTGCGGCCTGAAGTGGAATGGACACTGCGATGCCCTGACTCGAAATAAGGCCGGATATCCCTGCAGTGACTTGAATGCAGGCTCGTCTTGCATCTCCCAGGAAGAAAGGATGTCTGAATCCCCTGTGGTGACCACAGAGAAAGACCTAGTTCCCCACCTCATCGCGACCGGAGGCCTCACATCCTTTTAAAACTCCAGAGGCACGCGGAGATCAGTGCCTCCAAAGGAGCCGATGCCTGACTCCTCGTCAAACTTGATAGGAGTCCCAGGATTCCTGTGGCACGTGGAACGGGACACTTGGTCTCCCACCTCAGCTGGAGAGGCGTCCCAATTGCCCTGCCAAGCCTCGAGGAGAATCCCGAGTTGTCCCTCGCAACTAGGCAGGAGTCCTGACGTCGCTGAACAAACCCGTGTGTGGAAGGGCCATCCCCGTCGTAACTCGAGAATATAGCCCAGTTTCCCGCCGCAACTCGAGAAAAACCATGAGACTTCCCCCTCGCCGCGAGATGAGGCCCGATTCCCCTGCACTGCGTGCAGAGCAATTCCGTGTTGCACATAACACATGAAAAGAGCCTTGATTTCCTTGATGGCACTCCAGAGAAACCCCAAGAACACTGTTTCAAGGCTAGAGGGATCCTAAGGTCACTGTTGCAGCACGAAAAAGTTCCGTGGACCAAAAATCAACTCGAGATGAGAGGTTAGTCCCTGGCTTCGATTCCAGAGGAATACCACCTTACCACAAGCACATCAAGAGGAGGCTTCTCTCAGCTCTAGGTATGTGAGAGGGACCCTGAGTTTGCGGCCTCAAGTGGAATGGACACCGCGATGCCCTGACTCGAAATAAGGCCGGATATCCCTGCAGTGACTTGAATGCAGGCTCGTCTTGCATCTCCCAAGACGAAAGGATGTCTGAATCCCCTGTGGAGACCACAGAGAAAGACGTAATTCCCCACCTCATCGCGACCGGAGGCCTCATATCTTTTGAAAACTCCAGAGGTACGCGGAGATCAGTGCCTCCAAAGGAGACGATGCCTGACTCCTCGTGAAACTTGATAGGAGTCCCAGGATTCCTGTGGAACGTGGAAAGGGACCCTTGGTCTCCCGCCTCAGCTGGAGAGGCGTCCCAATTGCCCTGCCAACCTCGAGGAGAATCCCGAGTTGTCCCTCGCAACTAGGCAGGAGTCCTGACGTCGCTGAACATACACGTGTGTGGAAGGGCCATCCCCGTCTTAACTCGAGAATATACCCCAGGTTCCCGCCGCAACTCGAGAAAAACCATGAGACTTCCCCCTCGCCGCGAGATGAGGCCCGATTCCCCTGCACTGCGTGCAGAGCAATTCCGTCTTGCACATCACACATGAAAGGAGCCTTGATTTCCTTGTAGGCACTCCAGAGAAACCCCAAGAACACTGTTTCAAGGCTAGAGGGATCCTGAGGTCAATGTAGCAACACGAAAGAGCTCCGTGGACCAAGAATCAACTCGAGATGAGAGGTTAGTCCCTGGCTTCCACACCAGAGGAATACCACCTTACCACAAGCACCTCAAGAGGAGGATTCTCTCAGCTCTAGGTATGTGAGAGGGACCCTGAGTTTGCGGCCTCAAGTGGAATGGACACTGCGATGCCCTGACGCGAAATAAGGCTGGATATCCCTGGAGTGACTTGAATGCAGGCTCGTCTTGCATCTCCCAAGACGAAAGGATGTCTGAATCCCCTGTGGAGACCACAGAGAAAGACCTAGTTCCCCACCTCATCGCGACCGGAGGCCTCACATCCTTTGAAAACTCCAGAGGTACGCGGAGATCAGTGCCTCCAAAGGAGACGATGCCTGACTCCTCGTGATACTTTATAGGAATCCCAGGATTCCTGTGGCACGTGGAAAGGGACCCTTGGTCTCCCTGCTCAGCTGGAGAGGCGTCCCAATTGCCCTGCCAAACCTCGAGGAGAATCCCGAGTTGTCCCTCGCAACTAGGCAGGAGTCCTGACGTGGCTGAACAAACACGTGTGTAGAAGGGCCATCCCCGTCGTAACTCGAGAATATACCACAGGTTCCCGCCGCAACTCGAGAAAAACAATGAGACTTCCCCCTCGCAGCGAGATGAGGCCCGATTCCCCTGCACTGCATGCAGAGCAATTCCGTGTTGCACATCACACATGAAAGGAGCCTTGATTTCCTTGATGGCACTCCAGAGAAACCCCAAGAACACTGTTTCAAGTCTAGAGGGATCCTGAGGTCACTGTAGCAACACGAAAGAGCTCCGTGGACCAAGAATCAACTCGAGATGAGAGGTTAGTCCCTGGCTTCGAATCCAGAGGAATACCACCTTACCACAAGCACCTCAAGAGGAGGCTTCTTTCAGCTCGAGGTATGTGAGAGGGACCCTGAGTTTGCGGCCTCAAGTGGAATGGACACTGCCATGTCCTGACGCAAAATAAGGCCGGATATCCCTGCAGTGACTTGAATGCAGGCTCGTCTTGCATCTCCCAAGACGAAAGGATGTCTGAATTCCCTGTGGAGACCACAGAAAAAGACCTAGTTCCCCACCTCATCGCGAACGGAGGCCTCACATCCTTTGAAAACTCCAGAGGTACGCGGAGATCAGTGCCTCCAAAGGAGACGATGCCTGACTCCTCGTGAAACTTGATAGGACTCCCAGGATTCCTGTGGCACGTGGAAAGGGACCCTTGGTCTCCCGCCTCAGCTGGAGAGGCGTCCCAATTGCCCTGCTAAGCCTCGAGGAGAATCCCGAGTTGTCCCTCGCAACTAGACAGGAGTCCTGACGTCGCTGAACAAACACGTGTGTGGAAGGGCCATCCCCATCGTAACTCGAGAATATACCCCAGGTTCCCACCGCAACTCGAGAAAAACCATGAGACTTCCCCCTCGCCGCGAGATGAGGCCCGATTCCCCTGCACTGCGTGCAGAGCAATTCCGTGTTGCACATCACACATGAAAGGAGCCTTGATTTCCTTTTTGGCACTCCAGGGAAACCCCAAGAACACTGTTTCAAGGCTAGAGGGATCCTGAGGTCACTGTAGCAACACGAAAGAGCTCCGTGGACCAAAAATCAACTCGAGATGAGAGGTTAGTCCCTGGCTTGGACTCCAGAGGAATACCACCTAACCACAAGCACCTCAAGAGGAGGCTTCTCTCAGCTCTAGGTATGTGAGAGGGACACTGAGTTTGCGGTCTCAAGTGGAATGGACACCGCGATGCCCTGACTCGAAATAAGGCCGGATATCCCTGCAGTGACTTGAATGCAGGCTCGTCTTGCATCTCCCAAGACGAAAGGATGTCTGAATCCCCTGTGGAGACCACAGAGAAAGACCTAGTTCCCCACCTCATGGCGACCGGAGGCCTCACATCCTTTGAAAATTCCAGAGGTACGCGGAGATCAGTGCCTCCAAAGGAGACGATGCCTGACTCCTCATGAAACTTGATAGGAGTCCCAGTATTCCTGTGGCACGTGGAAAGGGACCCTTGGTCTCCCGCCTCAGCTGGAGAGGCGTCCCAATTTCCCTGCCACGCCTCGAGGAGAATCCCGAGTTGTCCCTTGAAACTAGGCAGGAGTCCTGACGTCGCTGAACAAACACGTGTGTAGAAGGGCCATCCCCGTCGTAACTCGAGAATATACCACAGGTTCCCGCCGCAACTCGAGAAAAACAATGAGACTTCCCCCTCGCAGCGAGATGAGGCCCGATTCCCCTGCACTGCATGCAGAGCAATTCCGTGTTGCACATCACACATGAAAGGAGCCTTGATTTCCTTGATGGCACTCCAGAGAAACCCCAAGAACACTGTTTCAAGTCTAGAGGGATCCTGAGGTCACTGTAGCAACACGAAAGAGCTCCGTGGACCAAGAATCAACTCGAGATGAGAGGTTAGTCCCTGGCTTCGACTCCAGAGGAATACCACCTTACCACAAGCACCTCAAGAGGAGGCTTCTCTCAGCTCGAGGTATGTGAGAGGGACCCTGAGTTTGCGGCCTCAAGTGGAATGGACACTGCCATGTCCTGACGCAAAATAAGGCCGGATATCCCTGCAGTGACTTGAATGCAGGCTCGTCTTGCATCTCCCAAGACGAAAGGATGTGTGAATTCCCTGTGGAGACCACAGAAAAAGACCTAGTTCCCCACCTCATCGCGAACGGAGGCCTCACATCCTTTGAAAACTCCAGAGGTACGCGTAGATCAGTGCCTCCAAAGGAGACGATGCCTGACTCCTCGTGAAACTTGATAGGAGTCCCAGGATTCCTGTGGCACGTGGAAAGGGACCCTTGGTCTCCCGCCTCAGCTGGAGAGGCGTCCCAATTGCCCTGCCAAGCCTCGAGGAGAATCCCGAGTTGTCCCTCGCAACTAGACAGGAGTCCTGCCGTCGCTGAACAAACACGTGTGTGGAAGGGCCATCCCCGTCGTAACTCGAGAATATACCCCAGGTTCCCACCGCAACTCGAGAAAAACCATGAGACTTCCCCCTCGCCGCGAGATGAGGCCCGATTCCCCTGCACTGCGTGCAGAGCAATTCCGTGTTGCACATCACACATGAAAGGAGCCTTGATTTCCTTTTTGGCACTCCAGGGAAACCCCAAGAACACTGTTTCAAGGCTAGAGGGATCCTGAGGTCACAGTAGCAACACGAAAGAGCTCCGTGGACCAAAAATCAACTCGAGATGAGAGGTTAGTCCCTGGCTTCGACTCCAGAGGAATACCACCTAACCACAAGCACCTCAAGAGGAGGCTTCTCTCAGCTCTAGGTATGTGAGAGGGACACCGAGTTTGCGGCCTCAAGTGGAATGGACACCGCGATGACCTGACTCGAAATAAGGCCGGATATCCCTGCAGTGACTTGAATGCAGGCTCGTCTTGCATCTCCCAAGACGAAAGGATGTCTGAATCCCCTGTGGAGACCACAGAGAAAGACCTAGTTCCCCACCTCATTGCGACGCGAGGCCTCATATCTTTTGAAAACTCCAGAGGTACGCGGAGATCAGTGCCTCCAAAGGAGACGATGCCTGACTCCTCGTGAAACTTGATAGGAGTCCCAGGATTCCTGTGGCACGTGGAAAGGGACCCTTGGTCTCCCGCCTCAGCTGGAGAGGCGTCCCAATTGCCCTGCCAAGCCTCGAGGAGAATCCCGAGTTGTCCCTCGCAACTAGGCAGGAGTCCTGACGTCGCTAAACGAACACGTGGGTGGAAGCGCCATCCCCGTCGTAACTCGAGAATATACCCCAGGTTCCCGCCGCAACTCGAGAAAAACCATGAGACTTCCCCCTCGCAGCGAGATGAGGCCCGATTCCCCTGCACTGCGTGCAGAGCAATTCCGTATTGCACATCACACATGAAAGGAGCCTTGATTTCCTTGATGGCACTCCAGAGAAACCCCAAGAACACTGTTTCAAGGCTAGAGAGATCCTGAGGTCACTGTAGCAACACGAAAGAGCTACATGGACAAAAATCAACTCGAGATGAGAGGTTAGTCCCTGGCTTCGACTCCAGAGGAATACCACCTTACCACAAGCACCTCAAGAGGAGGCTTCTCTCAGCTCTAGGTATGTGAGAGGGACCCTGAATTTGCGGCCTGAAGTGGAATGGACACTGCGATGCCCTGACTCGAAATAAGGCCGGATATCCCTGCAGTGACTTGAATGCAGGCTCGTCTTGCATCTCCCAAGACGAAAGGATGTCTGAATCCCCTGTGGAGACCACAGAGAAAGACCTAGTAGCCCACCTCATTGCGACGCGAGGCCTCATATCTTTTGAAAAGTCCAGAGGTACGCGGAGATCAGAGCCTCCAAAGGAGACGATTCCTGACTCCTCGTGAAACTTGATAGGAGTCCCAGGATTCCTGTGGCACGTGGAAAGGGACCCTTGGTCTCCCGCCTCAGCTGGAGAGGCGTCCCAATTGCCCTGCCAAGCCTCGAGGAGAATCCCGAGTTGTCCCTCGCAACTAGGCAGGAGTCCTGACGTGGCTGAACAAACACGTGTGTAGAAGGGCCATCCCCGTCGTAACTCGAGAATATACCACAGGTTCCCGCCGCAACTCGAGAAAAACAATGAGACTTCCCCCTCGCAGCGAGATGAGGCCCGATTCCCCTGCACTGCATGCAGAGCAATTCCGTGTTGCACATCACACATGAAAGGAGCCTTGATTTCCTTGATGGCACTCCAGAGAAACCCCAAGAACACTGTTTCAAGTCTAGAGGGATCCTGAGGTCACTGTAGCAACACGAAAGAGGTCCGTGGACCAAGAATCAACTCGAGATGAGAGGTTAGTCCCTGGCTTCGACTCCAGAGGAATACCACCTTACCACAAGCACCTCAAGAGGAGGCTTCTCTCAGCTCGAGGTATGTGAGAGGGACCCTGAGTTTGCGGCCTCAAGTGGAATGGACACTGCGATGTCCTGACGCAAAATAAGGCCGGATATCCCTGCAGTGACTTGAATGCAGGCTCGTCTTGCATTTCCCAAGACGAAAGGATGTCTGAATCCCCTGTGGAGACCACAGAGAAAGACCTAGTTCCCCACCTCGTCGCGACCGGAGGCCTCACATCCTTTGAAAACTCCAGAGGTACGCGGAGATCAGTGCCTCCAAAGGAGACGATGCCTGACTCCTCGTCAAACTTGTTAGGAGTCCCAGGATTCCTGTGGCACGTGGAAAGGGACCCTTGGTCTCCCGCCTCAGATGGAGAGGCGTCCCAATTGCCCTGCCAAGCCTCGAGGAGAATCCCGAGTTGTCCCTCGCAACTAGGCAGGAGTCCTGACGTCGCTGAACAAACACGTGGGTTGAGGGGCCATCCCCGTCTTAACTCGAGAATATACCCCAGGTTCCCGCCGCAACATGAGAAAAATCATGAGACTTCCCCCTCGCCGCGAGATGAGGCCTGATTCCCCCTCAGTGCGTGCAGAGCAATTCCGTGTTGCACATCACACATGAAAGGAGCCTTGATTTCCTTGTAGGCACTCCAGAGAAACCCCAAGAACACTGTTTCAAGTCTAGAGGGATCCTGAGGTCACTGTAGCAACACGAAAGAGCTCCGTGGACCAAGAATCAACTCGAGATGAGAGGTTAGTCCCTGGCTTCGACTCCAGAGGAATACCACCTTACCACAAGCACCTCAAGAGGAGGCTTCTCTCAGCTCTAGGTATGTGAGAGGGACACTGAGTTTGCGGCCTCAAGTGGAATGGACACCGCGATGCCCTGACTCGAAATAAGGCCGGATATCCCTGCAGTGACTTGAATGCAGGCTCGTCTTGCATCTCCCAAGACGAAAGGATGTCTGAATCCCCTGTGGAGACCACAGAGAAAGACCTAGTTCCCCACCTCATGGCGACCGGAGGCCTCACATCCTTTGAAAATTCCAGAGGTACGCGGAGATCAGTGCCTCCAAAGGAGACGATGCCTGACTCCTCATGAAACTTGATAGGAGTCCCAGTATTCCTGTGGCACGTGGAAAGGGACCCTTGGTCTCCCGCCTCAGCTGGAGAGGCGTCCCAATTTCCCTGCCACGCCTCGAGGAGAATCCCGAGTTGTCCCTCGCAACTAGGCAGGAGTCCTGACGTCGCTGAACAAACACGTGTGTGGAAGGGCCATCCCCGTCTTAACTCGAGAATATACCCCAGGTTCCCGCCGCAACTCGAGAAAAACCATGAGACTTCCCCCTCACCGCAAAAGGAGGCCCGATATCCTGCACTGCGTGCAGAGCAATTCCGTGTTGCACATCACACATGAAAGGAGCCTTGATTTCCTTGATGGCACTCCAGAGAAACCCCAAGAACACTGTTTCAAGGCTAGCGGGATCCTGATGTCACTGTAGCAACACGAAAGAGCTCCGTGGACCAAAAATCAACTCCGAGATGAGAGGTTAGTCCGTGGCTTCGACTGCAGTGGAATACCACCTTACCACAAGCACCACAAGAGGAGGCTTCTCTCAGCTCTAGGTATGCGAGAGGGACCCTGAATATGCGGCCTGAAGTGGAATGGACACTGCGATGCCCTGATTCGAAATAAGGCCGGATATCCCTGCAGTGACTTGAATGCAGGCTCGTCTTGCATCTCCCAAGACGAAAGGATGTCTGAATCCCCTGTGGAGACCACAGAGAAAGACATTGTAGCCCACCTCATCGCGACCGGAGGCCTCATATCTTTTGAAAACTCCAGAGGTACGCGGAGATCAGTGCCTCCAAAGGAGACGATGCCTGACTCCTCGTGAAACTTGATAGGAGTCCCAGGATTCCTGTGGCACGTGGAAAGGGACCCTTGGTCTCCCGCCTCAGCTGGAGAGGCGTCCCAATTGCCCTGCCAAGCCTCGAGGAGAATCCCGAGTTGTCCCTCGCAACTAGGCAGGAGTCCTGACGTCGCTGAACAAACACGTCTGTGGAAGGGCCATCCCCGTCTTAACTCGAGAATATACCCCAGGTTCCCCCCGCAACTCGAGAAAAACCATGAGACTTCCCCCTCACCGCGAGATGAGGCCCGATTCCCCTGTACTATGTGCAGAGCAATTCCGTCTTGCACATCACACATGAAAGGAGCCTTGATTTCCTTGTAGGCACTCCAGAGAAACCCCAAGAACACTGTTTCAAGGCTAGAGGGATCCTGAGGTCACTGTAGCAACACGAAAGAGCTCCGTGGACCAAGAATCACCTCGAGATGAGAGGTTAGTCCCTGGCTTCCACACCAGAGGAATACCACCTTACCACAAGCACCTCAAGAGGAGGATTCTCTCAGCTCTAGGTATGTGAGAGGGACCCTGAGTTTGCGGCCTCAAGTGGAATGGACACTGCGATGCCCTGACGCGAAATAAGGCCGGATATCCCTGCAGTGACTTGAATGCAGGCTCGTCTTTCATCTCCCAAGACGAAAGGATGTCTGAATCCCCTGTGGAGACCACAGAGAAAGACCTAGTTCCCCACCTCATCGCGACCGGAGGCCTCACATCCTTTGAAAACTCCAGAGGTACGCGGAGATCAGTGCCTCCAAAGGAGACGATGCCTGACTCCTCGTGATACTTTATAGGAATCCCAGGATTCCTGTGGCACGTGGAAAGGGACCCTTGGTCTCCCTGCTCAGCTGGAGAGGCGTCCCAATTGCCCTGCCAAGCCTCGAGGAGAATCCCGAGTTGTCCCTCGCAACTAGGCAGGAGTCCTGACGTGGCTGAACAAACACGTGTGTAGAAGGGCCATCCCCGTCGTAACTCGAGAATATACCCTAGGTTCCCGCCGCAACTCGAGAAAAACAATGAGACTTCCCCCTCGCCGCGAGATGAGGCCAGATTCCCCTGCACTGCGTGCAGAGCAATTCCGTGTTGCACATCACACATGAAAGGAGCCTTGATTTCCTTGATGGCACTCCAGAGAAACCCCAAGAACACTGTTTCAAGTCTAGAGGGATCCTGAGGTCACTGTAGCAGCACGAAAGAGCTCCGTGGACCAAGAATCAACTCGAGATGAGAGGTTAGTCCCTGGCTTCGACTCCAGAGGAATACCACCTTACCACAAGCACCTCAAGAGGAGGCTTCTCTCAGCTCTAGGTATGTGAGAGGGACCCTGAGTGTGCGGACTCAAGTGGAATGGACACCGCGATGCCCTGACTCGAAATAAGGCCGGATATCCCTGCAGTGACTTGAATGCAGGCTCGTCTTGCATCTCCCAAGACGAAATGGTGTCTGAATCCCCTGTGGAGACCACAGAGAAAGACTTAAGTCCCAACCTCATCGCGACAGGAAGCCTCACATCCTTTGAAATCTCCAGAGGTACGCGGAGATCAGTGCCTCCAAAGGAGACGATGCCTGACTCCTCGTGATACTTTATAGGAATCCCAGGATTCCTGTGGCACGTGGAAAGGGACCCTTGGTCTCCCTGCTCAGCTGGAGAGGCGTCCCAATTGCCCTGCCAAGCCTCGAGGAGAATCCCGAGTTGTCCCTCGCAACTAGGCAGGAGTCCTGACGTGGCTGAACAAACACGTGTGTAGAAGGGCCATCCCCGTCGTAACTCGAGAATATACCCTAGGTTCCTGCCGCAACTCGAGAAAAACAATGAGACTTCCCCCTCGCAGCGAGATGAGGCCCGATTCCCCTGCACTGCATGCAGAGCAATTCCGTGTTGCACATCACACATGAAAGGAGCCTTGATTTCCTTGATGGCACTCCAGAGAAACCCCAAGTACACTGTTTCAAGGCTAGAGGGATCCTGAGGTCACTGTAGCAACACGAAAGAGCTCCGTGGACCAAAAATCAACTCGAGATGAGAGGTTAGTCCCTAACTTCGAATCCAGAGGAATACCACCTTACCACAAGCACCTCTAGAGGAGGCTTCTCTCAGCTCTAGGTATGTGAGAGGGACCCTGAGTTTGCGGCCTCAAGTGGAATGGACACTGCGATGCCCTGACGCGAAATAAGGCCGGATATTCCTGCAGTGACTTGAATGCAGGCTCGTCTTGCATCTCCCAAGACGAAAGGATGTCTGAATCCCCTGTGGAGACCACAGAGAAAGACCTAGTTCCCCACCTCATCGCGACCGGAGGCCTCACATCCTTTGAAAACTCCAGAGGTACGCGGAGATCAGTGCCTCCAAAGGAGACGATGCCTGACTCCTCGTGAAACTTGATAGGAGTCCCAGGATTCCTGTGGCACGTGGAAAGGGACCCTTGGTCTCCCGCCTCAGCTGGAGAGGCGTCCCAATTGCCCTGCCAAGCCTCGAGGAGAATCCCGAGTTGTCCCTCGCAACTAGGCAGGAGTCCTGACGTAGCTGAACAAACACGTGGGTGGAGGGGCCATCCCCGTCTTAACTCGAGAATATACCCCAGGTTCCCGCCGCAACATGAGAAAAATCATGAGACTTCCCCCTCGCCGCGAGATGAGGCCAGATTCCCCTGCACTGCGTGCAGAGCAATTCCGTGTTGCACATCACACATGAAAGGAGCCTTGATTTCCTTGATGGCACTCCAGAGAAACCCCAAGAACACTGTTTCAAGTCTAGAGGGATCCTGAGGTCACTGTAGCAACACGAAAGAGCTCCGTGGACCAAGAATCAACTCGAGATGAGAGGTTAGTCCCTGGCTTCGACTCCAGAGGAATACCACCTTACCACAAGCACCTCAAGAGGAGGCTTCTCTCAGCTCTAGGTATGTGAGAGGGACCCTGAGTGTGCGGACTCAAGTGGAATGGACACCGCGATGCCCTGACTCGAAATAAGGCCGGATTTCCCTGCAGTGACTTGAATGCAGGCTCGTCTGGCATCTCCCAAGACGAAATGGTGTCTGAATCCCCTGTGGAGACCACAGAGAAAGACCTAAGTCCCCACCTCATTGCGACAGGAGGCCTCACATCCTTTGAAAACTTCAGAGGTACGCGGAGATCAGTGCCTCCAAAGGAGACGATGCCTGACTCCTCGCGAAACTTGATAGGAGTCTCAGGATTCCTGTGACACGTGGAAACGGACCCTTGGTCTATCGCCTCAGATGGAGAGGCGTCACAATTGCCCTGCCAAGCCTCGAGGAGAATCCCGAGTTGTCTCTCGCAACTAGGCAGGAGTCCTGACGTCGCTGAACAAACACGTGGGTGGAAGGGCCATCCCCGTCATAACTCGAGAATATACCCCAGGTTCCCACCGCAACTCGAGAAAAACCATGAGACTTCCCCCTCGCCGCAAAATGAGGCCCGATATCCTGCACTAGGTGCAGAGCAATTCCGTGTTGCACATCACACATGAAAGGAGCCTTGATTTCCTTGATGGCCCTCCAGAGAAACCCCAAGAACACTGTTTCAAGGCTAGAGGGAACCTCAGGTCACTGTAGCAACACGAAAGAGGTCCGTGGACCAAAAATCATCTCGAGATGAGAGGTTAGTCCCTGGCTTCGACTCCAGAGGAATACCACCTTACCACAAGCACCTCAAGAGGAGGCTTCTCTCAGCTCTAGGTATGTGAGAGGGACCCTGAGTTTGCGGCCTCAAGTGGAATGGACACCGCGATGCCCTGACTCGAAATAAGGCTGGATATCCCTGCAGTGACTTGAATGCAGGCTCGTCTTGCATCTCCCAAGACGAAAGGATGTCTGAATCCCCTGTGGAGACCACAGAGAAAGACCTAGTTCCCCACCTCATCGCGACCGGCGGCCTCATATCCTTTGAAAATTTCAGAGGTACGTGGAGATAAGTGCCTCCAAAGGAGACGATGCCTGACTCCTCATGAAACTTGATAGGAGTCCCAGGATTCCTGTGGCACGTGGAAAGGGACACTTGGTCTCCTGCCTTAGCTGAAGAGGCGTCCCAATTGCCCTGCCAAGCCTCGAGGAGAATCCCGAGTTGTCCCTCGCAACGAGGCAGTAGTCCTGCCGTCGCTGAACAAACACGTGTGTGGAAGGGCCATCCCCGTCATAACTCGAGAATATACCCCAGGTTCCAGCCGCAACTCGAGAAAAACCATGAGACTTCCCCCCTCGCCGCGAGATGAGGCCCGATTCCCATGCACTGCGTGCAGAGCAATACCGTGTTGCACATCAGACATGAAAGGAGCCTTGATTTCCTTGATGGCACTCCAGAGAAACCCCAAGAACACTGTTTCAAGGCTAGAGGGATCCTGAGGTCACTGGAGCAACACGAAAGAGCTCCGTGGACCAAAAATCAACTCCGAGATGAGAGGTTAGTCCGTGGCTTCGACTGGATTGGAATACCACCTTACCACAAGCACCTCAAGAGGAGGCTTCTCTCAGCTCTATGTATGCGAGAGGGACCCTGAATTTGCGGCCTGAAGTGGAATGGACACTGCGATGCCCTGACTCGAAATAAGGCCGGATATCCCTGCAGTGACTTGAATGCAGGCTCGTCTTGCATCTCCCAAGAAGAAAGGATGTCTGAATCCCCTGTGGAGACCACAGAGAAAGACCTAGTTCCCCACCTCATCGCGACCGGAGGCCTCACATCCTTTGAAAACTCCAGAGGGACGCGGAGATCAGTGCCTCCAATGGAGCCGATGACTGACTCCTCGTTAAACTGGATAGGAGTCCCAGGATTCCTGTGGCACGTGGAACGGGACACTTGGTCTCCCACCTCAGCTGGAGAGGCGTCCCAATTGCCCTGCCAAGCCTCGAGGAGAATCCCGAGTTGTCCCTCGCAACTAGGCAGGAGTCCTGACGTCGCTGAACAAACACGTGTTTGGAAGGGCCATCCCCGTCATAACTCGAGAATATAGCCCAGGTTCCCGCCACATCTCGAGAAAAACCATGAGACTTCCCCCTCGCCGCGAGATGAGGCCCGATTCCCCTGCACTGCGTGCAGAGCAATTCCGTGTTGCACATCACACATGAAAAGAGCCTTGATTTCCTTGATGGCACTCCAGAGAAACCCCAAGAACACTGTTTCAAGGCTAGAGCGATCCTAAGGTCACTGTTGCAGCACGAAAAAGTTCCGTGGACCAAAAATCAACTCGAGATGAGAGGTTAGTCCCTGGCTTCGATTCCAGAGGAATACCACCTTACCACAAGCACATCAAGAGGAGGCTTCTCTCAGCTCTAGGTATGTGAGAGGGACCCTGAGTTTGCGGCCTCAAGTGGAATGGACACCGCGATGCCCTGACTCGAAATAAGGCCGGATATCCCTGCAGTGACTTGAATGCAGGCTCGTCTTGCATCTCCCAAGACGAAAGGATGTCTGAATCCCCTGTGGAGACCACAGAGAAAGACATAGTAGCCCACCTCATCGCGACCGGAGGCCTCATATCTTTTGAAAACTCCAGAGGTACGCGGAGATCAGTGCCTCCAAAGGAGACGATGCCTGACTCCTCGTGAAACTTGATAGGAGTCCCTGGATTCCTGTGGCACGTGGAAAGGGACCCTTGGTCTCCCGCCTCAGCTGAAGAGGCGTCCCAATTGCCCTGCCAAGCCTCGAGGAGAATCCCGAGTTGTCCCTCGCAACTAGGCAGGAGTCCTGACGTCGCTGAACAAACACGTGTGTGGAAGGGCCATCCCCGTCTTAACTCGAGAATATACGCCAGGTTCCCGCCGCAACTCGAGAAAAACCATGAGACTTCCCCCTCACCGCGAGATGAGGCCCGATTCCCCTGCACTGCGTGCAGAGCAATTCCGTCTTGCACATCACACATGAAAGGAGCCTTGATTTCCTTTTTGGCACTCCAGGGAAACCCCAAGAACACTGTTTCAAGGCTAGAGGGATCCTGAGGTCACTGTAGCAACACGAAAGAGCTCCGTGGACCAAAAATCAACTCGAGATGAGAGGTTAGTCCCTGGCTTCGACTCCAGAGGAATACCACCTAACCACAAGCACCTCAAGAGGAGGCTTCTCTCAGCTCTAGGTATGTGAGAGGGACCCTGAGTTTGCGGCCTCAAGTGGAATGGACACCGCGATGCCCTGACTCGAAATAAGGCCGGATATCCCTGCAGTGACTTGAATGCAGGCTCGTCTTGCATCTCCCAAGACGAAAGGATGTCTGAATCCCCTGTGGAGACCACAGAGAAATACCTAGTTCCCCACCTCATCGCGACCGGAGGCCTCACATCCTTTGAAAACTCCAGAGTTACGCGGAGATCAGTGCCTCCAAAGGAGACGATGCCTGACTCCTCGTGAAACTTGATAGGAGTCCCAGGATTCCTGTGGCACGTGGAAAGGGACCCTTGGTCTCCCGCCTCAGCTGGAGAGGCGTCCCAATTGCCCTGCCAAGCCTCGAGGAGAATCCCGAGTTGTCCCTCGCAACTAGGCAGGAGTCCTGACGTCGCTAAACGAACACGTGGGTGGAAGCGCCATCCCCGTCGTAACTCGAGAATATACCCCAGGTTCCCGCCGCAACTCGAGAAAAACCATGAGACTTCCCCCTCGCCGCGAGATGAGGCCCGATTCCCCTGCACTGCGTGCAGAGCAATTCCGTATTGCACATCACACATGAAAGGACCCTTGATTTCCTTGATGGCACTCCAGAGAAACCCCAAGAACACTGTTTCAAGGCTAGAGGGATCCTGAGGTCACTGTAGCAACACGAAAGAGCTCCGTGGACCGAAAATCAACTCGAGATGAGAGGTTAGTCCCTGGCTTCGACTCCAGAGGAATATCACCTTACCACAAGCACCTCAAGAGGAGGCTTCTCTCAGCTCTAGGTATGTGAGAGGGACCCTGAGTTTGCAGCCTCAAGTGGAATGGACACCGTGATGCCCTGACTCGAAATAAGGCCGGATATCCCTGCAGTGACTTGAATGCAGGCTCGTCTTGCATCACCGAAGACGAAAGGTTGTCTGAATCCCCTGTGGAGACCACAGAGAAAGACCTAGTTCCCCACCTCATCGCGACCGGAGGCCTCACATCCTTTGAAAACTCCAGAGGTACGTGGAGATCAGTGCCTCCAAAGGAGACAATGCCTGACTCCTCATGAAACTTGATAGGAGTCCCAGGATTCCTGTGGCACGTGGAAAGGGACCCTTGGTCTCCCGCCTCAGCTGGAGAGGCGTCCCAATTGCCCTGCCAAGCCTCGAGGAGAATCCCGAGTTGTCCCTCGCAACTAGGCAGGAGTCCTGCCGTCGCTGAATAAACACGTGGGTGGAAGGGCCATCCCCGTCGTAACTCGAGAATATACCCCAGGTTCCCACCGCAACTCGAGAAAAACCATGAGACTTCACCCTCGCCACGACATGAGGACCGATTCCCTTGCACTGCATGCAGAGCAATTCCGTGTTGCACATCACACATGAAAGGAGCCTTGATTTCCTTGATGGCACTCCAGAGAATCCCCAAGAACACTGTTTCAAGGCTAGAGGGATCCTGATGTCACTGTAGCAACACGAAAGAGCTCCGTGGACCAAAAATCAACTCGAGATGAGAGGTTAGTCCCTGGCTTCGACTCCAGAGGAATACCACCTTACCAGAAGCACCTCAAGAGGAGGCTTCTCTCAGCTCTAGGTATGTGAGAGGGACCCTGAGTTTGTGACCTCAAGTGGAATGGACACCGTGATGCC
This sequence comes from Cervus elaphus, assembly GCF_910594005.1. Classification (NCBI taxonomy): domain Eukaryota; kingdom Metazoa; phylum Chordata; class Mammalia; order Artiodactyla; family Cervidae; genus Cervus; species Cervus elaphus. Next base: position 277,991 of record NC_057845.1, on the reverse strand, counting down.
CTGACTCGAAATAAGGCCGGATATCCCTGCAGTGACTTGAATGCAGGCTCGTCTTGCATCTCCCAAGACGAAAGGATGTCTGAATCCCCTGTGGAGACCACAGAGAAAGACGTAATTCCCCACCTCATCGCGACCGGAGGCCTCACATCTTTGAAAACTCCAGAGGTACGCGGAGATCAGTGCCTCCAAAGGAGACGATGCCTGACTCCTCGTGAAACTTGATAGGAGTCCCAGGATTCCTGTGGCACGTGGAAAGGGACCCTTGGTCTCCCGCCTCAGCTGGAGAGGCGTCCCAATTGCCCTGCCAATCCTCGAGGAGAATCCCGAGTTGTCCCTTGCAACTAGGCAGAAGTGCTGACGTCGCTGAACAAACACGTGTGTGGAAGGGCCATCCCTGTTATAACTCGAGAATATACCCCAGGTTCCCGCCTCAACTCGAGAAAAACCATGAGACTTCACCCTCGCCGCGAGATGAGGCCCGATTCCCCTGCACTGCGTGCAGAGCAATTCCGTGTTGTACATCACACATGAAAGGAGCCTTGATTTCCTTGATGGCACTCCAGAGAAACCCCAAGAACACTGTTTCAAGGCTAGAGGGATCCTGAGGTCACTGTAGCAACACGAAAGAGCTCCGTGGCCCAAAAATCAACTCGAGATGAGAGGTTAGTCCCTGGCTTCGACTCCAGAGGAATACCACCTTACCACAAGCACCTCAAGAGGAGGCTTCTCTCAGCTCTAGGTATGTGAGAGGGACCCTGAGTTTGCGGCCTCAGGTGGAATGGACACCGCGATGCCCTGACTCGAAATAAGGCCGGATATCCCTGCAGTGACTTGAATGCAGGCTCGTCTTGCATCTCCCAAAATGAAAGGATGTCTGAATCCCCTGTGGAGACCACAGAGAAAGACCTAGTTCCCCACATCATCGCGACCGGAGGCCTCACATCCTTTGAAAACTCCAGAGGTACGCGGAGATCAGTGCCTCCAAGGGAGACGATGCCTGACTCCTCGTGAAACTTGATAGGAGTCCCGGGATTCCTGTGGCACGTGGAAAGGGACCCTTGGTCTTCCGCCTCAGCTGGAGAGGCGTCCCAATTGCCCTGCCAAGCCTCGAGGAGAATCCCGGGTTTTCCCTCGCAACTAGGCAGGAGTCCTGCCGTCGCTGAACAAACACGAGGGTGGAAGGGCCATCCCCGTCGTAACTCGAGAATATACCCCAGGTTCCCGCCGCAACTCGAGAAAAACTTTGAGACTTCCCCCTCGCCACGAGGTGAGGCCCGATTCCCCTGCACTGCGTGCTGAACAATTCCGTGTTGCACATCACACATGAAAGGATCCTTGATTTCCTTGATGGCACTCCAGAGAAACCCCACGAACACTGTTTCAAGGCTAGAGGGATCCTGAGGTCACTGTAGCATCACGAAAGAGCTCCGTGGACCAAAAATCAACTCGAGATGAGAGGTTAGTCCCTGGCTTCGACTCCAGAGGAATACCACCTTACCACAAGCACCTCAAGAGGAGGCTTCTCTCAGCTCTAGGTATGTGAGAGGGACCCTGAGATTGCGGCCTCAAGTGGAATGGACACTGCGATGCCCTGACGCGAAATAAGGCCGGATGTCCCTGCAGTGACTTGAATGCAGGCTCGTCTTGCATCTCCCAAGATGTAAGAATGTCTGAATCCCCTGTGGAGACCACAGAGAAAGACCTAGTTCCCCACCTCAGCGCGACCGGAGGCCTCACATCCTTTGAAAACTCCAGACGTATGCGGAGATCAGTGCCTCCAAGGGAGACGATGCCTGACTCCTCGTGAAACTTCTTAGGAGTCCCAGGATTCCTGTGGCACGTGGAAAGGGACCCTTGGTCTCCCGCCTCAGCTGGAGAGGCGTCCCAATTGCCCTGCCAAGCCTCGAGGAGAATCCCGAGTTTTCCCTCGCAACTAGGGAGGAGTCCTGCCGTCGCTGAATAAACACGTGTGTGGAAGGGACATCCCCGTCGTAACTCGAGAATATACCCCAGGTTCCCGCCGCAACTTGAGAAAAACAATGAGACTTCCCCCTCGCCGCGAGATGAGGCCCGATTTCCCTGCACTGCGAGCAGAGCAATTCCGTGTTGCACATCACTCATGAAAAGAGCCTTGATTTCCTTGATGGCACTCCAGAGAAACCCCAAGAACACTGTTTCAAGGCTAGAGGGATCCTGAGGTCAGTGTAGCTACACGAAAGAGCTCCGTGGACCAAAAATCAACTCGAGATGAGAGGTTAGTCCCTGGCTTCGACTCCAGAGGAAACCACCTTACCACAAGCACCTCAAGAGGAGGCTTCTCTCAGCTCTAGTTATGTGAGAGGGATCCTCAGTTTGCGGCCTCAAGTGGAATGGACACCGCGATGCCCTGACTCAAAATAAGGGCGGATATCCCTGCAGTGACTTGAATGCAGGCTCGTCTTGCATCTCCCAAGACGAAAGGATGTCTGAATCCCCTGTGGAGACCACAGAGAAAGACCTAGTTCCCCACTTCATTGCGACCGGAGGCCTCACATACTTTGAAAATTCCAGAGGTACACTGAGATCAGTGCCTCCAAAGGAGACGATGCCTGACTCCTCGTGAAACTTGATAGGAGTCCCAGGATTCCTGTGGCACGTGTAAAGGGACCCTTGGTCTCCCGCCTCAGCTGGAGAGGCGTCCCAATTGCCCTGCCAAGCCTCGAGGAGAATCCCGAGTTGTCCCTCGCAACTAGGCAGGAGTCCTGACGTCGCTGAACAAACACGTGTGTGGAAGGGCCATCCCCGTCGTAACTCGAGAATATACCCCAGGTTCCCGCCGCAACTCGAGAAAAACCATGAGACTTCCCCCTCGCCACAAGATGAGGCCCGATTCCCCTGCACTGCATTCATAGCAATTCCGTATTGCACATCAAACATGAAAGGAGCCTTGATTTCCTTGATGGCACTCCAGAGAAACCCCAAGAACACTGTTTCAAGGCTAGAGGGATCCTGAGGTCACTGTAGCAACACGAAAGAGCTCCGTGGACCAAAAATCAACTCGAGAAGAGAGGTTAGTCCCTGGCTTCGACTCCAGAGGAATACCACCTTACCACAAGCACCTCAAGAAGAGGCTTCTCTCAGCTCTAGGTATGTGAGAGGGACCCTGAGTTTGCGGCCACAAGTGGAATGGACACCGCGATGCTCTGACTTGAAATAATGCCGGATATCCCTGCAGTGACTTGAATGCAGGCCTGTCTTGCATCTCCCAAGACGAAAGGATGTCTGAATCCCCTGTGGAGACCACAGAGAAAGACCTAGTTCCCCACCTCATCGTAACCGGAGGCCTCACATCCTTTGAAAACTCCAGAGGTACGCGGAGATCAGTGCCTCCAAAGGAGACGATGCCTGACTCCTCGTGAAACTTGATAGGAGTCCCAGGAATTCTGTGGCACGTGGAAAGGGACCCTTGGTCTTCCGCCTCAGCTGGAGAGGCGTCCCAATTGCCCTGCCAAGCCTCGAGGAAAATCCCGGTTGTAACTCGCAACTAGGCAGGATTCCTGACGTCGCTGAACAAACACGTGTGTTGAAGGGCCATCCCCGTCGTAACTCGAGAATATACCCCAGGTTCCCGCTGCAACTCGAGAAAAACCATGATACTTCCACCTCGCCGAGAGATGAGGCCCGATTCCCCTGCACTGCATGCAGAGCAATTCCGTGTTGCACATCACACATGAAAGGAGCCTTGATTTCCTTGATGGCACTCCAGAGAAACCCCAAGAACACTGTTTCAAGGCTCGAGGGATCCTCAGGTCACTGTAGCAACACGAAAGAGCTCCGTGGACCAAGAATCAACTCGAGATGAGAGGTTAGTCCCTGGCTTCGACTCCAGAGGAATACCACCTTACCACAAGCACCTCAAGAGGAGGCTTCTCTCATCTCTAGCTATGTGCGAGGGACCCTGAGTTTGTGGCCTCAAGTGGAATGGACACCGCGATGCCCTGACTCGAAATAAGGCCGGATATCCCTGCAGTGACTTGAATGCAGGCTCGTCTTGCATCTCCCAAGACGAAAGGATGTCTGAATCCTCTGTGGAGACCACAGAGAAAGACCTAGTTCCCCACCTCATCGCGACCGGAGGCCTCACATCCTTTGAAAACTCCAGAGGTACGCGGAGATCAGTGCCTCCAAAGGAGACGATGCCTGACTCCTCGTGAAACATGATAGGAGTCCCAGGATTCCTGTGGCACGTGGAAAGGGACCCTTGGTCTCCCGCCTCAGCTGGAGAGGCGTCCCAATTGCCCTGCCAAGCCTCGAGGAGAATCCCGAGTTGTCCCTCGCAACTAGGCAGGAGTCCTGACGTCGCTGAACAAACACGTGGGTGGAAGGGCCATCCCCGTCGTAACTCGAGAATATACCCCAGGTTCCCGCCGCAACTCGAGAAAAACCATGAGACTTCCCCCTCGCCGCGAGATGAGGCCCGATTCCCCTGCACTGCGTGCAGACCAATTCCGTGTTGCACATCACACATGAAAGGAGCCTTGATTTCCTTGATGGCACTCCAGAGAAACCCCAAGAACACTGTTTCAAGGCTAGAGGGATCCTGAGGTCACTGTAGCAACACGAAAGAGCTCCGTGGACCAAGAATCAACTCGAGATGAGAGGTTAGTCCCTGGCTTCGACTCCAGAGGAATACCACCTTACCACAAGCACCTCAAGAGGAGGCTTCTCTCAGCTCTAGGTATGTGAGAGGGACCCTGAGTTTGCGGCCTCAAGTTAAAAGGACACCGCGATGCCCTGACTCGAAATAAGGCCCGATATCCCTGCAGTGACTTGAATGCAGGCTCGTCTTTCATCTCCCAAGACGAAAGGATGTCTGAATCCCCTGTGGAGACCACAGAGTAAGACCTAGTTCCCCACCTCATCGCGACCGGAGGCCTCACATCCTTTGAAAACTCCAGACGTACGCGGAGATCAGTGCCTCCAAAGAGGACGGTGCCTGACTCCTCGTGAAACTCCTTAGGAGTCCCAGGATTCCTGTGGCACGTGGAAAGGGACCCTTGGTCTCCCGCCTCAGCTGGAGAGGCGTCCCAATTGCCCTGCCAAGCCTCGAGGAGAATCCCGAGTTGTCCGTCGCAACTAGGCAGGAGTCCTGACGTCGCTGAAGAAACACATGTGTGGAAGGTCCATCCCCGTCGTAACTCGAGAATATACCCCAGGTTCCCACCGCAACTCGAGAAAAACCATGAGACTTCCCCCTCGCCGCCAGATAAGGCCCGATTCCCCTGCACTGCATGCAGAGCAATTCCGTGTTGCACATCACACATGAAAGGAGCCTTGATTTCCATGATGGCACTCCAGAGAAACCCCAAGAACACTGTTTCAAGGCTAGAGGGATCCTGAGGTCACTGTCGCAACACGAAAGAGCTCCGTGGACCAAAAATTAACTCGAGATGAGAGGTTAGTCCCTGGCTTCGATTCCAGAGGAATACCACCTTACCACAAGCACCTCAAGAGGAGGCTTCTTTCAGCTCTAGCTATGTGAGAGGGACCCTGAGATTGCGGCCTCAAGTGGAATGGACACAGCGATGCCCTAACTCGAAATAACGCCGGATATCCATGCAGTGACTTGAATGCAGGTTCGTCTTGCATCTCCCAAGACGAAAGGATGTCTGAATCCCCTGTGGAGACCACAGAGAAAGACCTAGTTCCCCACCTCATCTCGACCGGAGGCCTCACATACTTTGAAAACTCCAGAGGTACGCGGAGATCAGTGCCTCCAAAGGAGACGATGCCTGACTCCTCGTGAAACTTGATAGGAGTCCCAAGATTCCTGTGGCACTTGGAAAGGGACCCTTGGTCTCCCGCCTCAGGTGGAGAGGCGTCACTATTGCCCTGCCAAGCCTCGAGGAGAATCCCGAGTTGTCCCTCGCAACTAGGCAGGAGTCCTGCCGTCGCTGAACAAACACGTGTGTGGAAGGGCCATCCCCGTCGGAACTCGAGAATATACCCCAGGTTCCCGACGCAACTCGAGAAAAACCATGAGACTTCCCCCTCGCCGCGAGATGAGGCCCGGTTCCCCTGCACTGCGTGCAGAGCAATTCCGTGTTGCACATCACATATGAAAGGAGCCTTGATTTCCTTGATGGCACTCCAGAGAAACCCCAAGAACACTGTTTCAAGGCTAGAGGGATCCTGAGGTCACTGTAGCAAAACGAAAGAGCTCCGTGGACTAAAAATCAACTCGAGATGAGAGGTTAGTCCCTGGCTTTGACTCCAGAGGAATACAACCTTACCACAAGCACCTCAAGAGGAGGCTTCTCTCTGCTCTAGCTATGTGAGAGGGACCCTGAGTTTGCTGCCTCAAGTGGAATGGACACCGTGATGCCCTGACTCGAAATAAGGCCGGATATCCCTGCAGTGACTTGAATGCAGGCTCGTCTTGCATCTCCCAAGACGAAAGGATGTCTGAATCCCCTGTGGAGACCACAGAGAAAGACCTAGTTCCCCACCTCATCGCGACCGGAGGCCTCACATCCTTTGAAAACTCCAGACGTACGCGGAGATCAGTGCCTCCAAAGGAGAAGATGCCTGACTCATCGTGAAACTTGATAGGAGTCCCAGGATTCCTGTGGCACGTGGAAAGGGACCCTTGGTCTCCCGCCTCAGCTGGAGAGGCGTCCCAATTGCCCTGCCAAGCCTCGAGGAGAATCCCGAGTTGTCCCTCGCAACTAGGCAGGAGTCCTGACGTCGCTGAACAAACACGTGGGTGGAAGGGCCATCCCCGTCGTAACTCGAGAATATACCCCAGGTTCCCGCCGCAACTCGAGAAAAACCATGAGACTGCCCCCTCGCCGCGAGATGAGGCCCGATTCCCCTGCACTGCGTGCAGAGCAATTCCGTGTTGCACATCACACATGAAAGGAGCCTTGATTTCCTTGATGGCACTCCAGAGAAACCCCAAGAACACTGTTTCAAGGCTAGAGGGATCCTGAGGTCACTGTAGCAACACGAAAGAGCTCCATGGAACAAAAATCAACTCGAGATGAGAGGTTAGTCCCTGGCTTCGACTCCAGAGGAATACCACCTTACCACAAGCACCTCAAGAGGAGGCTTCTCTCAGCTCTAGGTATGTGAGAGAGACCCTGAGTTTGCGGCCTCAAGTGGAATGGAAACCGCGATGCCCTGACTCAAAATAAGGCCGGATATCCCTGCAGTGACTTGAATGCAGGCTCGTCTTGCATCTCCCAAGACGAAAGGTTGTCTGAATCCCCTGTGGAGACCACAGAGAAAGACCTAGTTCCCCACCTCATCGCGACCGGAGGCCTTACATCCTTTGAAAACTCCAGAGGTACGCGGAGATCAGTGCCTCCAAAGGAGACGATGCCTGACTCCTCGTGAAACTTGATAGGAGTAACAGGATTCCTGTGCACGTGGAAAGGGACCCTTGGTCTCCCGCATCAGCTGGAGAGGCGTCCCAATTGCCTTGCCAAGCCTCGAGGAGAATCCCGAGTTGTCCCTCGCAACTAGGCAGGAGTCCTGACGTCGCTGAACAAACACGTGGTTGGAAGGGCCATCCCCGTCGTAACTCGAGAGTATACCCCCGGTTCCCGCCGTAACTCGAGAAAAACCATGAGACTTCCCCCTCGCCGCGAGATGAGGCCCGATTCCCCTGCACTGCGTGCAGAGCAATTCCGTGTTGCACATCACACATGAAAGGAGCCTTGATTTCCTTGATGGCACTCCAGAGAAACCCCAAGAACACTGTTTCAAGGCTAGAGGGATCCTGAGGTCACTGTAGCAACAGGAAAGACCTCCGTGGAACAAAAATCAACTCGAGATGAGAGGTTAGTCCCTGGCTTCGACTCCAGAGGAATACCACCTTACCACAAGCACCTCAAGAGGAGGCTTCTTTCAGCTCTATGTATGTTTGAGGGACCCTGAGTTTGCGGCCTCAAGTGGAATGGACACCGCGATGCCCTGACTCGAAATAAGGCCGAATATACCTGCAGTGACTTGAATGCAGGCTCGTCTTGCATCTCCCAAGATGAAAGGATTTCTGAATCCCCTGTGGAGACCACAGAAAAAGACCTAGTTCCCCACCTCATTGCGAACAGAGGCCTCACAACCTTTGAAAACTCCAGAGGTACGCGGAGATCAGTGCCTCCAAAGGAGACGATGCCTGACTCCTCGTGAAACTTGATAGGAGTCCCAGGATTCCTGTGGCACATGTAAAGGGACCCTTGGTCGCCCGCCTCAGCTGGAGAGGCGTCCCAATTGCCCTGCCAAGCCTCGAGGAGAATCCCGAGTTGTCCCTAGCAACTAGGCAGGAGTCCTGACGTCGCTGAACAAACACGTGGGTGGAAGCGCCATCCCCGTCGTAACTCGAGAATATACCCCAGGTTCCCGCCGCAACTCAAGAAATACCATGAGACTTCTCCCTCGCCGCGAGATGAGGCCCGATTTCCCAGCACTGCGTGCAGAGCAATTCCGTGTTGCACATCACACATGAAAGGAGCCTTGATTTCCTTGATGACACTCCAGAGAAACCCCAAGAACACTGTTTCAAGGCTAGAGGGATCCTGAGGTCACTGTAGCAACACGAAAGAGCTCCATGGACCAAAAATCAAATCGAGATGAGAGGTTAGTCCCTGGCTTCGACTCCAGAGGAATACCACCTTACCACAAGCACCTCAAGAGGAGGCTTCTCTCAGCTCTAGGTATGTGAGAAGGACCCTGAGTTTGCCACCTCTAGTGGAATGGACACCGCGATGCCCTGACTCGAAATAAGGCTGGATTTCCCTGCAGTGACTTGAATGCAGGCTCGTCTTGCATCTCCCAAGACGAAAGGATGTCTGAATCCCCTGTGGAGACCACAGAGAAAGACCTAGTTCCCCGCCTCATCGCGACCGGAGGCCTCACATCCTTTGAAAACTCCAGACGTACGCGGAGATCAGTGCCTCCAAAGGAGACGATGCCTGACTCCTCGTGAAACTTGATAGGAGTCCCAGGATTCCTGTGGCACGTGGAAAGGGACCCTTGGTCTCCCGCCTCAGCTGGAGAGGCGACCCAATTGCCCTGCCAAGCCTCGAGGAGAATCCCGAGTTGTCCCTCGCAACTAGGCAGGAGTCCTGACGTCGCTGAACAAACACGTGGGTGGAAGGGCCATCCCCGTCGTAACTCGAGAATAAACCCCAGGTTCCCGCCGCAACTCGAGGAAGACCATAAGACTTCCCCCTCACCGCGAGATGAGGCCCGATTCCCCTGCACTGCGTGCAGAGCAATTCCGTGTTGAACATCACACATGAAAGGAGCCTTGATTTCCTTGATGGCACTCCAGAGAAACCCCAAGAACACTGTTTCAAGGCTAGAGGGATCCTGAGGTCACTGTAGCAACAGGAAAGAGCTCCGTGGACCAAAAATCAACTCGAGATGAGAGGTTAGTCCCTGGCTTCGACTCCAGAGGAATACCACCTTACCACAAGCACCTCAAGAGGAGGCTTCTCTCAGCTCTAGGTATGTTTGAGGGACCCTGAGTTTGCGGCCTCAAGTGGAATGGACACCGCGATGCCCTGACTCGAAATAAGGCCGGATATACCTGCAGTGACTTGAATGCAGGCTCGTCTTGCATCTCCCAAGATGAAAGGATTTCTGAACCCCCTGTGGAGACCACAGAAAAAGACCTAGTTCCCCACCTCATTGCGACCAGAGGCCTCACATCCTTTGAAAACTCCAGAGGTACGCGGAGATCAGTGCCTCCAAAGGAGACGATGCCTGACTCCTCGTGAAACTTGATAGGAGTCCCAGGATTCCTGTGGCACATGTAAAGGGACCATTGGTCTCCCGCCTCAGCTGGAGAGGCGTCCCAATTGCCCTGCCAAGCCTCGAGGAGAATCCCGAGTTGTCCTTCGCAACTAAGCAGGAGTCCTGACGTGACTGAACAAACACGTTGGAGGAAGGGCCATCCCCGTCGTAACTCGAGAATATACCCCAGGTTCCCGCCGCAACTCGAGAAAAACCATGAGACTTCCCCCTCGCCGCGAGATGAGGCCCGATTCCCCTGCACTTCGTGCAGAGCAATTCCGTGTTGCACATCACACATGAAAGGAGCCTTGATTTCCTTGATGGCACTCCAGAGAAACCCCAAGAACACTGTTTCAAGGCTAGAGGGATCCTGAGGTCAATGTAGCAATACGAAAGAGCTCCGTGGCCCAAAAATCAACTCGAGAAGAGAGGTTAGTCCCTGGCTTCAACTCCAGAGGAATACCACCTTACCACAAGCACCTCAAGAGGAGGCTTCTCTCAGCTCTAGGTATGTGAGAGGGACCCTGAGTTTGCGGCCTCAAGTTAAAAGGACACCGCGATGCCCTGACTCGAAATAAGGCCCGATATCCCTGCAGTGACTTGAATGCAGGCTCGTCTTGCATCTCCCAAGACGAAAGGATGTCTGAATCCCCTGTGGAGACCACAGAGAAAGACCTAGTTCCCCACCTCATCGCGACCGGAGGCCTCACATACTTTGAAAACTCCAGAGGTACGCGGAGATCAGTGCCTCCAAAGAAGACGATGCCTGACTCCTAGGGAAACTTGATAGGAGTCCCAGGATTCCTGTGGCACGTGGAAAGGGACCCTTGGTCTCCCGCCTCAGCTGGAGAGGAGTCCCAATTGCCCTGCCAAGCCTCGAGGAGAATCCCGAGTTGTCCCTCGCAACTAGGCAGGAGTCCTGCCGTCGCTAAACAAACACGTGGGTGGAAGGGCCATCCCCGTCGGAACTCGAGAATATACCCCAGGTTCCCGCCGCAACTCGAGAAAAACCATGAGACTTCCCCCTCGCCGCGAGATGAGGCCCGATTCCCCTGCACTGCGTGCAGAGCAATTCCGTGTTGCACATCACACATGAAAGGAGCCTTGATTTCCTTGATGGCACTCCAGAGAAACCCCAACAACACTGTTTCAAGGCTAGAGGGATCCTGAGGTCACTGTAGCAACACGAAAGAGCTCCGTGGACCAAAAATCAACACGAGATGAGAGGTTAGTCCCTGGCTTCCACTCCAGAGGAATACCACCTTACCACAAGCACCTCAAGAGGAGGCTTCTCTCAGCTCTTAGTATGTGAGAGATACCCTGAGTTTGCGGCCTCAAGTGGAATGGACACCGCGATGCCCTGACTCGAAATAAGGCCGGATATCCCTGCAGTGACTTGAATTCAGGCTCGTCTTACATCTCCCAAGATGAAAGGATGTCTGAATCCCCTGTGGAGACCACAGAGAAAGACCTAGTTCACCACCTCATGGCGACCGGAGGCCTCACATCCTTTGAAAACTCCAGAGGTATGCGGAGATCAGTGCCTTCAAAGGAGACGATGCCTGACTCCTCGTGAAACTTGATAGGAGTCCCAGGATTCCTGTGGCACGTGGAAAGCGACGCTTGGTCTCCCGCCTCAGCTGGAGAGGCGTCCCAATTGCCCTGCCAAGCCTCGAGGAGAATCCCGAGTTGTCCCTCGCAACTAGGCAGGAGTCCTGACGTCGCTGAAGAAACACGTGGGTGGAAGGGCCATCCCCGTCGTAACTCGAGAATATACCCCAGGTTCCCGCCGCAACTCGAGAAAAACCATGAGACTTCCCCCTCGCCGCGAGATGAGGCCCGATTCCCCTGCACTGCGTGCAGAGCAATTCCGTGTTGCACATCACACATGAAAGGAGCCTTGATTTCCTTGATGGCACTCCAGAGAAACCCCAAGAACACTGTTTCAAGGCTAGAGGGATCCTGAGGTCACTGTAGCAACAGGAAAGACCTCCGTGGACCAAAAATCAACTCGAGATGAGAGGTTAGTCCCTGGCTTCGACTCCAGAAGAATACCACATTACCACAAGCACCTCAAGAGGAGGCTTCTCTCAGCTCTAGGTATGTGAGAGGGACCCTGAGTTTGCGGCCTCAAGTGGAATGGACACCGTGATGCCCTGACTCGAAATAAGGCCGGACATCCCTGCAGTGACTTGAATGCAGGCTCGTCTTGCATCTCCCAAGACGAAAGGATGTCTGAATCCCCTGTGGAGACCACAGAGAAAGACCTAGTTCCCCACCTCATCGCGACCGGATGCCTCACATCCTTTGAAAACTTCAGAGGTACGCGGAGATCAGTGCCTCCAAAGGAGACGATGCCTGACTCCTCGTGAAACTTGATAGGAGTCCCAGGATTCCTGTGGCACGTGTAAAGGGACATTTGGTCTCCCGCCTCAGCTGGAGAGGCGTCCCAATTGCCCTGCCAAGCCTCGAGGAGAATCCCGAGTTTTCCCTCGCAACTAGGCAGGAGTCCTGACGTCGCTGAACAAACACGTGGGTGGAAGGGCCATCCCCGTCGTAACTCGAGAATATACCCCAGGTTCCCGCCGCAACTCAAGAAAAACCATGAGACTTCTCCCTCGCCGCGAGAAGAGACCCGATTTCCCAGCACTGCGTGCAGAGCAATTCCGTGTTGCACATCACACATGAAAGGAGCCTTGATTTCCTTGATGACACTCCAGAGAAACCCCAAGAACACTGTTTCAAGGCTAGAGGGATCCTGAGGTCACTGTAGTAACACGAAAGAGCTCCATGGACCAAAAATCAACTCGAGATGAGAGGTTAGTCCCTGGCTTCGACTCCAGAGGAATACCACCTTACCACAAGCACCTCAAGAGGAGGCTTCTCTCAGCTCTAGGTATGTGAGAGGGACCCTGAGTTTGCGGCCTCAAGTGGAATGGACACCGCGATGCCCTGACTCGAAATAAGGCTGGATATCCCTGCAGTGACTTGAATGCAGGCTCGTCTTGCATCTCCCAAGACGAAAGGATGTCTGAATCCCCTGTGGAGACCACAGAGAAAGACCTAGTTCCCCACCTCATCGCGACAGGAGGCCTCACATACTTTGAAAACTCCAGAGGTACGCGGAGATCAGTGCCTCCAAAGAAGACGATGCCTGACTCCTAGTGAAACTTGATAGGAGTCCCAGGATTCCTGTGGCACGTGGAAAGGGACCCTTGGTCTCCCGCCTCAGCTGGAGAGGCGTCCCAATTGCCCTGCCAAGCCTCGAGGAGAATCCCGAGTTGTCCCTCACAACTAGGCAGGAGTCCTGCCGTCGCTGAACAAACACGTGTGTGGAAGGGCCATCCCCGTCGTAACTCGAGAATATACCCCAGGTTCCCGCCGCAACTCGAGAAAAACCATAAGACTTCCCCCTCGCCGCGAGATGAGGCCCGATTCCCCTGCACTGCGTGCAGAGCAATTCCGTGTTGCACATCACACATGAAAGGAGCCTTGATTTCCTTGATGGCACTCCAGAGAAACCCCAACAACACTGTTTCAAGGCTAGAGGGATCCTGAGGTCACTGTAGCAACACGAAAGAGCTCCGTGGACCAAAAATCAACTCGAGATGAGAGGTTAGTCCGTGGCTTCCACTCCAGAGGAATACCACCTTACCACAAACACCTCAAGAGGAGGCTTCTCTCAGCTCTTAGTATGTGAGAGGTACCCTGAGTTTGCGGCCTCAAGTGGAATGGACACCGCGATGCCCTGACTCGAAATAAGGCCGGATATCCCTGCAGTGACTTGAATTCAGGCTCGTCTTACATCTCCCAAGATGAAAGGATGTCTGAATCCCCTGTGGAGACCACAGAGAAAGACCTAGTTCACCACCTCATGGCGACCGGAGGCCTCACATCCTTTGAAAACTCCAGAGGTATGCGGAGATCAGTGCCTTCAAAGGAGACGATGCCTGACTCCTCGTGAAACTTGATAGGAGTCCCAGGATTCCTGTGGCACGTGGAAAGCGACGCTTCGTCTCCCGCCTCAGCTGGAGAGGCATCCCAATTGCCCTGCCAAGCGTCGAGGAGAATCCCGAGTTGTCCCTCGCAACTAGGCAGGAGTCCTGACGTCGCTGAAGAAACACGTGGGTGGAAGGGCCATCCCCGTCGTAACTCGAGAATATACCCCAAGTTCCCAGCGCAACTCGTGAAAAACCATGAGACTTCCCACTCGCCGCGAGATGAGGCCCGATTCCCCTGCACTGCGTGCAGAGCAATTCCGTGTTGCACATCACACATGAAAGGAGCCTTGATTTCCTTGATGGCACTCCAGAGAAAACCCAAGAACACTGTTTCAAGGATAGAGGGATCCTGAGGTCACTGTAGCAACACGAAAGAGCTCCGTGGACCAAAAATCAACTCGAGATGAGAGGTTGGTCCCTGGCTTCGACTCCAGAGGAATACCACCTAACCACAAGCACCTCAAGAGGAGGCTTCTCTCAGTAATAGGTATGTGAGAGGGACCTTGAGTTTGCGGCCTCAAGTGGAATGGACACCGCGATACCCTGACTCGAAATAAGGCCGGATATCCCTGCAGTGACTTGAATGCAGGCTCGTCTTGCATCTCCAAAGACGAAAGGATGTCTGAATCCCCTGTGGAGACCACAGAGAAAGACCTAGTTCCCCACCTCATGGCGACCGGAGGCCTTACATCCTTTGAAAACTCCAGAGGTACGCGGAGATCAGTGCCTCCAAAGGAGACGATGCCTGACTCCTCGTGAAACTTCACAGGAGTCCCAAGATTCCTGTGGCACGTGGAAAGGGACTATTGGTCTCCCGCCTCAGCTGGAGAGGCGTCCCAATTGCCCTGCCAAGCCTCGAGGAGAATCCCGAGTTGTCCCTCGCAACTAGGCACGAGTCCTGACATCGCTGACAAACACGTGGGTGGAAGGGCCATCCCCGTCGTAACTCGAGAATATACCCCAGGTTCCCGCCGCAACTCGAGAAAAACCATGAGACTTCCCCCTCGTCGTGAGATGAGGCCCGATTCCCCTGCACTGCATGCAGAGCAATTCCGTGTTGCACATCAAACATGAAAGGAGCCTTGATTTCCTTGATGGCACTCCAGAGAAACCCCAAGAACACTGTTTCCAGGCTAGAGGGATCCTGAGGTCACTGTAGCAACACGAAAGAGCTCCATGGACCAAAAATCAACTCGAGATGAGAGGTTAGTCCCTGGCTTCGACTCCAGAGGAATACCACCTTACCACAAGCACCTCAAGAGGAGGCTTCTCTCAGCTCTAGGTATGTTTGAGGGACCCTGAGTTTGCGGCCTCAAGTGGAATGGAAACCGCGATGCCCTGACTCGAAATAAGGCCGGATATCCCTGCAGTGACTTGAATGCAGGCTCGTCTTGCATCTCCCAAGATGAACGGATTTCTGAATCCCCTGTGGAGACAACAGAAAAGGACCTAGTTCCCCACCTCATCGCGATCAGAGGCCTCACATCCTTTGAAAACTCCCGAGGTATTCGGAGATCAGTGTCTCCAAAGGAGACGATGCCTGACTCCTCGTGAAACTTGATAGGAGTCCCAGGATT
This sequence comes from Cervus elaphus, assembly GCF_910594005.1. NCBI lineage: Eukaryota > Metazoa > Chordata > Mammalia > Artiodactyla > Cervidae > Cervus > Cervus elaphus. The sequence goes on along the minus strand of NC_057845.1, from coordinate 262,633 downwards.
CCTGTGCACGTGGAAAGGGACCCTTGGTCTCCCGCCTCAGCTGGAGAGGCGTCCCAATTGCCTTGCCAAGTCTCGAGGAGAATCCCGAGTTGTCCCTCGCAAACAGGCAGGAGTCCAGACGTCGCTGAACAAACACGTGGTTGGAAGGGCCATCCCCGTCGTAACTCGAGAGTATACCCCAGGTTCCCGCCGCAACTCGAGAAAAACCATGAGACTTCCCCCTCGCCGCGAGATGAGGCCCGATTCCCCTGCACTGCGTGCAGAGCAATTCCGTGTTGCACATCACACATGAAAGGAGCCTTGATTTCCTTGATGGCACTCCAGAGAAACCCCAAGAACACTGTTTCAAGGCTAGAGGGATCCTGAGGTCAATGTAGCAACACGAAAGAGCTCCGTGGCCCAAAAATCAACTCGAGAAGAGAGGTTAGTCCCTGGATTCGACTCCAGAGGAATACCACCTTACCACAAGCACCTCAAGAGGAGGCTTCTCTCAGCTCTAGGTATGTGAGAGGGACCCTGTGTTTGCGGCCTCAAGTGGAATGGACACCGCGATGCCCTGACTCGAAAAAGGCCGAATATCCCTGCAGTGACTTGAATGCACTCTCGTCTTGCATCTCCCAAGACGAAAGGATGTCTGAATCCCCTGTGGAGACCACAGAGAAAGACCTAGTTCCCCACCTCATCGCGACCGGAGTCCTCACATCCTATGAAAACTCCAGAGGTACGTGGAGATCAGTGCCTCCAAAGGAGACGATGCCTGACTCCTCGTGAAACTTGTAGGAGTCCCAGGATTCCTGTGGCACGTGGAAAGGGACACTTGGTCTCTCACCTCAGCTGGAGAGGTGTCCCAATTGCCCTGCCAAGCCTCGAGGAGAATCCCGAGTTGTCCCTCGCAACTAGGCAGGAGTCCTGACGTCGCTGAACAAACACGTGGGTGGAAGGGCCATCCCCGTCGTAACTCGAGAATATACCCCAGGTTCCCGCCGCAACTCGAGAAAAACCATGAGACTTCCCCCTCGCCGCGAGATGAGGCCCGATTCCCCTGCACTGCGTGCAGAGCAATTCCGTGTTGCACATCACACATGAAAGGAGCCTTGATTTCCTTGATGGCACTCCAGAGAAATCCCAAGAACATTGTTTCAAGGCTAGAGGGATCCTGAGGTCAATGTAGCAACACGAAAGAGCTCCGTGGCCCAAAAATCAACTCGAGAAGAGAGGTTAGTCCCTGGCTTCGACTCCAGAGGAATACCACCTTACCACAAGCACCTCAAGAAGAGGCTTCTCTCAGCTCTAGGTATGTGAGAGGGACCCTGAGTTTGCGGCCTCAAGTGGAATGGACACCACGATGCCCTGACTCGAAATAAGGCCGGATATCCCTGCAGTGACTTGAATGCAGGCTCGTCTTGCATCTCCCAAGACGAAAGGATGTCTGAATCCCCTGTGGAGACCACAGAGAAAGACCTAGTTCCCCACCTCATCGCCACCGGAGGCCTCACATCTTTGAAAACTCCAGAGGTACGCGGAGATCAGTGCCTCCAAAGGAGACGATGCCTGACTCCTCGTGAAACTTGATAGGAGTCCCAAGATTCCTGTGGCACGTGGAAAGGGACCCTTGGTCTCCCGCCTCAGCTGGAGAGGCGTCCCAGTTGCCCTGCCAAGCCTCGAGGAGAATCCCGAGTTGTCCCTCGCAACTAGGCAGGAATCCTGACGTCAGTGAACAAACACGTGGGTGGAAGGGCCATCCCCGTCGTAACTCAAGAATATACCCCAAGTTCCCAGCGCAACTCGTGAAAAACCATGAGACTTCCCACTCGCCGCGAGATGAGGCCCGATTCCCCTGCACTGCGTGCAGAGCAATTCCGTGTTGCACATCACACATGAAAGGAGCCTTGATTTCCTTGATGGCACTCCAGAGAAAACCCAAGAACACTGTTTCAAGGATAGAGGGATCCTGAGGTCACTGTAGCAACACGAAAGAGCTCCGTGGACCAAAAATCAACTCGAGATGAGAGGTTGGTCCCTGGCTTCCACTCCAGAGGAATACCACCTAACCACAAGCACCTCAAGAGGAGGCTTCTCTCAGCAATAGGTATGTGAGAGGGACCTTGAGTTTGCGGCCTCAAGTGGAATGGACACCGCGATGCCCTGACTCGAAATAAGGCCGGATATCCCTGCAGTGACTTGAATGCAGGCTCGTCTTGCATCTCCAAAGACGAAAGGATGTCTGAATCCCCTGTGGAGACCACAGAGAAAGACCTAGTTCCCCACCTCATGGCGACCGGAGGCCTTACATCCTTTGAAAACTCCAGAGGTACGCGGAGATCAGTGCCTCCAAAGGAGACGATGCCTGACTCCTCGTGAAACTTCACAGGAGTCCCAAGATTCCTGTGGCACGTGGAAAGGGACTCTTGGTCTCCCGCCTCAGCTGGAGAGGCGTCCCAATTGCCCTGCCAAGCCTCGAGGAGAATCCCGAGTTGTCCCTCGCAACTAGGCATGAGTCCTGACATCGCTGAACAAACACGTGGGTGGAAGGGCCATCCCCGTCGTAACTCGAGAATATACCCCAGGTTCCCGCCGCAACTCGAGAAAAACCATGAGACTTCCCCCTCGCCGTGAGATGAGGCCCGATTCCCCTGCACTGCGGGCAGAGCAATTCCGTGTTGCACATCACACATGAAAGGAGCCTTGATTTCCTTGAATGCACTCCAGAGAAACCCCAAGAACACTGTTTCAAGGCTAGAGGGATCCTGAGGTCACTGTAGCACCACGAAAGAGCACCGTGGACCAAAAATCAACTCGAGATGAGAGGTTAGTCCCTGGCTTCGACTCCAGAGGAATACCACCTTACCACAAGCACCTCAAGAGGAGGCTTCTCTCGGCTCTAGGTATGTGAGAGGGACCCTGAGTTTGCAGCCTCAAGTGGAATGGACACCGGGATGCCCTGACTCGAAATAAGGCCGGATATCCCTGCAGTGACTTGAATGCAGCCTCGTCTTGCATCTCCCAAGATGAAACGATTTCTGAATCCCCTATGGAGACCACAGAAAAGGACCTAGTTCCCCACCTCATCGCGATCAGAGGCCTCACATCCTTTGAAAACTCCAGAGGTACGCGGAGATCAGTGCCTCCAAAGGAGAAGATGCCTGACTCCTCGTGAAACTTGATAGGAGTCCCAGGATTCCTGTGCACATGGAAAGGGACCCTTGGTCTCCCGCCTCAGCTGGAGAGGCGTCCCAATTGCCTTGCCAATTCTCGAGGAGAATCCCGAGTTGTCCCTCGCAAACAGGCAGGAGTCCAGACGTCGCTGAACAAACACGTGGTTGGAAGGGCCATCCCCGTCGTAACTCGAGAGTATACCCCAGGTTCCCGCCGCAACTCGAGAAAAACCATGAGACTTCCCCCTCGCCGCGAGATGAGGCCCGATTCCCCTGCACTGCGTGCAGAGCAATTCCGTGTTGCACATCACACATGAAAGGAGCCTTGATTTCCTTGATGGCACTCCAGAGAAACCCCAAGAACACTGTTTCAAGGCTAGAGGGATCCTGAAGTCACTGTAGCAGAAGGAAAGAGCTCCGTGGACCAAAAATCAACTCGAGATGAGAGGTTAGTCCCTGGCTTTGACTCCAGAAGAATACCACCTTACCACAAGCACCTCAAGAGGAGGCTTCTCTCAGCTCTAGGTATGTGAGAGGGACCCTGAGTTTGCGGCCTCAAGTGGAATGGACACCGCGATGCCCTGACGCGAAATAAGGCCGGATATCCCTGCAGTGACTTGAATGCAGGCTCGTCTTGCATCTCCCAAGACGAAAGGATGTCTGAATCCCCTGTGGAGACCACAGAGAAAGACCTAGTTCCCCACCTCATCGCCACCGGAGGCCTCACATCCTTTGAAAACTCCAGAGGTACGCGGAGATCAGTGCCTCCAAAGGAGACGATGCCTGACTCCTCGTGAAACTTGATAGAAGTTCCAGGATTCCTGTGGCACGTGTAAAGGGACATTTGGTCTCCCGCCTCAGCTGGAGAGGCGTCCCAATTGCCCTGCCAAGCCTCGAGGAGAATCCCGAGTTGTCCCTCGCAACTAGGCAGGAGTCCTGACGTCGCTGAACAATCACGTGGGTGGAAGGGCCATCCCCGTCGTAACTCGAGAATATACCCCAGGTTCCCGCCGCAACTCGAGAAAAACCATGAGACTTCCCCCTCGCCGCGAGATGAGGCCCGATTCCCCTGCACTGCATGCAGAGCAATTCCGTGTTTCACATCAAACATGGAAGGAGCCTTGATTTCCTTGATGGCACTCCAGAGAAACCCCAAGAACACTGTTTCAAGGCTAGAGGGATCCTGAGGTCAATGTAGCAACACGAAAGAGCTCCGTGGACCAAAAATCAACTCGAGATGAGAGGTTAGTCCCTGGCTTCGAATCCAGAGGAATACCACCTTACCACAAGCACCTCAAGAGGAGGCTTCTCTCAGCTCGAGGTATGTGAGAGGGACCCTGAGTTTGCGGCCTAAAGTGGAATGGACACCGCGATGCCCTGACTCGAATTAAGGCTGGATATCCCTGCAGTGACTTGAATGCAGGCTCGTCTTGCATCTCCCAAGATGAAAGGATGTCTGAATCCCCTGTGGAGACCATAGAGAAAGACCTAGTTCCCCACCTCATCGCGACCGGATTCCTTATATCCTTTGAAAACTCCAGAGGTGCGCGGAGATCACTGCCTCCAAAGGAGACAATGCCTGACTCCTGGTGAAACTTGATAGGAGTCCCAGGATTCCTGTGGCACGTGGAAAGGGACCCTTGGTCTCCCGCCTCAGCTGGAGAGGCGTCCCAATTGCCCTGCCAAGCCTCGAGGAGAATCCCGAGTTGTCCCTCGCAACTAGGCAGGAGTCCTGACGTCGTTGAAGAAATACGTGGGTGGAAGGGCCATCCCCGTCGTAACTCGAGAATATACCCCAGGTTCCCGCCGCAACTCGAGAAAAACCATGAGACTTCCCCCTCGCCGTGAGATGAGGCCCGATTCCCCTGCACTGCGTGCAGAGCAATTCCGTGTTGCACATCACACATGAAAGGAGCCTTGATTTCCTTGATGGCACTCCAGAGAAACCCCAAGAACAGTGTTTCAAGGCTAGAACGATCCTGAGGTCACTGTAGTAACACGAAAGAGCTCCTTGGACCAAAAATCAACTCGAGATGAGAGGTTAGTCCCTGGCTTCGACTCCAGAGGAATACCAACTTACCACAAGCACCTCAAGAGGAGGCTTCTCTCAGCTCTAGGTATGTGAGAGGGACCCTGAGTTTGCGGCCTCAAGTGGAATGGACACCGCGATGCCCTGACTCGAAATAAGGCCGAATATCCCTGCAGTGACTTGAAAGCAGGCTCGTCTTGCTTCTCCCAAGATGTAAGAATGTCTGAATCCCCTGTGAAGACCACAGAAAAAGACCTAGTTCCCCACCTCATCGCGACCGGAGGTCTCACATCCTTTTAAAACTCCAGAGGTACGCGGAGATCAGTGCCTCCAAAGGAGACGATGCCTGACTCCTCGTGAAACTTGATAGAAGTTCCAGGATTCCTGTGGCACGTGTAAAGGGACATTTGGTCTCCCGCCTCAGCTGGAGAGGCGTCCCAATTGCCCTGCCAAGCCTCGAGGAGAATCCCGGGTTGTCCCTCGCAACTAGGCAGGAGTCCTGACGTCGCTGAACAAACACGTGGGTGGAAGGGCCATCCCCGTCGTAACAAGAGAATATACCCCAGGTTCCCGCCGCAACTCGAGAAAAACCTTGAGACTTCCCCCTCGCCGCGAGATGAGGTCCGATTCCCCTGCACTGCATGCAGAGCAATTCCGTGTTTCACATCAAACATGGAAGGAGCCTTGATTTCCTTGATGGCACTCCAGAGAAACGCCAAGAACACTGTTTCAAGGCTAGAGGGATCCTGAGGTTACTGTAGCAACACGAAAGAGCTCCGTGGACCAAAAATCAACTCGAGAAGAGAGGTTAGTCCCTGGCTTCGACTCCAGAGGAATACCACCTTACCACAAGCACCTCAAGACGAGGCTTCTCTCAGCTCTAGGTATGTGAGAGGGACCCTGAGTTTGCGGCCTCAAGTGAAATGGACACCGCGATGCCCTGACTCAAAATAAGGCCGCATATCCCTGCAGTGACTTGAATGCAGGCTCGTCTTGCATCTCCCAAGATGAAAGGATGTCTGAATCCCCTGTGGAGACCACAGAAAAAGACCTAGTTCCCCACCTCATCGCGACCGGAGGCCTCACATCCTTTCAAAACTCCAGAGGTACGCGGAGATCAGTGCCTCCAAAGGAGACGATGCCTGACTCCTCGTGAAACTTGATAGAAGTTCCAGGATTCCTGTGGCACGTGTAAAGGGACATTTGGTCTCCCGCCTCAGCTGGAGAGGCGTCCCAATTGCCCTGCCAAGCCTCGAGGAGAATCCCGAGTTGTCCCTCGCAACTAGGCAGGAGTCCTTACGTCGCTGAACAAACACGTGGGTGGAAGGGCCATCCCCGTCGTAACTCGAGAATATACCCCAGGTTCCCGCCGCAACTCGAGAAAAACCATGAGACTTCCCCCTCGCCGCGAGATGAGGCCCGATTCCCCTGCACTGCATGCAGAGCAATTCCGTGTTTCACATCAAACATGAAAGGAGCCTTGATTTCCTTGATGGCACTCCAGAGAAACCCCAAGAACACTGTTTCAAGGCTAGAGGGATCCTGAGGTCACTGTAGCAACACGAAAGAGCTCCGTGGACCAAAAATCAACTCGAGATGAGAGGTTAGTCCCTGGCTTCGACTCCAGAGGAATACCACCTTACCACAAGCACCTCAAGAGGAGGCTTCTCTCAGCTCTAGGTATGTGAGAGGGGCCCTGAGTTTGCGGCCTCAAGTGGAATGGACACCGCGATGCCCTGACTCGAATTAAGGCTGGATATCCCTGCAGTGACTTGAATGCAGGCTCGTCTTGCATCTCCCAAGATGAAAGGATGTCTGAATCCCCTGTGGAGACCACAGAGAAAGACCTAGTTCCCCACCTCATCGCGACCGGATTCCTTATATCCTTTGAAAACTCCAGAGGTGCGCGGAGATCACTGCCTCCAAAGGAGACAATGCCTGACTCCTCGTGAAACTTGATAGGAGTCCCAGGATTCCTGTGGCACGTGGAAAGGGACCCTTGGTCTCCCGCCTCAGCTGGAGAGGCGTCCCAATTGCCCTGCCAAGCCTCGAGGAGAATCCCGAGTTGTCCCTCGCAACTAGGCAGGAGTCCTGTCGTCGTTGAAGAAATACGTGGGTGGAAGGGCCATCCCCGTCGTAACTCGAGAATATACCACAGGTTCCCGCCGCAACTCGAGAAAAACCATGAGACTTCCCCCTCGCAGCGAGATGAGGCCCGATTCCCCTGCACTGCGTGCAGAGCAATTCCGTGTTGCACATCACACATGAAAGGAGCCTTGATTTCCTTGATGGCACTCCAGAGAAACCCCAAGAACACTGTTTCAAGGCTAGAGGGATCCTGAGGTCTCTGTAGCAACACGAAAGAGCTCCGTGGACCAAAAATCAACTCGAGATGAGAGGTTAGTCCCTGGCTTCGACTGCAGAAGAATACCACCTTACCACAAGCACCTCAAGAGGAGGCTTCTCTCAGCTCTAGGTATGTGAGAGGGACCCTGAGTTTGCGGCCTCAAGTGGAATGGACACCGCAATGCCCTGACTCGAAATAAGGCCGGATATCCCTGCAGTGACTTGAATGCAGGCTCGTCTTGCATCTCCCAAGACGAAAGGTTGTCTTCATCCCCTGTGGAGACCACAGAAAAAGACCTAGTTCCCCACCTCATCGCGACCGGAGGTCTCACATCCTTTGAAAACTCCAGAGGTACGCGGAGATCAGTGCCTCCAAAGTAGACGATGCTTGACTCCTCGTGAAACTTGATAGAAGTTCCAGGATTCCTGTGGCACGTGTAAAGGGACACTTGGTCTCCCGCCTCAGCTGGAGAGGCGTCCCAATTGCCCTGCCAAGCCTCGAGGAGAATCCCGAGTTGTCCCTCGCAACTAGGCAGGAGTCCTGACGTGGACGAACAAACACGTGGGTGGAAGGGCCATCCCCGTCGTAACTCGAGAATATACCCCAGGTTTCCGCCGCAACTCGAGAAAAACCATGAGACTTCCCCCTCGCCGCGAGATAAGGCCCGATTCCCCTGCACTGCGTGCAGAGCAATTCCGTGTTGCACATCACACATGAAAGGAGCCTTGATTTCCTTGATGACACTCCAGAGAAACCCCAAGAACACTGTTTCAAGGCTAGAGGGATCCTGAAGTCACTGTAGCAGAAGGAAAGAGCTCCGTGGACCAAAAATCAACTCGAGATGAGAGGTTAGTCCCTGGCTTCGACTCCAGAAGAATACCACCTTACCACAAGCACCTCAAGAGGAGGCTTCTCTCAGCTCTAGGTATGTGAGAGGGACCCTGAGTTTGCGGCCTCAAGTGGTATGGACACCGCGATGCCCTGACGCGAAATAAGGCCGGATATCCCTGCAGTGACTTGAATGCAGGCTCGTCTTGCATCTCCCAAGACGAAAGGATGTCTGAATCCCCTGTGGAGACCACAGAGAAAGACCTAGTTCCCCACCTCATCGCGACAGGATTACTTATATCCTTTGAAAACTCCAGAGGTACTCGGAGATCACTGCCTCCAAAGGAGACGATGCCTGACTCCTCTGAAACTTGATAGGAGTCCCAGGATTCCTGTGGCACGTGGAAAGGGACCCTGGTCTCCCGCCTCTGCTGGAGAGGCGTCCCAATTGCCCTGCCAAGCCTCGAGGAGAATCCCGAGTTGTCCCTCGCAACTAGGCAGGAGTCCTGAGGTCGCTGAACAAACACGTGTGTGGAAAGGCCATCCCCGTCGTAACTCGAGAATATACCCCAGGTTCCCGCCGCAATTCGAGAAAAACCATGAGACTTCCCCCTCGCCGCGAGATGAGGCTCGATTTCCCAGCACTGCGAGCAGAGCAATTCCGTGTTGCACATCACACATTAAAAGAGCCTTGATTTCCTTGATGGCACTCCAGAGAAACCCCAAGAACACTGTTTCAAGGCTAGAGGGATCCTGAGGTCACTGTAGCAACACGAAAGAGCTCCGTGGTCCAAAAATCAACTCGAGATGAGAGGTTAGTCCCTGGCTTCGACTCCAGAGGAATACCACCTTACCACAAGCACCTCAAGAGGAGGCTTCTCTCAGCTCTAGGTATGTGAGAGGGACCCTGAGTTTGCGGCCTCAAGTGGAATGGACACTGCGATGCTCTGACGCGAAATAAGGCTGGATATCCCTGCAGTGACTTGAATGCAGGCTCGTCTTGCATCTCCCAAGACGAAAGGTTGTCTGAATCCCCTGTGGAGACCACAGAGAAAGACCTAGTTCCCCACCTCATCGCGACCGGAGGCCTCACATCCTTTAAAAACTCCAGAGGTATGCAGAGATCAGTGCCTCCAAAGGAGACGATGCCTGACTCCTCGAGAAACTGGATAGGAGTCCCAGGATTCCGGTGGCACATGGAAAGGGACCCTTGGTCTCCCGCCTCAGCTGGAGAGGCGTCCCAATTGCCCTGCCAAGCCTCGAGGAGAATCTCGAGTTGTCCCTCTCAACTAGGCAGGAGTCCTGACGTCGCTGAACAAACACGTGAGTGGAAGGGCCATCCCCGTCATAACTCGAGAATATACCCCAGGTTCCCACCGCAACTCGAGAAAAACCATGAGACTTCACTCTCGCCGCAAAATGAGGCCCGATATCCTGCACTGCGTGCAGAGAAATTCCGTGTTGCACATCACACATGAAAGGAGCCTTGATTTCCTTCATGGCACTCCAGAGAAACCCCAAGAACACTGTTTCAAGGCTAGAGGGATCCTGAGGTCACTGTAGCAACACGGAAGAACTCCGTGGACCAAAAATCAACTCGAGATGAGAGGTTAGTCCTTAACTTCGACTCCAGAGGAATAACACCTAACCACAAGCACCTCAAGAGGAGGCTTCTCACAGCTTTAGGTATGTGAGAGGCACCCTGAGTTTGCAGCCTAAAGTGGAATGGACACCGCAATGCCCTGACTCGAAGTAAGGCCGGATATCCCTGCAGTGACTTGAATGCAGGCTCGTCTTGCATCTCCCAAGATGAAAGGATGTCTGAATAACCTGTGGAGACCACAGAGAACTACCTAGTTCCCCACCTCATCGCGACCGGAGGCATCACATCCTTTGAAAACTCCAGAGGTACAAGGAGATCAGTGCCTCCAAAGGAGACGATGCCTGACTCCTCTGAAACTTGATAGAAGTCCCAGGATTCCTGTGGCCCGTGGAAAGGGACCCTTGGTCTCCCGCCTCAGCTGGAGAGGCGTCCCAATTGCCCTGCCAAACCTCGAGGAGAATCCCGAGTTGTCCCTCGCAACTAGGCAGGAGTCCTGACGTCGCTGAACAAACACGTGTGTGGAAGGGCCATCCCCGTCGTAACTCGAGAATATACCCCAGGATCACGCCGAAACTCGAGAAAAACCATGAGACTTCCCCCTCGCCGCGAGATGAGGCCCGATTCCCCTGCACTGCGTGCAGAGCAATTCCGTGTTGCACATCACACATGAAAAGAGCCTTGATTTCCTTGATGGCACTCCAGAGAAACCCCAACAACACTGTTTCAAGGCTAGAGGGATGCTGAGGTCACTGTAGCAACACGAAAGAGCTCCGTGGACCAAAAATCAACTCGAGATGAGAGGTTAGTCCCTGGCTTCGACTCCAGAGGAATACCACCTTACCACAAGCACCTCAAGAGGAGGCTCCTCTCAGCTCTAGGTATGTGAGAGGGACCCTGAGTTTGCGGCCTCAAGTGGAATGGACACTGCGATGCCCTGAGTCGAAATAAGGCCGGATATCCCTGCAGTGACTTGAATGCAGGCTCGTCTTGCATCTCCCAAGACGAAAGGATGTCTGAATCCTCTGTGGAGACCACAGAGAGAGACCTAGTTCCCCACCTCATCGCCACCGGAGGCCTCACATCGTTTGAAAACTCCAGAGGTACGCGGAGATCAGTGCCTCCAAAGGAAACGATGCCTGACTCCTCATGAAACTTGATAGGAGTCCCAGGATTCCTGTGGCACGTGGAAAGGGACCCTTGGTCTCCCGCCTCAGCTGGAGAGGCGTCCCAATTGCCCTGCCAAGCCTCGAGGAGAATCCCGAGTTGTCCCTCGCAACTAGGCAGGAGTCCTGAGGTCGCTGAACAAACACGTGTGTGGAAGGGCCATCCCCGTCGTAACTCGAGAATATACCCCAGGTTCCCGCCGCAACTCGAGAAAAACCATGAGACTTCCCCCTCGCTGCGAGATGAGGCCCGATTCCCCTGCATTGCGTGCAGAGCAATTCCGTGTTGCACATCACAAATGAAAGGAGCCTTGATTTCCTTGATGGCACTCCAGAGAAACCCCAAGAACACTGTTTCAAGGCTAGAGGGATCCTGAGGTCACTGTAGCAACACAAAAGAGCTCCGTGGACCAAAAATCAACTCAAGATGAGAGGTTAGTCCCTGGCTTCGACTGCAGAAGAATACCACCTTACCACAAATACCTCAAGAAGAGATTTCTCTCAACTCTAGGTATGTGAGAGGGACCCTGAGTTTGTGGGCTCAAGTGGAATGGACACCGCGATACCCTGACTCAAAATAAGGCCGGATATCCCTGCAGTGACTTGAATGCAGGCTCGTCTTGCATCTCCCAAGATTAAAGGATATCTGAATCCCCTGTGGAGACCACAGAGAAAGACCTAGTTCCCCACCTCATCGCGACCGGAGGCCTCACATACTTTGATAACTCCAGAGGTACGCAGAGATCAGTGCCTCCAAAGGAGACAATGCCTGACTCCTCGTGAAACTTGATAGGAGTCCCAGGATTCCTGTGGCACGTGGAAAGGGACCCTTGGTCTCCCGCCTCAGCTCGAGAGGCGTCCCAATTGCCCTGCCAAGCCTCGAGGAGAATCCCGAGTTGTCCCTCGCAACTAGGCAGGAGTCCTGACGTCGCTGAACAAACACGTGTCTGGAAGGTCCATCCCCGTCGTAACTCGAGAATATACCCCAGGTTCACGCCGCAACTCGAGAAAAACCATGAGACTTCCCCCTCGCCGCGAGATGAGGCCCGATTCCCCAGCACTGCGAGCAGAGCAATTCCGTGTTGCACATCACACATTAAAAGAGCCTTGATTTCCTTGATGGCACTCCAGAGAAACCCCAAGAACACTGTCTCAAGGCTAGAGGGATCCTGAGGTCACTGTAGCAACACGAAAGAGCTCCGTGGACCAAGAATCAACTCGAGATGAGAGGTTAGTCCTTGGCTTCGACTCCAGAGGAATACCACCTTACCACAAGCACCTCAAGAGGAGGCTTCTCTCAGCTCTAGGTATGTGAGAGGGACCCTGAGTTTGCGGCCTCAAGTGGAATGGACACTGCGATGCCCTGAGTCGAAATAAGGCCGGATATCCCTGCAGTGACTTGAATGCAGGCTCGTCTTGCATCTCCCAAGACGAAAGGATGTCTGAATCCCCTGTGGAGACCACAGAGAAAGACCTAGTTCCCCACCTCATCGCGACCGGAGGCCTCACATCCTTTGAAAACTCCAGAGGTACGCGGAGATCAGTGCCTCCAAAGGAGACGATGCCTGACTCCTCGTGAAACTTGATAGGAGTCCCAGGATTCCTGTGGCACGTGGAAAGGGACACTTGGTCTCCCGCCTCAGTTGGAGAGGCGTTTCAATTGCCCTGCCAAGCCTCGAGGAGCATCCCGAGTTGTCCCTCGCAACTATGCAGGAGTCCTGACGTCGCTGAATAAACACGTGTGTGGAAGGGCCATCCCCGTCGTAACTCGAGAATATACCCCAGGTTCTCGCTGTAACTCGAGAAAAACCATGAGTCTTCCCCCTCGCCATGAGATGAGGCCTGATTCCCCTGCACTGCATGCAGAGCAATTCCGTGTTGCACATCAAACATGAAAGGAGCCTTGATTTCCTTGATGGCACTCCAGAGAAACCCCAAGAACACTGTTTCCAGGCTAGAGGGATCCTGAGGTCACTGTAGCAACAAAAAAGAGCTCCGTGGGCCAAAAATCAACTCGAGATGAGAGGTTAGTCCCTGGCTTCGACTCCAGAGGAATACCACCTTACCACAAGCACCTCAAGAGGAGGCTTCTCTCAGCTCTAGCTATGTGAGAGGGACCCTGAGTTTGCGGCCTCAAGTGGAATGGACACTGCGATGCCCTGACCCGAAATAAGGCCGAATATCCCTGCAGTGACTTGAATGCAGGCTCGTCTTGCATCTCCCAAGATGAAATGATGTCTGAATCCCCTGTGGAGACCACAGAGAAAGACCTAGTTCCCCACTTCATGGCGACCAGAGGCCTCACATCCTTTGAAAACTCCAGAGGTACGCGGACATCAGTGCCTCCAAAGGAGACGATGCCTGACTCCTCGTGAATCTTGATAGGAGTCCCAGGATTCCTGTGGCACGTGGAAAGGGACCCTTGGTCTCCCGCCTCAGCTGGAGAGGCGTCCCAATTGCTCTGCCAAGCCTCGAGGAGAATCCCGAGTTGTCCCTCGCAACTAGGCAGGAATCCTGACGTCAGTGAACAAACACGTGGGTGGAAGGGCCATCCCCGTCGTAACTCGAGAATATACCCCAGGTTCCAGCCGCATCTCGAGAAAAACCATGAGACTTTCCCCTCGCCGCGAGATGAGGCCCGATTCCCCTGCACTGTTTGCAGTGCAATTCCGTGTTGCACATCACACATGAAAGCAGCCTTGATTTCCTTGATGGCACTCCAGAGAAACCCCAAGAACACTGTTTCCAGGCTAGAGGGATCCTGAGGTCACTGGAGTAACACGAAAGAGCTCTGTGGACCAAAAATCAACTCGAGATGAGAGGTTAGTCCCTGGCTTCGACTCCAGAGGAATACCACCTTACCACAAGCACCTCAAGAGGAGGCTTCTCTCAGCTCTAGGTATGTGAGAGGGACCCTGAGTTTGCGGCCTCAAGTGGAATGTACACCGCGATGCCCTGACTCGAAATAAGGCCGGATATAACTGCAGTGACTTGAATGCAGGCTCGTCTTGCATCTCCCAAGACGAAAGGATGTCTGAATCCCCTGTGCAGACCACAGAGAAAGACCTAGTTCACCACCTCATCGCGACCGGAGGCCTCACATCCTTTGAAAACTCCAGAGGTACGCAGAGATCAGTGCCTCCAAAGGAGACGATGCCTGACTCCTCGTGAAACTTGATAGGAGTCCCAGGATTCCTGTGGCACGTGGAAAGGGACTCTTGGTCTCCTGCCTCAGCTGGAGAGGCGTCCCAATTGCCCTGCCAAGCCTCGAGGAGAATCCCGAGTTGTCCCTCGCAACTAGGCAGGAGTCCTGCCGTCGCTGAACAAACACGTGTGTGGAAGGGCCATCCCCGTCATAACTCGAGAATATACCCCAGGTTCCCGCCGCAACTCGAGAAAAACCATGAGACTTTCCCCTCGCCGCGAGATGAGGCCCGATTCCCCTGCACTGCGTGCAGAGCAATTCCGTGTTGCACATCAAACATGAAAGTAGCCTTGATTTCCTTGATGGCACTCCAGAGAAACCCCAAGAACACTGTTTCAAGGCTAGAGGGATCCTGAGGTTACTGTAGCAACACGAAAGAGCTCCGTGGACCAAAAATCAACCCGAGATGAGAGGTTAGTCCCTGGCTTCGACTCCAGAGGAATACCACCTTACCACAAGCACCTCAAGAGGAGGCTTCTCTCAGCTCTAGGTATGTGAGAGGGACCCTGAGTTTGCGGCCTCAAGTGGAATGGACACCGCGATGCCCTGACTCAAAATAAGGCCGCATATCCCTGCAGTGACTTGATTGCAGGCTCGTCTTGCATCTCCCAAGATGAAAGGATGTCTGAATCCCCTGTGGAGACCACAGAAAAAGACCTAGTTCCCCACCTCATCGCGACTTGAGGCCTCACATCCTTTGAAAACTCCAGAGGTACGCAGAGATCAGTGCCTCCAAAGGAGACGATGCCTGACTCCTCGTGAAACTTGATAGAAGTTCCAGGATTCCTGTGGCACGTGTAAAGGGACATTTGGTCTCCCGCCTCAGCTGGAGAGGCGTCCCAATTGCCCTGCCAAGCCTCGAGGAGAATCCCGAGTTGTCCCTCGTAACTCGGCAGGAGTCCTTATGTCGCTGAACAAACACGTGGGTGGAAGGGCCATCCCCGTCCTAACTCGAGAATATACCCCAGGTTCCCGCCGCAACTCGAGAAAAACCATGAGACTTCCCCCTCGCCGCGAGATGAGGCCCGATTCCCCTGCACTGCATGCAGAGCAATTCCGTGTTTCACATCAAACATGGAAGGAGCCTTGATTTCCTTGCTGGCACTCCAGAGAAACCCCAAGAACACTGTTTCAAGGCTAGAGGGATCCTGAGGTTACTGTAGCAACACGAAAGAGCTCCGTGGCCCAAAAATCAACTCGAGAAGAGAGGTTAGTCCCTGGCTTCGACTCCAGAGGAATACCACCTTACCACAAGCACCTCAAGACGAGGCTTCTCTCAGCTCTAGGTATGTGAGAGGGACCCTGAGTTTGCGGCCTCAAGTGAAATGGACACCGCGATGCCCTGACTCAAAATAAGGCCGCATATCCCTGCAGTGACTTGATTGCAGGCTCGTCTTGCATCTCCCAAGATGAAAGGATGTCTGAATTCCCTGTGGAGACCACAGAAAAAGACCTAGTTCCCCACCTCATCGCGACCGGAGGCCTCACATCCTTTGAAAACTCCAGAGGTACGCGGAGATCAGTGCCTCCAAAGGAGACGATGCCTGACTCCTCGTGAAACTTGATAGAAGTTCCAGGATTCCTGTGGCACGTGTAAAGGGACATTTGGTCTCCCGCCTCAGCTGGAGAGGCGTCCCAATTGCCCTGCCAAGCCTCGAGGCGAATCCCGAGTTGTCCATCGCAACTAGGCAGGAGTCCTTACGTCGCTGAACAAACACGTGGGTGGAAGGTCCATCCCCGTCGTAACTCGAGAATATACCCCAGGTTCCCGCCGCAACTCGAGAAAAACCATGAGACTTCCCCCTCGCCGCGAGATGAGGCCCGATTCCCCTGCACTGCATGCAGAGCAATTCCGTGTTTCACATCACACATGAAAGGAGCCTTGATTTCCTTGATGGCACTCCAGAGAAACCCCAAGAACATTGTTTCAAGGCTAGAGGGATCCTGAGGTCACTGTAGCAACACGAAAGAGCTCCGTGGACCAAAAATCAACTCGAGATGAGAGGTTAGTCCCTGGCATCGACTCCAGAGGAATACCACCTTACCACAAGCACCTCAAGAGGAGGCTTCTCTCAGCTCTAGGTATGTGAGAGGGGCCCTGAGTTTGCGGCCTAAAGTGGAATGGACACCGCGATGCCCTGACTCGAATTAAGGCTGGATATCCCTGCAGTGACTTGAATGCAGGCTCGTCTTGCATCTCCCAAGATGAAAGGATGTCTGAATCCCCTGTGGAGACCACAGAGAAAGACCTAGTTCCCCACCTCATCGCGACCGGATTCCTTATATCCTTTGAAAACTCCAGAGGTGCGCGGAGATCACTGCCTCCAAAGGAGACAATGCCTGACTCCTCGTGAAACTTGATAGGAGTCCCAGGATTCCTGTGGCACATGGAAAGGGACCCTTGGTCTCCCGCCTCAGCTGGAGAGGCGTCCCAATTGCCCTGCCAAGCCTCGAGGAGAATCCCGAGTTGTCCCTCGCAACTAGGCAGGAGTCCTGACGTCGCTGAACAAACACGTGGGTGGAAGGGCCATCCCCGTCGTAACTCGAGAATATACCCCAGGTTCCCGCCGCAACTCGAGAAAAACCATGAGACTTCCCCCTCGCCGCGAGATAAGGCCCGATTCCCCTGCACTGCATGCAGAGCAATTCCGTGTAGCACATCACACATGAAAGGAGCCTTGATTTCCTTGATGACACTCCAGAGAAACCCCAAGAACACTGTTTCAAGGCTAGAGGGATGCTGAAGTCACTGTAGCAGAAGGAAAGAGCTCCGTGGACCAAAAATCAACTCGAGATGAGAGGTTAGTCCCTGGCTTCGACTCCAGAAGAATACCACCTTACCACAAGCACCTCAAGAGGAGGCTTCTCTCAGCTCTAGGTATGTGAGAGGGACCCTGAGTTTGCGGCCTCAAGTGGAATGGACACCGCGATGCCCTGACGCGAAATAAGGCCGGATATCCCTGCAGTGACTTGAATGCAGGCTCGTCTTGCATCTCCCAAGACGAAAGGATGTCTGAATACCCTGTCGAGACCACAGAGAAAGACCTAGTTCCCCACCTCATCGCCACCGGAGGCCTCACATCCTTTGAAAACTCCAGAGGTACGCGGAGATCAGTGCCTCCAAAGGAGACGATGCCTGACTCCTCGTGAAACTTGATAGAAGTTCCAGGATTCCTGTGGCACGTGTAAAGGGACATTTGGTCTCCCGCCTCAGCTGGAGAGGCGTCCCAATTGCCCTGCCAAGCCTCGAGGAGAATCCCGAGTTGTCCCTCGCAACTAGGCAGGAGTCCTGACGTCGCTGAACAAACACGTGGGTGGAAGGGCCATCCCCGTCGTAACTCGAGAATATACCCCAGGTTCCCGCCGCAACTCGAGAAAAACCATGAGACTTCCCCCTCGCCGCGAGATGAGGCCCGATTCCCCTGCACTGCATGCAGAGCAATTCCGTGTTTCACATCAAACATGAAAGGAGCCTTGATTTCCTTGATGGCACTCCAGAGAAACCCCAAGAACACTGTTTCAAGGCTAGAGGGATCCTGAGGTCACTGTAGCAACACGAAAGAGCTCCGTGGACCAAAAATCAACTCGAGATGAGAGGTTAGTCCCTGGCTTCGACTCCAGAGGAATACCACCTTACCACAAGCACCTCAAGAGGAGGCTTCTCTCAGCTCTAGGTATGTGAGAGGGGCCCTGAGTTTGCGGCCTCAAGTGGAATGGACACCGCGATGCCCTGACTCGAATTAAGGCTGGATATCCCTGCAGTGACTTGAATGCAGGCTCGTCTTGCATCTCCCAAGATGAAAGGATGTCTGAATCCCCTGTGGAGACCACAGAGAAAGACCTAGTTCCCCACCTCATCGCGACCGGATTCCTTATATCCTTTGAAAACTCCAGAGGTGCGCGGAGATCACTGCCTCCAAAGAAGACAATGCCTGACTCCTCGTGAAACTTGATAGGAGTCGCAGGATTCCTGTGGCACGTGGAAAGGGACCCTTGGTCTCCCGCCTCAGCTGGAAAGGCGTCCCAATTGCCCTGCCAAGCCTCGAGGAGAATCCCGAATTGTCCCTCGCAACTAGGCAGGAGTCCTGTCGTCGTTGAAGAAATACGTGGGTGGAAGGGCCATCCCCGTCGTAACTCGAGAATATACCCCAGGTTCCCGCCGCAACTCGAGAAAAACCATGAGACTTCCCCCTCGCCGCGAGATGAGGCCCGATTCCCCTGCACTGCGTGCAGAGCAATTCCGTGTTGCACATCACACATGAAAGGAGCCTTGATTTCCTTGATGGCACTCCAGAGAAACCCCAAGAACACTGTTTCAAGGCTAGAGGGATCCTGAGGTCACTGTAGCAACACGAAAGAGCTCCTTGGACCAAAAATCAACTCGAGATGAGAGGTTAGTCCCTGGCTTCGACTCCAGAAGAATACCACCTTACCACAAGCACCTCAAGAGGAGGCTTCTCTCAGCTCTAGGTATGTGAGAGGGACCCTGAGTTTGCGGCCTCAAGTGGAATGGACACCGCGATGCCCTGACTCGAAATAAGGCCGGATATCCCTGCAGTGACTTGAATGCAGGCTCGTCTTGCATCTCCCAAGATGTAAGAATGTCTGAATCCCCTGTGAAGATCACAGAAAAAGACCTAGTTCCCCACCTCATCGCGACCGGAGGTCTCACATCCTTTGAAAACTCCAGAGGTACGCGGAGATAAGTGCCTCCAAAGTAGACGATGCTTGACTCCTCGTGAAACTTGATAGAAGTTCCAGGATTCCTGTGGCACGTGTAAAGGGACACTTGGTCTCCCGCCTCAGCTGGAGAGGGGTCCCAATTGCCCTGCCAAGCCTCGAGGAGAATCCCGAGTTGTCCCTCGCAACTAGGCAGGAGTCCTGACGTGGCTGAACAAACACGTGGGTGGAAGGGCCATCCCCGTCGTAACTCGAGAATATACCCCAGGTTCCCGCCGCAACTCGAGAAAAACCATGAGACTTCCCCCTCGCCGCGAGATAAGGCCCGATTCCCCTGCACTGCATGCAGAGCAATTCCGTGTTGCACATCACACATGAAAGGAGCCTTGATTTCCTTGATGACACTCCAGAGAAACCCCAAGAACACTGTTTCAAGGCTAGAGGGATCCTGAAGTCACTGTAGCAGAAGGAAAGAGCTCCGTGGACCAAAAATCAACTCGAGATGAGAGGTTAGTCCCTGGCTTCGACTCCAGAAGAATACCACCTTACCACAAGCACCTCAAGAGGAGGCTTCTCTCAGCTCTAGGTATGTGAGAGGGACCCTGAGTTTGCGGCCTCAAGTGGAATGGACACCGCGATGCCCTGACGCGAAATAAGGCCGGATATCCCTGCAGTGACTTGAATGCAGGCTCGTCTTGCATCTCCCAAGACGAAAGGATGTCTGAATCCCCTGTGGAGACCACAGAGAAAGACCTAGTTCCCCACCTCATCGCCACCGGAGGCCTCACATCCTTTGAAAACTCCAGAGGTACGCGGAGATCAGTGCCTCCAAAGGAGACGATGCCTGACTCCTCGTGAAACTTGATAGAAGTTCCACGATTCCTGTGGCACGTGTAAAGGGACATTTGGTCTCCCGCCTCAGTTGGAGAGGCGTCCCAATTGCCCTGCCAAGCCTCGAGGAGAATCCCGAGTTGTCCCTCGCAACTAGGCAGGAGTCCTGACGTCGCTGAACAAACACGTGGGTGGAAGGGCCATCCCCGTCGTAACTCGAGAATATACCCCAGGTTCCCGCCGCAACTCGAGAAAAACCATGAGACTTCCCCCTCGCCGCGAGATGAGGCCCGATTCCCCTGCACTGCATGCAGAGCAATTCCGTGTTGCACATCAAATATGCAAGGAGCCTTGATTTCCTTGATGACACTCCAGAGAAACCCCAAGAACACTGTTTCAAGGCTAGAGGGATCCTGAGGTCACTGTAGCAGCAGGAAAGAGCTCCGTGGACCAAAAATCATCTCGAGATGAGAGGTTAGTCCCTGGCTTCGACTCCAGAGGAATACCACCTTACCACAAGCACCTCAAGAGGAGGCTTCTCTCAGCTCTAGGTATGTGAGAGGGACCCTGAGTTTGCGGCCTCAAGTGGAATGGACACCGCGATGCCCTGACGCGAAATAAGGCCGGATATCCCTGCAGTGACTTGAATGCAGGCTCGTCTTGCATCCCCCAAGACGAAAGGATGTCTGAATCCCCTGTGGAGACCACAGAGAAAGACCTAGTTCCCCACCTCATCGCGACCGGATGCCTCACATCCTTTAAAAACTCCAGAGGTATGCAGAGATCAGTGCCTCCAAAGGAGACGATGCCTGACTCCTCGAGAAACTGGATAGGAGTCCCAGGATTCCGGTGGCACGTGGAAAGGGACCCTTGGTCTCCCGCCTCAGCTGGAGAGGCGTCCCAATTGCCCTGCCAAGCCTCGAGGAGAATCTCGAGTTGTCCCTCTCAACTAGGCAGGAGTCCTGACGTCGCTGAACAAACACGTGGGTGGAAGGGCCATCCCCGTCATAACTCGAGAATATACCCCAGGTTCCCACCGCAACTCGAGAAAAACCATGAGACTTCACCCTCGCCGCAAAATGAGGCCCGATATCCTGCACTGCGTGCAGAGAAATTCCGTGTTGCACATCACACATGAAAGGAGCCTTGATTTCCTTCATGGCACTCCAGAGAAACCCCAAGAACACTGTTTCAAGGCTAGAGGGATCCTGAGGTCACTGTAGCAACACGGAAGAACTCCGTGGACCAAAAATCAACTCGAGATGAGAGGTTAGTCCTTAACTTCGACTCCAGAGGAATAACACCTAACCACAAGCACCTCAAGAGGAGGCTTCTCACAGCTTTAGGTATGTGAGAGGCACCCTGAGTTTGCAGCCTAAAGTGGAATGGACACCGCAATGCCCTGACTCGAAATAAGGCCGGATATCCCTGCAGTGACTTGAATGCAGGCTAGTCTTGCATCTCCCAAGATGAAAGGATGTCTGAATAACCTGTGGAGATCACAGAGAACTACCTAGTTCCCCACCTCATCGCGACCGGAGGCATCACATCCTTTGAAAACTCCAGAGGTACAAGGAGATCAGTGCCTCCAAAGGAGACGATGCCTGACTCCTCTGAAACTTGATAGAAGTCCCAGGATTCCTATGGCCCGTGGAAAGGGACCCTTGGTCTCCCGCCTCAGCTGGAGAGGCGTCCCAATTGCCCTGCCAAGCCTCGAGGAGAATCCCGAGTTGTCCCTCGCAACTAGGCAGGAGTCCTGACGTCGCTGAACAAACACGTGTGTGGAAGGGCCATCCCCGTCGTAACTCGAGAATATACCCCAGGTTCACGCCGAAACTCGAGAAAAACCATGAGACTTCCCCCTCGCCGCGAGATGAGGCCCGATTCCCCTGCACTGCGTGCAGAGCAATTCCGTGTTGCACATCACACATGAAAAGAGCCTTGATTTCCTTGATGGCACTCCAGAGAAACCCCAAGAACACTGTTTCAAGGCTAGAGGGATGCTGAGGTCACTGTAGCAACACGAAAGAGCTCCGTGGACCAAAAATCAACTCGAGATGAGAGGTTAGTCCCTGGCTTCGACTCCAGAGGAATACCACCTTACCACAAGCACCTCAAGAGGAGGCTTCTCTCAGCTCTAGGTATGTGAGAGGGACCCTGAGTTTGCGGCCTCAAGTGGAATGGACACTGCGATGCCCTGAGTCGAAATAAGGCCGGATATCCCTGCAGTGACTTGAATGCAGGCTCGTCTTGCATCTCCCAAGACGAAAGGATGTCTGAATCCTCTGTGGAGACCACAGAGAGAGACCTAGTTCCCCACCTCATCGCCACCGGAGGCCTCACATCGTTTGAAAACTCCAGAGGTACGCGGAGATCAGTGCCTCCAAAGGAAACGATGCCTGACACCTCATGAAACTTGATAGGAGTCCCAGGATTCCTGTGGCACGTGGAAAGGGACCCTTGGTCTCCCGCCTCAGCTGGAGAGGCGTCCCAATTGCCCTGCCAAGCCTCGAGGAGAATCCCGAGTTGTCCCTCGCAACTAGGCAGGAGTCCTGAGGTCGCTGAACAAACACGTGTGTGGAAGGGCCATCCCCGTCGTAACTCGAGAATATACCCCAGGTTCCCGCCGCAACTCGAGAAAAACCATGAGACTTCCCCCTCGCTGCGAGATGAGGCCCGATTCCCCTGCATTGCGTGCAGAGCAATTCCGTGTTGCACATCACACATGAAAGGAGCCTTGATTTCCTTGATGGAATTCCAGAGAAACCCCAAGAACACTGTTTCAAGGCTAGAGGGATCCTGAGGTCACTGTAGCAACACAAAAGAGCTCCGTGGACCAAAAATCAACTCAAGATGAGAGGTTAGTCCCTGGCTTCGACTGCAGAGGAATACCACCTTACCACAAGCACCTCAAGAAGAGATTTCTCTCAACTCTAGGAATGTGAGAGGGACCCTGAGTTTGTGGCCTCAAGTGGAATGGACACCGCGATGCCCTGACTCAAAATAAGGCCGGATATCCCTGCAGTGACTTGAATGCAGGCTCGTCTTGCATCTCCCAAGATGAAAGGATGTCTGAATCCCCTGTGGAGACCACAGAGAAAGACCTAGTTCCCCACCTCGTCGCGACCGGAGGCCTCACATACTTTGATAACTCCAGAGGTACGCAGAGATCAGTGCCTCCAAAGGAGACGATGCCTGACTCCTCGTGAAACTTGATAGGAGTCCCAGGATTCCTGTGGCACGTGGAAAGGGACCCTTGGTCTCCCGCCTCAGATGGAGAGGCGTCCCAATTGCCCTGCCAAGCCTCGAGGAGAATCCCGAGTTGTCCCTCGCAACTAGGCAGGAGTCCTGACGTCGCTGAACAAACACGTGTCTGGAAGGTCCATCCCCGTCGTAACTCGAGAATATACCCCAGGTTCCCGCCGCAACTCGAGAAAAACCATGAGACTTCCCCCTCGCCGCGAGATGAGGCCCGTTTCCCCAGCACTGCGAGCAGAGCAATTCCGTGTTGCACATCACACATTAAAAGAGCCTTGATTTCCTTGATGGCACTCCAGAGAAACCCCAAGAACACTGTCTCAAGGCTAGAGGGATCCTGAGGTCACTGTAGCAACACGAAAGAGCTCCGTGGACCAAGAATCAGCTCGAGATGAGAGGTTAGTCCCTGGCTTCGACTCCAGAGGAATACCACCTTACCACAAGCACCTCAAGAGGAGGCTTCTCTCAGCTCTAGGTATGTGAGAGGGACCCTGAGTTTGCGGCCTCAAGTGGAATGGACACTGCGATGCCCTGAGTCGAAATAAGGCCGGATATCCCTGCAGTGACTTGAATGCAGGCTCGTCTTGCATCTCCCAAGACGAAAGGATGTCTGAATCCCCTGTGGAGACCACAGAGAAAGACCTAGTTCCCCACCTCATCGCGACCGGAGGCCTCACATCCTTTGAAAACTCCAGAGGTACGCGGAGATCAGTGCCTCCAAAGGAGACGATGCCTGACTCCTCGTGAAACTTGATAGGAGTCCCAGGATTCCTGTGGCACGTGGAAAGGGACACTTGGTCTCCCGCCTCAGTTGGAGAGGCGTTTCAATTGCCCTGCCAAGCCTCGAGGAGCATCCCGAGTTGTTCCTCGCAACTATGCAGGAGTCCTGACGTCGCTGAATAAACACGTGTGTGGAAGGGCCATCCCCGTCGTAACTCGAGAATATACCCCAGGTTCCCGCCGCAACTCGAGAAAAACCATGAGACTTCCCCCTCGCCGCTAGATGAGGCCCGATTCCCCTGCACTGCGTGCAGAGCAATTCCGTCTTGCACATCACACATGAAAGGAGCCTAGATTTCCTTGACGGCACTCCAGAGAAACCCCAAGAACACTCTTTCAAGGCTAGAGGGATCCTGAGGTCACTGTAGCAACAAGAAAGAGCTCCGTGGACCAAAAATCAACTCGAGATGAGAGGTTAGTCCCTGGCTTCGACTCCAGAGGAATACCACCTTACCACAAGCACCTCAAGAGGAGGCTTCTCTCAGCTCTAGGTATGTGAGAGGGACCCTGAGTTTGCGGCCTCAAGTGGAATGATCACTGCGATGCCCTGACTCGAAATAAGGCCGGATATCCCTGCAGAGACTTGAATACAGGCTCGTCTTGCATCTCCCAAGATAAAGGATGTCTGAATCACCTGTGGAGACCACAGAGAAAGACCTACTTCCCCACCTCATCGCGACCGGAGGCCTCACATCCTTTGAAAACTCCAGAGGTACGCGTACATCAGTGCCTCCAAAGGAGACGATGCCTGACTCTCGTGAAACTTCTTAGGAGTCCCAGGATACCTGTGGCACGTGGAAAGGGACACTTGGTCTCCCGCCTCAGCTGGAGAGGCGTCCCAATTGCCCTGTCAAGCCTTGAGGAGAATCCCGAGTTGTCCCTCAAAAGTAGGCAGGAGTCCTGACGTCGCTGAACAAACACGTGGGTGGAAGGGCCATCCTCGTCGTAACTCGAGAATATAGCCCAGGTTCCCGCCGCAACTCGAGAAAAACCATGAGACTTCCCCCTCGCCGCGAGATGATTCCCAATTTCCCTGCACTGCGTGCAGAGCAATTCTGTCTTGCACATCACACATGAAAGGAGCCTTGATTTCCTTGATGGCACTCCAGAGAAACCCCAAGAACACTCTTTCAAGGCTAGAGGGATCCTGAGGTCACTGTAGCAACAAGAAAGAGCTCCGTGGACCAAAAATCAACTCAAGATGAGAGGGTAGTCCCTGGCTTCGACTCCAGAGGAATACCACCTTACCACAAGCACCTCAAGAGGAGGCTTCTCTCAGCTCTAGGTATGTGAGAGGGACCCTGAGTTTGCGGCCTCAGGTGGAATGGACACCGTGATGCCCTGACTCGAAATAAGGCCGGATATCCCTGCAGTGACTTGAATGCAGGCTCGTCTTGCATCTCCCAAGACGAAAGGATGTCTGAATCCCCTGTGGAGACCACAGAGAAAGACCTACTTCACCACCTCATCGCGACCGGAGGCCTCACATCTTTGAAAATTTCAGAGGTATGCAGAGATCAGTGCCTCCAAAGAATACGATGCCTGACTCCTCGTGAAACTTGATAGGAGTCCCAGGATTCCTGTGGCACGTGGAAAGGGACCCTTGGTTTCCCGCCTCAGCTGGAGAGGCGTCCCAATTGCCCTGCCAAGCCTCGGGGAGAATCCCGAGTTTTCCCTCGCAACTAGGCAGGAGTCCTGACGTCGCTGAAGAAACACGTGGGTGGAAGGGCCATCCCCGTCGTAACTCGAGAATATACCCCAGGTTCCCACCGCAACTCGAGAAAAACCATGAGACTTCCCCCTCGCCGTGAGATGAGGCCCGATTCCCCTGCACTGCGTGCAGAGCAATTCCGTGTTGCACATCACACATGAAAGGAGCCTTGATTTCCTTGATGGCACTCCAGAGAAACCCCAAGAACACTGTTTCAAGGCTAGAGGGATCCTGAGGTCACTGTTAGCAACACGAAAGATCTCCGTGGACCACAAATCAACTGGAGATTAGTGGTTAGTCCCTGGCTTCGACTCCAGAGAACACCACCTTACCACAAGCACCTCAAGAGGAGGCTTCTCTCAGCTCTAGGTATGTGAGAGGGACCCTGAGTTTGCGGCCTCAAGTGGAATGGACACCGCGATGCCCTGGATCGAAATAAGGCAGGATATCCCTGCAGTGACTTGAATGCAGGCTCGTCTTGCATCTCCCAAGACGAAAGGATGTCTGAATCCCCTGTGGAGACCACAGAGAAAGACCTAGTTCCCCACCTCATCGCGACCGGAGGCCTCACGTCCTTTGAAAATTCCAGAGGTACGATGAGATCAGTGCCTCCAAAGGAGACGATGCCTGACTCCTCGTGAAACTTGATAGGAGTCCCAGGATTCCTGTGGCACGTGGAATGGGACCCTTGGTCTCCCGACTCAGCTGGAGAGGCGTCCCTATTGCCCTGCCAAGCCTCGAGGAGAATCCCGAGTTTTCCCTCGCAACTAGGCAGGAGTCCTTCCGTCGCTGAACAAACACGTGGGTGGAAGGGCCATCCCTCTCGGAACTCGAGAATATAGCACAGGTTCCCGCTGCAACTCGAGAAAAACCATGAGACTTCCCCCTCGCCGTGAGATGAGGCCCGATTCCCCTGCACTGCGTGCAGAGCAATTCTGTGTTGCACATCACACATGAAAGGAGCCTTGATTTCCTTGGTGGCACTCCAGAGAAACCCCAAGAACACTGTTTCAAGGCTAGAGGGATCCTGACGTCACTGCAGCAACACGAAAGAGCTCCGTGGACCAAGAATGAGCTCGAGATGAGAGGTTAGTCCCTGGCTTCGACTCCAGAGGAATACCACCTTACCACAAGCACCTCAAGAGGAGGCTTCTCTCAGCTCTAGGTATGTGAGAGGGACCCTGAGTTTGCGGCCTCAAGTGGAAAGGACACCGCGATGCCCTGACTCGAAATAAGGCCGGATATCCCTGCAGTGACTTGAATGCAGGCTCGTCTTGCATCTCCCAAGACGAAAGGATGTCTGAATCCCCTGTGGAGACCACAGAGAAAGACCTAGTTCCCCACCTCATCGCGACCGGAGGCCTCACATCCTTTGAAAAATCCAGAGGTACGCGGAGATCAGTACCTCCAAAGGAGACGATGCCTGACTCCTCGTGAAACTTGATAGGAGTCCCAGGATTCCTGTGGCACGTGGAAAGGGACCCTTGGTCTCCCGCCTCAGCTGGAGAGGCGTCCCAATTGCCCTGCCAAGCCTCGAGGAGAATCCCGAGTTGTCCCTCTCAACTAGGCAGGAGTCCTGCCGTCGCTGAACAAACACGTGTGTGGAAGGGCCATCCCCGTCGTAACTCGAGAATATACCCCAGGTTCCCGCCGCAACTCGAGAAAAACCATGAGACTTCCCCCTCGCCGCGATATGAGGCCCGATTCCCCTGCACTGCGTGCAGAGCAATTCCGTGTTGCACATCACACATGAAAGGAGCCTTGATTTCCTTGATGGCACTCCAGAGAAACCCCAAGAACACTGTTTCAAGGCTAGAGGGATCCTGAGGTCACTGTAGCAACACGAAAGAGCTCCGTGGACCAAGAATCAACTCGAGATGAGAGGTTAGTCCCTGGCTTCGACTCCAGAGGAATACCAGCTGACCACAAGCACCTCAAGAGGAGGCTTCTCTCAGCTCTAGGTATGTGAGAGGGACCCTGAGTTTGCGGCCTCAAGTGGAAAGGACACCGCGATGCCCTGACTCGAAATAAGGCCGGATGTCCCTGCAGTGACTTGAATGCAGGCTCGTCTTGCATCTCCCAAGATGAAAGGATGTCTGAATCCCCTGTGGAGACCACAGAGAAAGACCTAGTTCCCCACCTCATCGCGACCGTAGGCCTCACATCCTTTGAAAACTCCAGAGGTACACGGAGATCAGTTCCTCCAAAGGAGACGATGCCTGACTCCTGGTGAAACTTGATAGAAGTCCCAGGATTCCTGTGGCACGTGGAAAGGGACCCTTGGTCTCCCACCTCAGCTGGAGAGGCGTCCCAATTGCCCTGCCAAGCCTCGAGGAGAATCCCGAGTTGTCCCTCGCAACTAGGCAGGAGTCCTGCCGTCGCTGAACAAACACGTGTGTGGAAGGGCCATCCCCGTCGTAACTCGAGAATATACCCCAGGTTCCCACCGCAATTCGAGAAAAACCATGAGACTTCCCCCTCGCCGCGAGATGAGGCCCGATTCCCATAAACTGCACGCAGAGCAATTCCGTGTTGCACATCACACATGAAAGGAGCCTTGATTTCCTTGATGGCACTCCAGAGAAACCCCAAGAACACTCTTTCAAGGCTAGAGGGATCCTGAGGTCACTGTAGCAACAAGAAAGAGCTCCGTGGACCAAAAATAAACTCGACATGAGAGGTTAGTCCCTGGCTTCGACTCCAGAGGAATACCACCTGACCACAAGCACCTCAAGAGGAGGCTTCTCTCAGCTCTAGGTATGTGAGAGGGACCCTGAATTTGCGGCCTCAAGTGGAAAGGACACCGCGATGCCCTGACTCGAAATAAGGCCGGATATCCCTGCAGTGACTTGAATGCAGGCTCGTCTTGCATCTCCCAAGATGAAAGGATGTCTGAATCCCCTGTGTAGACCACAGAGAAAGACCTAGTTCCCCACCTCATCGCGACCGGAGGCCTCACATCCTTTGAAAACTTCAGAGGTACGCGGAGATCATTGCCTCCAAAGGAGACGATGCCTGACTCCTCGTGAAACTTGATAGGAGTCCCAGGATTCCTGTGGCACGTGGAAAGGGACCCTTGGTCTCCCGCCTCAGCTGGAGAGGCGTCCCAATTGCCCTGTCAAGCCTCGAGGAGAATCCCGAGTTGTCCCTCGCAACTAGGCAGGAGTCCTGACGTTGCTGAAGAAACACGTGGGTGGAAGGGCCATCCCCGTCGTAACTCGATAATTTAGCCCAGGTTCCCGCCGCAACTCGAGAAAAACCATGAGACTTCCCCCTCGCCGCGAGATGAGGCCCGATTCCCCTGGACTGTGTGCAGAGCAATTCCGTGCTGCACATCACACATGAAAGGAGCCTTGATTTCCTTGATGGCACTCCAGAGAAGCCCCAAGAACACTGTTTCAAGGCTAGAGGGATCCTGAGGTCACTGTAGCCACATGAAAGAGCTCCATGGACCAAAAATCAACTCGAGATGAGAGGTTAGTCCCTGGCTTCGACTCCAGAGGAAACCACCTTACCACAAGCACCTCAAGAGGAGGCTTCTCTCAGCTCTAGGTATGTGAGAGGGACCCTGAGTTTGCGGCCTCAAGTGGAATGGACACCGCGATGCCCTGACTCGAAATAAGGCCGGATATCCCTGCAGTGACTTGAATGCAGGCTCGTCTTGCATCTCCCATGACGAAAGGATGTCTGACTCCCCTGTGGAGACCACAGAGAAAGACCTAGTTCCCCACTTCATGGCGACCAGAGGCCTCACATCCTTTGAAAACTCCAGAGGTACGCGGACATCAGTGTCTCCAAAGGAGACGATGCCTGACTCCTCGTGAAACTTGATAGGAGTCCCAGGATTCCTGTGGCACGTGCAAAGGGACCCTTGGTCTCCCGCCTCAGCTGGAGAGGCGTCCCAATTGCCCTGCCAAGCCTCGAGGAGAATCCCGAGTTGTCCCTCGCAACTAGGCAGGAGTCCTGACGTCGCTGAACAAACACGTGGGTGGAAGGGCCATCCCCGTTGTAACTCGAGAATATACCCCAGGTTCCCGCCGCAACTCGAGAAAAACCATGAGACTTCCCCCTCGCCGCGAGATGAGGCCCGATTCCCCTGCACTGCATGCAGAGCAATTCCGTGTTGCACATCACACATGAAAGGAGCCTTGATTTCCTTGATGGCACTCCAGAGAAACCCCAAGAACACTGTTTCAAGGCTAGAGGGATCCTGAGGTCACTGTGGCAACACGAAAGAGCTCCATGGACCAAAAATCAACTCGAGAAGAGAGGTTAGTCCCTGGCTTCGACTCCAGAGGAATCCCACCTTACCACAAGCACCTCAAGAGGAGGCTTCTCTCAGCTCTAAGTATGTGAGAGGGACCCTGAGTTTGCGGCCTCAAGTGGAATGGACACCGCGATGCCCTGGCTCGAAATAAGGCCGGATATCCCTGCAGTGACTTGAATGCAGGCTAGTCTTGCATCTCCCAAGACGAAAGGATGTCTGAATCCCCTGTGGAGACCACAGAGAAAGACCTAGTTCCCGACCTCATCGCGACCGGAGGCCTCACATCCTTTGAAAACTCCAGAGGTACGCAGAGATCAGTGCCTCCAAAGGAGACGATGAATGACTCCTCGTGAAACTTGATAGGAGTCCCAGGATTCCTGTGGCACATGGAAAGGGACACTTGGTCTCCCGCCTCAGCTGGAGAGGCGTCCCAATTGCCCTGCCAAGCCTCGAGGAGAATCTCGAGTTGTCCCTCGCAACCAGGCAGGAGTCCTGACGTCGCTGAACAAACACGTGGGTGGAGGGGCCATCCCCGTCGTAACTGGAGAATATACCCCAGGTTCCCGCCGCAACTCGAGAAAAACCATGAGACTTCCCCCTCGCCGCGAGATGAGGCCCGATTCCCCTGCACTGCGTGCAGAGCAATTCCGTGTTGCACATCACACATGAAAGGAGCCTTGATTTCCTTGGTGGCACTCCAGAGAAACCCCAAGAACACTGTTTCAAGGCTAGATGGATCCTGACGTCACTGTAGCAAGACAAAAGAGCTCCGTGGACCAAAAATCAACTCGAGATGAGAGGTTAGTCCCTGGCTTCGACTCCAGAGGAATACCAGCTTACCACAAGCACCTCAAGAGGAGGCTTCTCTCAGCTCTAGGTATGTGAGAGGTGCCCTGAGTTTGCGGGCTCAAGTGGAATGGACACCGCGATGCCCTGCCGCGAAATAAGGGCGGATATCCCTGCAGTGACTTGAATGCAGGCTCGTCTTGCATCTCCCAAGACGAAAGGATGTCTGAATCCCCTGTGGAGACCACAGAGAAAGACCTAGTTCCCCACCTCATCGCGACCGGATTCCTTTGAAAACTCCAGAGGTGCGCGGAGATCAGTGCCTGCAAAGGAGACGATGCCTGACTCCTCGTGAAACTTGATAGGAGTCCCAGGACTCCTCTGCCACGTGGAAAGGGACCCTTGGTCTCCCGCCTCAGCTGGAGAGGCGTCCCAATTGCCCTGCCAAGCCTCGAGGAGAATCCCGAGTTGTCCCTCGCAACTAGGCAGGAGTCCTGACGTCGCTGAACAAAGACATGTGTGGAAGGGACATCCCCGTCGTAACTCGAGAATATACCCCAGGTTCCCGCCGCAACTCGAGAAAAACCATGAGACTTCCCCCTCGCCACGAGATGAGGCCCGATTCCCCTGCACTGCGTGCAGAGCAATTCTGTGTTGCACATCACACATGAAAGGAGCCTTGATTTCCTTGGTGGCACTCCAGAGAAACCCCAAGAACACTGTTTCAAGGCTAGAGGGATCCTGAGGTCAATGTAGCAACACGAAAGAGCTCCGTGGACCAAAAATCAACTCGAGAAGAGAGGTTAGTCCCTGGCTTCGACTCCAGAGGAATACCACCTTACCACAAGCACCTCAAGAGGAGGCTTCTCTCAGCTCTAAGTATGTGAGAGGGACCCTGAGTTTGCGGCCTCAAGTGGAATGGACACCGCGATTCCCTGTCTCGAAATAAGGCCGGATATCGCTGCAGTGACTTGAATGCAGGCTAGTCTTGCATCTCCCAAGACTAAAGGATGTCTGAATCCCCTGTGGAGACCACAGAGAAAGACCTAGTTCCCGACCTCTTCGCGACCGGAGGCCTCACATCCTTTGAAAACTCCAGAGGTACGCAGAGATCAGTGCCTCCAAAGGAGACGATGAATGACTCCTCGTGAAACTTGATAGGAGTCCCAGGATTCCTGTGGCACATGGAAAGGGACACTTGGTCTCCCACCTCAGCTGGAGAGGCGTCCCAATTGCCCTGCCAAGCCTCGAGGAGAATCCCGAGTTGTCCCTCGAAACTAGGCAGGAGTTCTGACGTCGCTGAAGAAACCCGTGGGTGGAAGGGTGATCCGCGTCGTAACTCGAGAATATACCCCAGGTTCCCGCCGCAACTCGAGAAAAACCATGAGACTTCCCCCTCGCCGCGAGATGAGGCCCGATTCCCCTGCACTGTGTGCAGAGCAATTCCGTGTTTCACATCACACATGAAAGGAGCCTTGATTTCCTTGATGGCACTCCAGAGAAACCCGAAGAACACTGTTTCAAGGCTAGAGGGATCCTGAGGTCACTGTAGCAACACGAAAGAGCTCCATGGACCAAAAATCAACTCAAGATGAGAGGTTAGTCCCTGGCTTCGACTCCAGAGGAATACCACCTTACCACAAGGACCTCAAGAGGAGGCTTCTCTCAGCTCTAGGTATGTGAGAGGGACCCTGAGTTTGCGGCCTCAAGTGGAATGGACCCCGCGGTGCCCTGACTCGAAATAATCCCGGATATCCCTGCAGTGACTTGAATGCAGGCTCGTCTTGCATCTCCCAAGATGAAAGGATGTCTGAATCCCCTGTGTAGACCACAGAGAAAGACCTAGTTCCCCACCTCATCGCGACCGGAGACCTCACATCCTTTGAAAACTCCAGAGGTAAGCGGAGATAAGTGCCTCCAAAGGAGACGATGCCTGACTCCTCGTGAAACTTGATAGGAGTCCCAGGATTCCTGTGGCACGTGGAAAGGGACCCTTGGTCTTCCGCCTCAGCTGGAGAGGCGTCCCAATTGCCCTGCCAAGCCTCGAGGAGAATCCCGAGTTGTCCCTCGCAACTAGGCAGGAGTCCTGACGTCGCTGAACAAACACATGTGTGGAAGGGACATCCCCGTCGTAACTCGAGAATATACCCCAGGTTCCCGCCGCAACTCGAGAAAAACCATGAGACTTCCCCCTCGCCACGAGATGAGGCCCGATTCCCCTGCACTGCGTGCAGAGCAATTCTGTGTTGCACATCACACATGAAAGGAGCCTTGATTTCCTTGGTGGCACTCCAGAGAAACCCCAAGAACACTGTTTCAAGGCTAGAGGGATCCTGAGGTCAATGTAGCAACACGAAAGAGCTCCGTGGCCCAAAAATCAACTCGAGAAGAGAGGTTAGTCCCTGGCTTCGACTCCAGAGGAATACCACCTTACCACAAGCACCTCAAGAGGAGGCTTCTCTCAGCTCTAAGTATGTGAGAGGGACCCTGAGTTTGCGGCCTCAAGTGGAATGAACACCGCGATGCCCTGTCTCGAAATAAGGCCGGATATCGCTGCAGTGACTTGAATGCAGGCTAGTCTTGCATCTCCCAAGACGAAAGGATGTCTGAATCCCCTGTGGAGACCACAGAGAAAGACCTAGTTCCCGACCTCATCGCGCCCGGAGGCCTCACATCCTTTGAAAACTCCAGAGGTACGCAGAGATCAGTGCCTCCAAAGGAGACGATGAATGACTCCTCGTGAAACTTGATAGGAGTCCCAGGATTCCTGTGGCACATGGAAAGGGACACTTGGTCTCCCACCTCAGCTGGAGAGGCGTCCCAATTGCCCTGCCAAGCCTCGAGGAGAATCCCGAGTTGTCCCTCGCAACTAGGCAGGAGTCCTGACGTCGCTGAACAAACACATGTGTGGAAGGGACATCCCCGTCGTAACTCGAGAATATACCCCAGGTTCCCGCCGCAACTCGAGAAAAACCATGAGACTTCCCCCTCGCCACGAGATGAGGCCCGATTCCCCTGCACTGCGTGCAGAGCAATTCTGTGTTGCACATCACACATGAAAGGAGCCTTGATTTCCTTGGTGGCACTCCAGAGAAACCCCAAGAACACTGTTTCAAGGCTAGAGGGATCCTGAGGTCACTGTAGCAACAAAAAAGAGCTCCGTGGCCCAAAAATCAACTCGAGATGAGAGGTTAGTCCCTGGCTTCGACTCCAGAGGAATACCACCTTACCACAAGCACCTCAAGAGGAGGCTTCTCTCAGCTCTAGCTATGTGAGAGGGACCCTGAGTTTGCGGCCTCAAGTGGAATGGACACTGCGATGCCCTGACGCGAAATAAGGCCGAATATCCCTGCAGTGACTTGAATGCAGGCTCGTCTTGCATCTCCCAAGATGAAAGGATGTCTGAATCCCCTGTGGAGACCACAGAGAAAGACCTAGTTCCCCACCTCATCGCGACCGGATTCCTTATATCCTTTGAAAACTTCAGAGGTACGCGGAGATCGGTGCCTCCAAAGGAGACGATGCCTGACTCCTCGTGAAACTTGATAGGAGTCCCAGGATTCCTGTGGCACGTGGAAAGGGACCCTTGGTCTCCCGCCTCAGCTGGAGAGGCGTCCCAATTGCCCTGCCAAGCCTCGAGGAGAATCCCGAGTTGTCCATGGCAACTAGGCAGGAGTCCTGACGTCGCTGAACAATCACGTGGGTGGAAGGGCCATCCCCGTCGTAACTCGAGAATATACCCCTGGTTCCCGCCGCAACTCGAGAAAAACCATGAGACTTCCCCCTCGCCGCGAGATGAGGCCCGATTCCCCTGCACTGGGTGCAGAGCAATTCCGTGTTGCACATCACACATGAAAGGAGCCTTGATTTCCTTGGTGGCACTCCAGAGAAACCCCAAGAACACTGTTTCAAGGCTAGAGGGATCCTGAGGTCACTGTAGCCACACGAAAGAGCTCCGTGGACCAAAAATCAACTCGAGATGAGAGGTTAGTCCCCGGCTTCGACTCCAGAGGAATACCACCTTACCACAAGCACCTCAAGAGGAGGCTTCTCTCAGCTCTAGGTATGTGAGAGGGACCCTGAGTTTGCGGCCTCAAGTGGAATGGACACCGCGATGCCCTGGCTCGAAATAAGGCCGGATATCCCTGCAGTGACTTGAATGCAGGCTCGTCTTGCATCTCCCAAGACGAAAGGATGTCTGAATCCCCTGTGGAGACCAGAGAGAAAGACCTAGTTCCCCACCTCATCGCGACCGGAGGCCTCACATCCTTTGAAAACTCCAGAGGTACGCGGAGATCAGTGCCTCCAAAGGAGACGATGACTGACTCCTCGTGAAACTTGATAGGAGTCCCAGGATACCTGTGGCACATGGAAAGGGACCCTTGGTCTCCCGCCTCAGCTGGAGAGGCGTCCCAATTGCCCTGCCAAGCCTCGAGGAGAATCCCGAGTTGTCCCTCGCAACTAGGCAGGAGACCTGACGTCGCTGAACAAACACGTGGTTGGAAGGGCCATCCCCGTCGTAACTCGAGAATATACCCCAGGTTCCCGCCGCAACTCGAGAAAAACCATGAGACTTCCCCCTCGCCGTGAGATGAGGCCCGATTCCCCTGCACTGTGTGCAGAGCAATTCCGTGTTGCACATCACACATGAAAGGAGCCTTGATTTCCTTGACGGCACTCCAGAGAAACCCCAAGAACACTGTTTCAAGGCTAGAGGGATCCTGAAATCACTGTAGCAACATGAAAGAGCTCCGTGGACCACAAATCAACTCGAGATGAGAGGTTAGTCCCTGGCTTCGACTCCAGAGGAATACCACCTTACCACAAGCACAAGAGGAGGCTTCTCTCAGCTCTAGGTATGTGAGAGGGACCCTGAGATTGCAGCTTCAAGTGAAATGGACACCGCAATGCCCTGACTCGAAATAAGGCCGGATATCCCTGCAGTGACTTGAATGTAGGCTGGTCTTGCATCTCCCAAGACGAAAGGATGTCTGAATCCCCTATGGAGACCACAGAGAAAGACCTAGTTCCCCACCTCATCGCGACCGGAGGCCTCACATCCTTTGAAAACTCCAGAGGTATGCGGAGATCAGTGCCTCCAAAGAGATGATGCCTGACTCCTCGTGAAACTTGATAGGAGTCCCAGGATTCCTGTGGCACATGGAAAGGGACACTTGGTCTCCCACCTCAGCTGGAGAGGTGTCCCAATTGCCCTGCCAAGCCTCGAGGAGAATCCCGAGTTGTCCCTCGCAACTAGGCAGGAGTCCTGACGTGGCTAAACAAACACGTGGGTGGAAGGGCCATCCCCGTCGTAACTCGAGAATATACCCCAGGTTCCCGCCGCAACTCGAGAAAAACCATGAGACTTCCCCCTCGCCGCGAGATGAGGCCGGATTCCCCTGCACTGCGTGCAGAGCAATTCCGTGTTGCACATCACACATGAAAGGAGCCTTGATTTCCTTGATGGCACTGCAGAGAAACCCCAAGAACACTGTTTCAAGGCTAGAGGGATCCTGAGGTCACTGTAGCAACACGAAAGAGCTCCGTGGACCAAAAATCAACTCGAGATGAGAGGTTAGTCCCTGGCTTCGACTCCAGAGGAATACCACCTTACCATAAGCACCTCAAGAGGAGGCTTCTCTCAGCTCTAGGTATGTGAGAGGGACCCTGAGTTTGCGGCCTCAAGTGGAATGGACACCGCGATGCCCTGGCTCGAAATAAGGCCGGATATCCCTGCAGTGACTTGAATGCAGGCTCGTCTTGCATCTCCCAAGACGAAAGGATGTCTGAATCCCCTGTGGAGACCACAGAGAAAGACCTAGTTCCCCACCTCATCGCGACCGGAGGCCTCACATCCTTTGAAAACTCCAGAGGTACGCGGAGATCAGTGCCTCCCAAGGAGACGATGACTGACTCCTCGTGAAACTTGATAGGAGTCCCAGGATACCTGTGGCACATGGAAAGGGACACTTGGTCTCCCGCCTCAGCTGGAGAGGCGTCCCAATTGCCCTGCCAAGCCTCGAGGAGAATCCCGAGTTGTCCCTCGCAACTAGGCAGGAGTCCTGACGTCGCTGAACAAACACGTGGGTGGAAGGGCCATCCCCGTCGTAACTCGAGAATATACCCCAGGTTCCCGCCGGAACTCGAGAAAAACCATGAGACTTCCCCCTTGCCGCGAGATGAGGCCCGATTCCCCTGCACTGTGTGCAGCACAATTCCGTGTTGCACATCACACATGAAAGGAGCCTTGATTTCCTTGGTGGCACTCCAGAGAAACCCCAAGAACACTGTTTCAAGGCTAGTGGGATCCTGAGGTCACTGTAGCAACAGGAAAGAGCTTCATGGACCAAAAATCAACTCGAGATGAGAGGTTAGTCCCTGGCTTCGACTCCAGAGGAATACCACCTTACCACAAGCACCTCAAGAGGAGGCTTCTCTCAGCTCTAGGTATGTGAGAGGGCCCCTGAGTTTGCGGCCTCAAGTGAAATGGACACCGCGATGCCCTGCCGCGAAATAAGGCCGGATATCCCTGCAGTGACTTGAATGCAGGCTCGTCTTGCATCTCCCAAGACGAAAGGATGTCTGAATCCCTGTGGAGACCACAGAGAAAGACCTAGTTCCCCACCTCATCGCGACCGGATTCCTTATATCCTTTGAAAACTTCAGAGGTACGCGGAGATCAGTGCCTCCAAAGGGGACGATGCCTGACTCCTCGTGAAACTTGATAGGAGTCCCAGGATTCCTGTGGCACGTGGAAAGGGACCCTTGGTCTCCCGCCTCAGCTGGAGAGGCGTCCCAATTGCCCTGCCAAGCCTCGAGGAGAATCCCCAGTTGTCCATGGCAACTAGGCAGGAGTCCTGACGTCGCTGAACAATCACGTGGGTGGAAGGGCCATCCCCGTCGTAACTCGAGAATATACCCCAGGTTCCCGCCGCAACTCGAGAAAAACCATGAGACTTCCCCCTCGCCGCGAGATGAGGCCCGATTCCCCTGCACTGGGTGCAGAGCAATTCCGTGTTGCACATCACACATGAAAGGAGCCTTGATTTCCTTGGTGGCACTCCAGAGAAACCCCAAGAACACTGTTTCAAGGCTAGAGGGATCCTGAGGTCACTGTAGCCACACGAAAGAGCTCCGTGGACCACAAATCAACTCGAGATGAGAGGTTAGTCCCCGGCTTCGACTCCAGAGGAATACCACCTTACCACAAGCACCTCAAGAGGAGGCTTCTCTCAGCTCTAGGTATGTGAGAGGGACCCTGAGTTTGCGGCCTCAAGTGGAATGGATATCGCGATGCCCTGACTCGAAATAAGGCCGGATATCCCTGCAGTGACTTGAATGCAGGCTCGTCTTGCATCCCCCAAAACGAAAGGATGTCTGAATCCCATGTGTAGACCACAGAGAAAGACCTAGTTCCCCACATCATCGCGACCGGATTCCTTATATCCTTTGAAAACTTCAGAGGTACGCGGAGATCAGTGCCTCCAAAGGAGACGATGCCTGACTCCTCGTGAAACTTGATAGGAGTCCCAGGATTCCTGTGGCACGTGGAAAGGGACCCTTGGTCTCCCGCCTCAGCTGGAGAGGCGTCCCAATTGCCCTGCCAAGCCTCGAGGAGAATCCCGAGTTGTCCCTCGCAACTAGGCAAGAGTCCTGACGTCGCTGAACAAACACGTGTGTGGAAGGGCCATCCCGGTCGTAACTCGAGAATATACCCCAGGTTCCCGCCGCAACTCGAGAAAAACCATGAGACTTCCCCCTCGCCGCGAGATGAGGCCCGATTCCCCTGCACTGTGTGCAGAACAATTCCGTGTTGCACATCACACATGAAAGGAGCCTTGATTTCCTTGGTGGCACTCCAGAGAAACCCCAAGAACACTGTTTCAAGGCTAGTCGGATCCTGAGGTCACTGTAGCAACAGGAAAGAGCTTCATGGACCAAAAATCAACTCGAGATGAGAGGTTAGTCCCTGGCTTCGACTCCAGAGGAATACCACCTTACCACAAGCACCTCAAGGGGAGGCTTCTCTCAGCTCTAGGTATGTGAGAGGGACCCTGAGTTTGCGGCCTCAAGTGGAATGGACACCGCGATGCCCTGCCGCGAAATAAGGCCGGATATCCCTGCAGTGACTTGAATGCAGGCTCGTCTTGCATCTCCCAAGACGAAAGGATGTCTGAATCCCTGTGGAGACCACAGAGAAAGACCTAGTTCCCCACCTCATCGCGACCGGATTCCTTATATCCTTTGAAAACTTCAGAGGTACGCGGAGATCAGTGCCTCCAAAGGAGACAATGCCTGACTCCTCGTGAAACTTGATAGGAGTCCCAGGATTCCTGTGGCACGTGGAAAGGGACCCTTGGTCTCCCGCCTCAGCTGGAGAGGCGTCCCAATTGCCCTGCCAAGCCTCGAGGAGAATCCCGAGTTGTCCATGGCAACTAGGCAGGAGTCCTGACGTCGCTGAACAATCACGTGGGTGGAAGGGCCATCCCAGTCGTAACTCGAGAATATACCCCAGGTTCCCGCCGCAACTCGAGAAAAACCATGAGACTTTCCCCTCGCCGCGAGATGAGGCCCGTTTCGCCTGCACTGCATGCAGAGCAATTCCGTGTTGCACATCAAACATGAAAGGAGCCTTGATTTCCTAGATGGCACTCCAGAGGAACCCCAAGAACAGTGTTTCAAGGCTAGAGGGATCCTGAGGTCACTGTAGCAACACGAAAGAGCTCCGTGGACCAAAAATCAACTCGAGATGAGAGGTTAGTCCCTGGCTTCGACTCCAGAGGAATACCACCTTACCACAAGCACCTCAAGAGGAGGCTTCTCTCAGCTCTAGGTATGTGAGAGGGACCCTGAGTTTGCGGCCTCAAGTGGAATGGACACCGCGATGCCCTGACTCGAAATAAGGCCGGATATCCCTGCAGTGACTTGAATGCAGGCACGTCATGCATCTCCCAAGATGAAAGTATGTCTGAATCCCCTGTGGAGACCACAGAAAAAGACCTAGTTCCCCACCTCATAGCGACTGGAGGCCTCATATCCTTTGAAAACTCCAGAGGTATGCGGAGATCAGTGCCTCCAAAGGAGACGATGCCTGACTCCCCGTGAAAATTGATAGGAGTCCCAGGATTCCTGTGGCACGTGAAAGGGACCCTTGCTCTCCCGCCTCAGCTGGAGAGGCGTTCCAATTGCCCTGCCAATCCTCGAGGAGAATCCCGAGTTGTCCCTCGCAACTAGGCAGGAGTCCTGACGTCGCTGAACAAACACGTGTGTGGAAGGGCCTTCCCTGTTGTAACTCGAGAATATACCCCAGGTTCCCGCCGCAACTGGAGAAAAACCATGAGACTTCCCCCTCGCCGCGAGATGAGGCCCGATTCCCCTGCACTGCGTGCAGAGCAATTCGATGTTGCACATCACACATGAAAGGAGCCTTCATTTCCTTGATGGCACTTGAGAGAAACCCCAAGAACACTGATTCAAGGATAGAGGGATCCTGAGGTCAGTGTAGCAACACGAAAGAGCTCCGTGGACCAAAAATCAACTCGAGATGAGAGGTTAGTCCCTGGCTTCGACTCCAGAGGAATGCCACCTTACCACAAGCACCTCAAGAGGAGGCTTCTCTCAGCTCTAGGTATGTGAGAGGGACCCTGAGTTTGCGGCCTCAAGTGGAATGGACACCGCGATGCCCTGACTCGAAATAAGGCTGGATTTCCCTGCAGTGACTTGAATGCAGGCTCGTCTTGCATCTCCCAAGACGAAAGGATGTCTGAATCCCCTGTGGAGACCACAGAGAAAGACCTAGTTCCCTACCTCATCGCGACCGGAGACCTCACATCCTTTGAAAACTCCAGAGGTACGCGGAGATCAGTGCCTCCAAAGGAGACTATGCCTGACTCCTCGTGAAACTTGATAGGAGTCCCAGGATTCCTGTGGCACGTGGAAAGGGACCCTTTTCTCCCGCCTCAGCTGGAGAGGCGTCCCAATTGCCCTGCCAAGCCTTGAGGAGAATCCCGAGTTGTCCCTCGCAACTAGGCAGGAGTCCTGCCGTCGCTGAACAAACACGTGTGTGGAAGGGCCATCCCCGTCGTAACTCGAGAATATACCCCAGCTTCCCGCAGCAACTCGAGAAAAACCATGAGACTTTCCCCTCGCCGCGAGATGAGGCCCGATTCCCCTGCACTGCGTGCAGAGCAATTCCGTGTTGCACATCACACATGAAAGGAGCCTTGATTTCCTTGATGGCACTCCAGAGAAACCCCAAGAACACTGTTTCAAGGCTAGAGGGATCCTGAGGTCACTGTAGCAACACGAAAGAGCTCCGTGGACCAAAAATCAACTCGAGATGAGAGGTTAGTCCCTGGCTTCGACTCCAGAGGAAAACCACCTTACCACAAGCACC
Organism: Cervus elaphus; assembly: GCF_910594005.1. Lineage (NCBI taxonomy): Eukaryota > Metazoa > Chordata > Mammalia > Artiodactyla > Cervidae > Cervus > Cervus elaphus. The sequence continues at coordinate 221,594 of NC_057845.1, read as the reverse complement.
TCAAGGGGAGGCTTCTCTCAGCTCTAGGTATCTGAGAGGGACCCTGAGTTTGCGGCCTCAAGTGGAATGGACACCGCGATGCCCTTACTCGAAATAAGGCCGAATGTCCCTGCAGTGACTTGAATGCAGGCTCGTCTTGCATCTCGCAAGACGAAAGGATGTCTGAATCCCCTTTGGAGACCACAGAAAAAGACCTAGTTCCCCACCTCATCACGACCGGATTCCTTATATCCTTTGAAAACTCCAGAGGTACGCGGAGATCACTGCCTCCAAAGGAGACAATGCCTGACTCCTCGTGAAACTTGATAGGAGTCCCAGGATTCCTGTGGCACGTGGAAAGGGACACTTGGTCTCCCACCTCAGCTGGAGAGGCGTCCCAATTGCCCTGCCAAGCCTCGAGGAGAATCCCGAGTTGTCCCTCGCAACTAGGCAGGAGTCCTGACGTCGCTGAACAAACACGTGGGTGGAAGGGCCATCCCCGTCGTAACTCGAGAATATACCCCAGGTTCCAGCCGCAACTCAAGAAAAACCATGAGACTTCCCCCTCGCCGCGAGATGAGGCCCGATTCCCCTGCACTGCATGCAGAGCAATTCCGTGTTGCACATCAAACATGAAAGGAGCCTTGATTTCCTAGATGGCACTCCAGAGGAACCCCAAGAACACTGTTTCAAGGCTAGAGGGATCCTGAGGTCACTGTAGCAACACGAAAGAGCTCCGTGGACCAAAAATCAACTCGAGATGAGAGGTTAGTCCCTGGCTTCGACTCCAGAGGAATACCACCTTACCACAAGCACCTCAAGAGGAGGCTTCTCTCAGCTCTAGGTATGTGAGAGGGACCCTGAGTTTGCGGCCTCAAGTGAAATGGACACTGCGATGCCCTGATGCGAAATAAGGCCGGATATCCCTGCAGTGACTTGAATGCAGGCTCGTCTTGCATCTCCCAAGATGAAAGGATGTCTGAATCCCCTGTGGAGACCACAGAGAAAGACCTAGTTCCCCACCTCATCGCGACCGGAGGCCTCACATCCTTTGAAAATTCCAGAGGTACGCGGAGATCAGTGCCTCCAAAGGAGACGATGCCTGACTCCTCGTGAAACTTGATAGGAGTCCCAGGATTCCTGTGGCACGTGGAAAGGGACCCTTGGTCTCCCGCCTCAGCTGGAGAGGCGTCCCAATTGCCCTGCGAAGCCTCGAGGAGAATCCCGAGTTGTCCCTCGCAACTAGGCAGGAGTCCTGACGTCGCTGAACAAACACGTGGGTGGAAGGGCCATCCCCGTCGTAACTCGAGAATATACCCCAGGTTCCCGCCGCAACTCGAGAAAAACCATGAGACTTCCCCCTTGCCGCGAGATGAGGCCCGATTCCCCTGCACTGCGTGCAGAGCAATTCCGTGTTGCACATCACACATGAAAGGAGCCTTGATTTCCTTGATGGCACTGCAGAGAAACCCCAAGAACACTGTTTCAAGGCTAGAGGGATCCTGAGGTCACTGTAGCTACACGAAAGAGCTCCGTGGACCAAAAATCAACTCGAGATGAGAGGTTAGTCCCTGGCTTCGACTCCACAGGAATACCGCCTTACCACAAGCACCTCAAAAGGAGGCTTCTCTCAGCTCTAGGTATGTGAGAGGGACCCTGAGTTTGCGGCCTCAAGTGGAATGGACACCGCGATGCCCTGACTCGAAATAAGGCCGGATATCCCTGCAGTGACTTGAATGCAGGCACGTCATGCATCTCCCAAGATGAAAGTATGTCTGAATCCCCTGTGGAGACCACAGAAAAAGACCTAGTTCCCCACCTCATGGCGACTGGAGGCCTCATATCCTTTGAAAACGCCAGAGGTATGCGGAGATCAGTGCCTCCAAAGGAGACGATGCCTGACTCCGCGTGAAAATTGATAGGAGTCCCAGGATTCCTGTGGCACGTGAAAGGGACCCTTGCTCTCCCGCCTCAGCTGGAGAGGCGTCCCAATTGCCCTGCCAATCCTCGAGGAGAATCCCGAGTTGTCCCTCGCAACTAGGCAGGAGTCCTGACGTCGCTGAACAAACACGTGTGTGGAAGGGCCTTCCCTGTTGTAACTCGAGAATATACCCCAGGTTCCCGCCGCAACTCGAGAAAAACCATGAGACTTCCCCCTCGCCGCGAGATGAGGCCCGATTCCCCTGCACTGCGTGCAGAGCAATTCCGTGTTGCACATCACACATGAAAGGAGCCTTGATTTCCTTGATGGCACTCCAGAGAAACCCCAAGAACACTGTTTCAAGGCTAGAGGGATCCTGAGGTCACTGTAGCAACACGAAAGAGCTCCGTGGACCAAAAATCAACTCGAGATGAGAGGTTAGTCCCTGGCTTCGACTCCAGAGGAATACCACCTTACCACAAGCACCTCAAGAGGAGGCTTCTCTCAGCTCTAGGTATGTGAGAGGGACCCTGAGTTTGCGGCCTCAAGTGGAATGGACACTGCGATGCCCTGACTCGAAATAAGGCTGGATTTCCCTGCAGTGACTTGAATGCAGGCTCGTCTTGCATCTCCCAAGACGAAAGGATGTCTGAATCCCCTGTGGAGACCACAGAGAAAGACCTAGTTCCCCACCTCATCGCGACCGGAGACCTCACATCCTTTGAAAACTCCAGAGGTACGCGGAGATCAGTGCCTCCAAAGGAGACGATGCCTGACTCCTCGTGAAACTTGATAGGAGTCCCAGGATTCCTGTGGCACGTGGAAAGGGACCCTTTTCTCCCGCCACAGCTGGAGAGGCGTCCCAATTGCCCTGCCAAGCCTCGAGGAGAATCCCGAGTTGTCCCTCGCAACTAGGCAGGAGTCCTGCCATCGCTGAACCAACACGTGTGTGGAAGGGCCATCCTCTTCGTAACTCGAGAATATACCCCAGGTTCCCGCCGCAACTCGAGAAAAACCATGAGACTTTCCCCTCGCCGCGAGATGAGGCCCGATTCCCCTGCACTGCGTGCAGAGCAATTCCGTGTTGCACATCACACATGAAAGGAGCCTTGATTTCCTTGATGGCACTCCAGAGAAACCCCAAGAACACTGTTTCAAGGCTAGCGGGATCCTGAGGTCACTGTAGCAACACGAAAGAGCTCCGTGGACCAAAAATCAACTCGAGATGAGAGGTTAGTCCCTGGCTTCGACTCCAGAGGAAAACCACCTTACCACAAGCACCTCAAGGGGAGGCTTCTCTCAGCTCTAGGTATGTGAGAGGGACCCTGAGTTTGCGGCCTCAAGTGGAATGGACACCGCGATGCCCTTACTCGAAATAAGGCCGAATGTCCCTGCAGTGACTTGAATGCAGGCTCGTCTTGCATCTCCCAAGACGAAAGGATGTCTGAATCCCCTGTGGAGACCACGGAGAAAGACCTAGTTCCCCACCTCATCGCGACCGGAGGCCTCACATCCTATCAAAACTCCAGAGGTACGCGGAGATCAGTGCCTCCAAAGGAGATGATGCCTGACTCCTCGTGAAACTTGATAGGAGTCCCAGGATTCCTGTGGCACTAGGAAAGGGACCCTTGGTCTCCCGCCTCAGCTGGAGAGGCGTCCCAATTGCCCTGCCAAGCCTCGAGGAGAATCCCGAGTTGTCCCTCGCAACTAGGCAGGAGTCCTGACGTCGCTGAACAAACACGTGGGTGGAAGGGCCATCCCCGTCGTAACTCGAGAATATACCCCAGGTTCCCGCCGCAACTCGAGAAAAACCATGAGACTTCCCCCTCGCCGCGAGATGAAGCCCGATTCCCCTGCACTGCGTGCAGAGCAATTCCGTGTTGCACATCACACATGAAAGGAGCCTTGATTTCCTTGGTGGCACTCCAGAGAAACCCCAAGAACACTGTTTCAAGGCTACAGGGATCCTGACGTCACTGTAGCAACACGAAAGAGCTCCGTGGACCAAAAATCAACTCGAGATGAGAGGTTAGTCCCTGGCTTCGACTCCAGAGGAATACCACCTTACTAAAAGCACCTCAAGAGGAGGCTTCTCTCAGCTCTAGGTATGTGAGAGGGACCCTGAGTTTGCGGCCTCAAGTGGAATGGACACCGCGATGCCCTGACTCGAAATAAGGCCGGATATCCCTGCAGTGACTTGAATGCAGGCTCGTCTTGCATCTCCCAAGATGAAAGGATGTCTGAATCCCCTTTGGAGACCACAGAAAAAGACCTAGTTCCCCACCTCATCACGACCGGATTCCTTATATCCTTTGAAAACTCCAGAGGTACGCGGAGATCACTGCCTCCAAAGGAGACAATGCCTGACTCCTCGTGAAACTTGATAGGAGTCCCAGGATTCCTGTGGCACGTGGAAAGGGACACTTGGTCTCCCACCTCAGCTGGAGAGGCGTCCCAATTGCCCTGCCAAGCCTCGAGGAGAATCCCGAGTTGTCCCTCGCAACTAGGCAGGAGTCCTGACGTCGCTGAACAAACACGTGGGTGGAAGGGCCATCCCCGTCGTAACTCGAGAATATACCCCAGGTTCCAGCCGCAACTCAAGAAAAGCCATGAGACTTCCCCCTCGCCGCGAGATGAGGCCCGATTCGCCTGCACTGCATGCAGAGCAATTCCGTGTTGCACATCAAACATGAAAGGAGCCTTGATTTCCTAGATGGCACTCCAGAGAAACCCCAAGAACACTGTTTCAAGGCTAGAGGGATCCTGAGGTCACTGTAGCAACACGAAAGAGCTCCGTGGACCAAAAATCAACTCGAGATGAGAGGTTAGTCCCTGGCTTCGACTCCAGAGGAATACCACCTTACCACAAGCACCTCAAGAGGAGGCTTCTCTCAGCTCTAGGTATGTGAGAGGGACCCTGAGTTTGCGGCCTCAAGTGGAATGGACACCGCGATGCCCTGACTCGAAATAAGGCCGGATATCCCTGCAGTGACTTGAATGCAGGCACGTCATGCATCTCCCAAGATGAAAGTATGTCTGAATCCCCTGTGGAGACCACAGAAAAAGACCTAGTTCCCCACCTCATGGCGACTGGAGGCCTCATATCCTTTGAAAACTCCAGAGGTATGCGGAGATCAGTGCCTCCAAAGGAGACGATGCCTGACTCCCCGTGAAAATTGATAGGAGTCCCAGGATTCCTGTGGCACGTGAAAGGGACCCTTGCTCTCCCGCCTCAGCTGGAGAGGCGTTCCAATTGCCCTGCCAATCCTCGAGGAGAATCCCGAGTTGTCCCTCGCAACTAGGCAGGAGTCCTGACGTCGCTGAACAAACACGTGTGTGGAAGGGCCTTCCCTGTTGTAACTCGAGAATATACCCCAGGTTCCCGCCGCAACTGGAGAAAAACCATGAGACTTCCCCCTCGCCGCGAGATGAGGCCCGATTCCCCTGCACTGCGTGCAGAGCAATTCCATGTTGCACATCACACATGAAAGGAGCCTTCATTTCCTTGATGGCACTCCAGAGAAACCCCAAGAACACTGATTCAAGGATAGAGGGATCCTGAGGTCAGTGTAGCAACACGAAAGAGCTCCGTGGACCAAAAATCAACTCGAGATGAGAGGTTAGTCCCTGGCTTCGACTGCAGAGGAATGCCACCTTACCACAAGCACCTCAAGAGGAGGCTTCTCTCAGCTCTAGGTATGTGAGAGGGACCCTGAGTTTGCGGCCTCAAGTGGAATGGACACCGCGATGTCCTGACTCGAAATAAGGCTGGATTTCCCTGCAGTGACTTGAATGCAGGCTCGTCTTGCATCTCCCAAGACGAAAGGATGTCTGAATCCCCTGTGGAGACCACAGAGAAAGACCTAGTTCCCTACCTCATCGCGACCGGAGACCTCACATCCTTTGAAAACTCCAGAGGTACGCGGAGATCAGTGCCTCCAAAGGAGACTATGCCTGACTCCTCGTGAAACTTGATAGGAGTCCCAGGATTCCTGTGGCACGTGGAAAGGGACCCTTTTCTCCCGCCTCAGCTGGAGAGGCGTCCCAATTGCCCTGCCAAGCCTCGAGGAGAATCCCGAGTTGTCCCTCGCAACTAGGCAGGAGTCCTGCCGTCGCTGAACCAACACGTGTGTGGAAGGGCCATCCCCGTCGTAACTCGAGAATATACCCCAGCTTCCCGCAGCAACTCGAGAAAAACCATGAGACTTTCCCCTCGCCGCGAGATGAGGCCCGATTCCCCTGCACTGCGTGCAGAGCAATTCCGTGTTGCACATCACACATGAAAGGAGCCTTGATTTCCTTGATGGCACTCCAGAGAAACCCCAAGAACACTGTTTCAAGGCTAGAGGGATCCTGAGGTCACTGTAGCAACACGAAAGAGCTCCGTGGACCAAAAATCAACTCGAGATGAGAGGTTAGTCCCTGGCTTCGACTCCAGAGGAAAACCACCTTACCACAAGCACCTCAAGAGGAGGCTTCTCTCAGCTCTAGGTATCTGAGAGGGACCCTGAGTTTGCGGCCTCAAGTGGAATGGACACCGCGATGCCCTTACTCAAAATAAGGCCGAATGTCCCTGCAGTGACTTGAATGCAGGCTCGTCTTGCATCTCGCAAGACGAAAGGATGTCTGAATCCCCTTTGGAGACCACAGAAAAAGACCTAGTTCCCCACCTCATCACGACCGGATTCCTTATATCCTTTGAAAACTCCAGAGGTACGCGGAGATCACTGCCTCCAAAGGAGACAATGCCTGACTCCTCGTGAAACTTGATAGGAGTCCCAGGATTCCTGTGGCACGTGGAAAGGGACACTTGGTCTCCCACCTCAGCTGGAGAGGCGTCCCAATTGCCCTGCCAAGCCTCGAGGAGAATCCCGAGTTGTCCCTCGCAACTAGGCAGGAGTCCTGACGTCGCTGAACAAACACGTGGGTGGAAGGGCCATCCCTGTCGTAACTCGAGAATATACCCCAGGTTCCAGCCGCAACTTAAGAAAAACCATGAGACTTCCCCCTCGCCGCGAGATGAGGCCCGATTCCCCTGCACTGCATGCAGAGCAATTCCGTGTTGCACATCAAACATGAAAGGAGCCTTGATTTCCTAGATGGCACTCCAGAGGAACCCCAAGAACAGTGTTTCAAGGCTAGAGGGATCCTGAGGTCACTGTAGCAACACGAAAGAGCTCCGTGGACCAAAAATCAACTCGAGATGAGAGGTTAGTCCCTGGCTTCGACTCCAGAGGAATACCACCTTACCACAAGCACCTCAAGAGGAGGCTTCTCTCAGCTCTAGGTATGTGAGAGGGACCCTGAGTTTGCGGGCTCAAGTGGAATGGACACCGCGATGCCCTGACTCGAAATAAGGCCGGATATCCCTGCAGTGACTTGAATGCAGGCTCGTCTTGCATCTCCCAAGACGAAAGGATGTCTGAATCCCCTGTGGAGACAACAGAGAAAGACCTAGTTCCCCACCTCATCGCGACCGGATTCCTTTGAAAACTCCAGAGGTGCGCGGAGATCAGTGCCTCCAAAGGAGACGATGCCTGACTCCTCGTGAAACTTGATAGGAGTCCCAGGATTCCTGTGGCACGTGAAAGGGACCCTTGGTCTCCCGCCTCAGCTGGAGAGGCGTCCCAATTGCCCTGCCAAGCCTCGAGGAGAATCCCGAGTTGTCCCTCGCAACTAGGCAGGAGTCCTGACGTCGCTGAACAAAGACATGTGTGGAAGGGACATCCCCGTCGTAACTCGAGAATATACCCCAGGTTCCCGCCGCAACTCGAGAAAAACCATGAGACTTCCCCCTCGCCACGAGATGAGGCCCGATTCCCCTGCACTGCGTGCAGAGCAATTCTGTGTTGCACATCACACATGAAAGGAGCCTTGATTTCCTTGGTGGCACTCCAGAGAAACCCCAAGAACACTGTTTCAAGGCTAGAGGGATCCTGAGGTCAATGTAGCAACACGAAAGAGCTCCGTGGCCCAAAAATCAACTCGAGAAGAGAGGTTAGTCCCTGGCTTCGACTCCAGAGGAATACCACCTTACCACAAGCACCTCAAGAGGAGGCTTCTCTCAGCTCTAAGTATGTGAGAGGGACCCTGAGTTTGCGGCCTCAAGTGGAATGGACACCGCGATGCCCTGTCTCGAAATAAGGCCGCATATCGCTGCAGTGACTTGAATGCAGGCTAGTCTTGCATCTCCCAAGACTAAAGGATGTCTGAATCCCCTGTGGAGACCACAGAGAAAGACCTAGTTCCCGACCTCATCGCGACCGGAGGCCTCACATCCTTTGAAAACTCCAGAGGTACGCAGAGATCAGTGCCTCCAAAGGAGACGATGAATGACTCCTCGTGAAACTTGATAGGAGTCCCAGGATTCCTGTGGCACATGGAAAGGGACACTTGGTCTCCCACCTCAGCTGGAGAGGCGTCCCAATTGCCCTGCCAAGCCTCGAGGAGAATCCCGAGTTGTCCCTCGCAACTAGGCAGGAGTTCTGACGTCGCTGAAGAAACCCGTGGGTGGAAGGGTGATCCCCGTCGTAACTCGAGAATATACCCCAGGTTCCCGCCGCAACTCGAGAAAAACCATGAGACTTCCCCCTCGCCGGGAGATGAGGCCCAATTCCCATGCACTGTGTGCAGAGCAATTCCGTGTTGCACATCACACATGAAAGGAGCCTTGATTTCCTTGATGGCACTCCAGAGAAACCCGAAGAACACTGTTTCAAGGCTAGAGGGATCCTGAGGTCACTGTAGCAACACGAAAGAGCTCCATGGACCAAAAATCAACTCGAGATGAGAGGTTAGTCCCTGGCTTCGACTCCAGAGGAATACCACCTTACCACAAGCACCTCAAGAGGAGGCTTCTCTCAGCTCTAGCTATGTGAGAGGGACCCTGAGTTTGCGGCCTCAAGTGGAATGGACACTGCGATGCCCTGACGCGAAATAAGGCCGAATATCCCTGCAGTGACTTGAATGCAGGCTCGTCTTGCATCTCCCAAGATTAAAGGATGTCTGAATCCCCTGTGGAGACCACAGAGAAAGACCTAGTTCCCCACCTCATCGCGACCAGATTCCTTATATCCTTTGAAAACTTCAGAGGTACGCGGAGATCGGTGCCTCCAAAGGAGACGATGCCTGACTCCTCGTGAAACTTGATAGGAGTCCCAGGATTCCTGTGGCACGTGGAAAGGGACCCTTGGTCTCCCGCCTCAGCTGGAGAGGCGTCCCAATTGCCCTGCCAAGCCTCGAGGAGAATCCCGAGTTGTCCATGGCAACTAGGCAGGAGTCCTGACGTCGCTGAACAATCACGTGGGTGGAAGGGCCATCCCCGTCGTAACTCGAGAATATACCCCTGGTTCCCGCCGCAACTCGAGAAAAACCATGAGACTTCCCCCTCGCCGCGAGATGAGGCCCGATTCCCCTGCACTGGGTGCAGAGCAATTCCGTGTTGCACATCACACATGAAAGGAGCCTTGATTTCCTTGGTGGCACTCCAGAGAAACCCCAAGAACACTGTTTCAAGGCTAGAGGGATCCTGAGGTCACTGTAGCCACACGAAAGAGCTCCGTGGACCAAAAATCAACTCGAGATGAGATGTTAGTCCCCGGATTCGACTCCAGAGGAATACCACCTTACCACAAGCACCTCAAGAGGAGGCTTCTCTCAGCTCTAGGTATGTGAGAGGGACCCTGAGTTTGCGGCCTCAAGTGGAATGGACACCGCGATGCCCTGGCTCGAAATAAGGCCGGATATCCCTGCAGTGACTTGAATGCAGGCTCGTCTTGCATCTCCCAAGACGAAAGGATGTCTGAATCCCCTGTGGAGACCACAGAGAAAGACCTAGTTCCCCACCTCATCGCGACCGGAGGCCTCACATCCTTTGAAAACTCCAGAGGTACGCGGAGATCAGTGCCTCCAAAGGAGACGATGACTGACTCCTCGTGAAACTTGATAGGAGTCCCAGGATACCTGTGGCACATGGAAAGGGACACTTGGTCTCCCACCTCAGCTGGAGAGGTGTCCCAATTGCCCTGCCAAGCCTCGAGGAGAATCCCGAGTTGTCCCTCGCAACTAGGCAGGAGTCCTGATGTGGCTAAACAAACACGTGGGTGGAAGGGCCATCCCCGTCGTAACTCGAGAATATACCCCAGGTTCCCGCCGCAACTCGAGAAAAACCATGAGACTTCCCCCTCGCCGCGAGATGAGGCCCGATTCCCCTGCACTGCGTGCAGAGCAATTCCGTGTTGCACATCACACATGAAAGGAGCCTTGATTTCCTTGATGGCACTCCTGAGAAACCCCAAGAACACTGTTTCAAGGCTAGAGGGATCCTGAGGTCACTGTAGCAACACGAAAGAGCTCCGTGGACCAAAAATCAACTCGAGATGAGAGGTTAGTCCCTGGCTTCGACTCCAGAGGAATACCACCTTACCACAAGCACCTCAAGAGGAGGCTTCTCTCAGCTCTAGGTATGTGAGAGGGACCCTGAGTTTGCGGCTCAAGTGGAATGGACACCGCGATGCCCTGGCTCGAAATAAGGCCGGATATCCCTGCAGTGACTTGAATGCAGGCTCGTCTTGCATCTCCCAAGACGAAAGGATGTCTGAATCCCCTGTGGAGACCACAGAGAAAGACCTAGTTCCCCACCTCATCGCGACCGGAGGCCTCACATCCTTTGAAAACTCCAGAGGTACGCGGAGATCAGTGCCTCCAAAGGAGACGATGACTGACTCCTCGTGAAACTTGATAGGAGTCCCAGGATACCTGTGGCACATGGAAAGGGACACTTGGTCTCCCGCCTCAGCTGGAGAGGCGTCCCAATTGCCCTGCCAAGCCTCGAGGAGAATCCCGAGTTGTCCCTCGCAACTAGGCAGGAGTCCTGACGTCGCTGAACAAACACGTGGGTGGAAGGGCCATCCCCGTCGTAACTCGAGAATATACCCCAGGTTCCCGCCGGAACTCGAGAAAAACCATGAGACTTCCCCCTCGCCGCGAGATGAGGCCCGATTCCCCTACACTGCGGGCAGAGAAATTCCGTGTTGCACATCACACATGAAAGGAGCCTTGATTTCCTTGGTGGCACTCCAGAGAAACCCCAAGAACACTGTTTCAAGGCTAGTCGGATCCTGAGGTCACTGTAGCAACAGGAAAGAGCTTCATGGACCAAAAATCAACTCGAGATGAGAGGTTAGTCCCTGGCTTCGACTCCAGAGGAATACCACCTTACCACAAGCACCTCAAGGGGAGGCTTCTCTCAGCTCTAGGTATCTGAGAGGGACCCTGAGTTTGCGGCCTCAAGTGGAATGGACACCGCGATGCCCTGCCGCGAAATAAGGCCGGATATCCCTGCAGTGACTTGAATGCAGGCTCGTCTTGCATCTCCCAAGACGAAAGGATGTCTGAATCCCTGTGGAGACCACAGAGAAAGACCTAGTTCCCCACCTCATCGCGACCGGATTCCTTATATCCTTTGAAAACTTCAGAGGTACGCGGAGATCAGTGCCTCCAAAGGAGACGATGCCTGACTCCTCGTGAAACTTGATAGGAGTCCCAGGATTCCTGTGGCACGTGGAAAGGGACCCTTGGTCTCCCGCCTCAGCTGGAGAGGCGTCCCAATTGCCCTGCCAAGCCTCGAGGAGAATCCCGAGTTGTCCATGGCAACTAGGCAGGAGTCCTGACGTCGCTGAACAATCACGTGGGTGGAAGGGCCATCCCCGTCGTAACTCGAGAATATACCCCAGGTTCCCGCCGCAACTCGAGAAAAACCATGAGACTTCCCCCTCGCCGCGAGATGAGGCCCGATTCCCCTGCACTGGGTGCAGAGCAATTCCGTGTTGCACATCACACATGAAAGGAGCCTTGATTTCCTTGGTGGCACTCCAGAGAAACCCCAAGAACACTGTTTCAAGGCTAGAGGGATCCTGAGGTCACTGTAGCCACACGAAAGAGCTCCGTGGACCACAAATCAACTCGAGATGAGAGGTTAGTCCCCGGCTTCGACTCCAGAGGAATACCACCTTACCACAAGCACCTCAAGAGGAGGCTTCTCTCAGCTCTAGTTATGTGAGAGGGACCCTGAGTTTGCGGCCTCAAGTGGAATGGACACCGCGATGCCCTGACTCGAAATAAGGCCGGATATCCCTGCAGTGACTTGAATGCAGGCTCGTCTTGCATCCCCCAAGACGAAAGGATGTCTGAATCCCCTGTGGAGACCACAGAGAAAGACCTAGTTCCCCACCTCATCGCGACCGGAGGACTCACATCCTTTGAAAACTCCAGAGGTACGCGGAGATCAGTGCCTCCAAAGGAGACGATGCCTGACTCCTCGTGAAACTTGATAGGAGTCCCAGGATTCCTGTGGCACGTGAAAGGGACCCTTGGTCCCCCGCCTCAGCTGGAGAGGCGTCCCAATTGCCCTGCCAAGCCTCGAGGAGAATCCCGAGTTGTCCCTCGCAACTAGGCAGGAGTCCTGACGTCGCTGAACAAACACGTGTGTGGAAGGGCCATCCCCGTCGTAACTCGAGAATATACCCCAGGTTCCCGCCGCAACTCGAGAAAAACCATGAGACTTCCCCCTCGCCGCGAGATGAGGCCCGATTCCCCTGCACTGTGTGCAGAACAATTCCGTGTTGCACATCACACATGAAAGGAGCCTTGATTTCCTTGGTGGCACTCCAGAGAAACCCCAAGAACACTGTTTCAAGGCTAGTCGGATCCTGAGGTCACTGTAGCAACAGGAAAGAGCTTCATGGACCAAAAATCAACTCGAGATGAGAGGTTAGTCCCTGGCTTCGACTCCAGAGGAATACCACCTTACCACAAGCACCTCAAGGGGAGGCTTCTCTCAGCTCTAGGTATGTGAGAGGGACCCTGAGTTTGCGGCCTCAAGTGGAATGGACACCGCGATGCCCTGACTCGAAATAAGGCCGGATATCCCTGCAGTGACTTGAATGCAGGCACGTCATGCATCTCCCAAGATGAAAGTATGTCTGAATCCCCTGTGGAGACCACAGAAAAAGACCTAGTTCCCCACCTCATGGCGACTGGAGGCCTCATATCCTTTGAAAACGCCAGAGGTATGCGGAGATCAGTGCCTCCAAAGGAGACGATGCCTGACTCCGCGTGAAAATTGATAGGAGTCCCAGGATTCCTGTGGCACGTGAAAGGGACCCTTGCTCTCCCGCCTCAGCTGGAGAGGCGTCCCAATTGCCCTGCCAATCCTCGAGGAGAATCCCGAGTTGTCCCTCGCAACTAGGCAGGAGTCCTGACGTCGCTGAACAAACACGTGTGTGGAAGGGCCTTCCCTGTTGTAACTCGAGAATATACCCCACGTTCCCGCCGCAACTGGAGAAAAACCATGAGACTTCCCCCTCGCCGCGAGATGAGGCCCGATTCCCCTGCACTGCATGCAGAGCAATTCCATGTTGCACATCACACATGAAAGGAGCCTTCATTTCCTTGATGGCACTCGAGAGAAACCCCAAGAACACTGTTTCAAGGCTAGAGGGATCCTGAGGTCAGTGTAGCAACACGAAAGAGCTCCGTGGACCAAAAATCAACTCGAGATGAGAGGTTAGTCCCTGGCTTCGACTCCAGAGGAAAACCACCTTACCACAAGCACCTCAAGAGGAGGCTTCTCTCAGCTCTAGGTATGTGAGAGGGACCCTGAGTTTGCGGCCTCAAGTGGAATGGACACCGCGATGCCCTGACTCGAAATAAGGCCGAATGTCCCTGCAGTGACTTGAATGCAGGCTCGTCTTGCATCTCCCAAGACGAAAGGATGTCTGAATCCCCTGTGGAGACCACAGAGAAAGACCTAGTTCCCCACCTCATCGCGACCGGAGGCTTCACATCCTTTGAAAACTCCAGAGGTACGCGGAGATCAGTGCCTCCAAAGGAGATGATGCCTGACTCCTCGTGAAACTTGATAGGAGTCCCAGGATTCCTTTGGCACGTGGAAAGGGAGCCTTGGTCTCCGCCTCAGATGGAGAGGCGTCCCAATTGCCCTGCCAAGCCTTGAGGAGAATCCCGAGTTGTCCCTCGCAACTAGGCAGGAGTCCTGACGTCGCTGAACAAACACGTGGGTGGAAGGGCCATCCTCGTCGTAACTCGAGAATATACCCCAGGTTCCCGCCGCAACTCGAGAAAAACCATGAGACTTCCCCCTCGCCGCGAGATGAGGCCCGATTCCCCTGCACTGCGTGCAGAGCAATTCCGTGTTTCACATCACACTTGAAAGGAGCCCTGATTTCCTTGATGGCACTCCAGAGAAACCCCAAGAACACTGTTTCAAGGCTAGAGGGATCCTGAGGTCACTGTAGCAACACGAAAGAGCTCCGTGGACCACAAATCAACTGGAGATTAGAGGTTAGTCCCTGGCTTCCACTCCAGAGGAATACCACCTTACCACAAGCACCTCAAGAGGAGGCTTCCCTCAGCTCTAGGTATGTGAGAGGGACCCTGAGTTTGCGGACTCAAGTGGAATGGACACCGCGATGCTCTGACTCGAAATAAGGCCGGATATCCCTGCAGTGACTTGAATGCAGGCTCGTCTTGCATCTCCCAAGACGAAGGGATGTCTGAATCCCCTGTGGAGACCACAGAGAAAGACCTAGTTCCCCACCTCATCGCGACCGGAGGCCTCACATCCTTTGAAAACTCCAGAGGTACGCGGAGATTAGTGCCTCCAAAGGAGACGATGCCTGACTCCTCGTGAAACTTGATAGGAGTCCCAGGATTCCTGTGGCACGTGGAAAGGGACCCTGGGTCTCCCGCCTCAGCTGGAGAGGCGTCCCAATTGCCCTGCCAAGCCTCGAGGAGAATCCCGAGTTGTCCCTCGCAACTAGGCAGGAGTCCTGACGTCGCTGAACAAACACGTGTGTGGAAGGGCCATCCCCGTCGTAACTCGAGAATATACCCCAGCTTCCAGCCGCAACTCAAGAAAAACCATGAGACTTCCCCCTCGCCGCGAGATGAGGCCCGATTCCCCTGCACTGCATGCAGAGCAATTCCGTGTTGCACATCACACATGAAAGGAGCCTTGATTTCCTTGATGGCACTCCAGAGAAACCCCAAGAACACTGTTTCAAGGCTAGAGGGATCCTGAGGTAACTGTAGCAACACGAAAGAGCTCCGTGGACCAAAAATCAACTCGAGATGAGAGGTTAGTCCCTGGCTTCGACTCCAGAGGAATACCACCTTACCACAAGCACCTCAAGAGGAGGCTTCTCTCAGCTCTAGGTATGTGAGAGGGACCCTGAGTTTGCGGCCTCAAGTGGAATGGACACTGCGATGCCCTGACGCGAAATAAGGCCGGATATTCCTGCAGTGACTTGAATGCAGGCTCGTCTTGCATCTCCCAAGATGAAAGGATGTCTGAATCCCCTGTGGAGACCACAGAGAAAGACCTAGTTCCCCACCTCATCGCGACCGAAGGCCTCACATCCTTTGAAAACTCCAGAGGTACACGGAGATCAGTGCCTCCAAAGGAGACGATGCCTGACTCCTCGTGAAACTTGATAGGAGTCCCAGGATTCCTGTGGCACGTGGAAAGGGACCCTTGGTCTCCCGCCTCAGCTGGAGAGGCGTCCCAATTGCCCTGCGAAGCCTCGAGGAGAATCCAGAGTTGTCCCTCGCAACTAGGCAGGAGTCCTGACGTCGCTGAAGAAACACGTGGGTGGAAGGGCCATCCCCGTCGTAACTCGAGAATATATCCCAGGTTCCCGCCGCAACTCGAGAAAAACCATGAGACTTCCCCCTTGCCGCGAGATGAGGCCCGATTCCCCTGCACTGGGTGCAGAGCAATTCCGTGTTGCACATCACACATGAAAGGAGCCTTGATTTCCTTGATGGCACTCCAGAGAAACCCCAAGAACACTGTTTCAAGGCTAGAGGGATCCTGAGGTCATTGTAGCAACACGAAAGAGCTCCGTGGACCAAAATTCAACTCGAGATGAGAGGTTAGTCCCTGGCTTCGACTCCAGAGGAATACCACCTTACCACAAGCACCTCAAGAGGAGGCTTCTCTCAGCTCTATTTATGTGAGAGGGACCCTGAGTTTGCGGCCTCAAGTGGAATGGACACCGCGATGCTCTGACTCGAAATAAGGCCGGATATCGCTGCAGTGACTTGAATGCAGGCTCGTCTTGCATCTCCCAAGACGAAAGGATGTCTGAATCCCCTGTGGAGACCACAGAGAAAGACCTCGTTCCCCACCTCATCGCGACCGGAGGCCTCACATCCTTTGAAAACTCCAGAGGTACGCGGAGATCACTGCCTCCAAAGGAGACAATGCCTGACTCCTCGTGAAACTTGATAGGAGTCCCAGGATTCCTGTGGCACGTGGAAAGGGACCCTTGGTCTCCCGCCTCAGCTGGAGAGGCGTCCCAATTGCCCTGCCAAGCCTCGAGGAGATTCCCGAGTTGTCCCTCGCAACTAGGCAGGAGTCCTGACGTCGCTGAACAAACACGTGGGTGGAAGGGCCATCCCCGTCGTAACTCGAGAATATACCCCAGGTTCCCGCCGCAACTCGAGAAAAACCATGAGACTTCCCCCTCGCCGCGAGATGAGGCCCGATTCCCCTGCACTGCGTGCAGAGCAATTCCGTGTTGCACATCACACATGAAAGGAGCCTTGATTTAATTGATGGCACTCCAGAGAAACCCCAAGAACACTCTTTCAAGGCTAGAGGGATCCTGAAGTCACTGTAGCAACACGAAAGAGCTCCGTGGACGAAAAATCAACTCGAGATGAGAGGTTAGTCCCTGGCTTCGACTCCAGAGGAATACCACCTTACGACAAGCACCTCAAGAGGAGGCTTCTCTCAGCTCTAGGTATGTGAGAGGGACCCTGAGTTTGCGGCCTCAAGTGGAATGGACACCGCGATGCCCTGGCTCGAACTAAGGCTGGATATCCCTGCAGTGACTTGAATGCAGGCTCGTCTTGCATCCCCCAAGACGAAAGCATGCCTGAATCCCCTGTGGAGACCACAGAGAAAGACCTAGTTCCCCACCTCATCGTGACCGGAGGCCTCATTTCTTTGAAAATTCCAGAGGTACGCGGAGATCAGTGCCTCCAAAGGAGACGATGCCTGACTCCTCGTGAAACTTGATAGGAGTCCCAGGATTCCTGTGGCACATGGAAAGGGACCCTTGGTCTCCCGCCTCAGCTGGAGAGGCGTCCCAATTGCCCTGCCAAGCCTCGAGGAGAATCCCGAGTTGTCCCTCGCAACTAGGCAGGAGTCCTGACGTCGCTGAACAAACACGTGTGTGGAAGGGCCATCCCCGTGGTAACTCGAGAATATACCCCAGGTTCCCGCCGCAACTCGAGAAAAACCATGAGACTTCCCCCTCGCCGCGAGATGAGGCCCGATTCCCCTGCACTGCGTGCAGAGCAATTCCGTGTTGCACATCACACATGGAAGGAGCCTTGATTTCCTTGATGGCACTCCAGAGAAACCCCAAGAACACTGTTTCAAGGCTAGAGGGATTCTGAGGTCACTGTAGCAACACGAAAGATCTCCATGGGCCAAAAATCAACTCGAGATGAGAGGGTAGTCCCTGGCTTCGACTCCAGAGGAATACCACCTTACCACAAGCACCTCAAGAGGAGGCTTCTCTCAGCTCTAGGTATGTGAGAGGGACCCTGATTTTGCGGCCTCAAGTGGAATGGACACCGCGATGCCCTGGTTCTAAATAAGGCCGGATATCCCTGCAGTGACTTGAATGCAGGCTCATCTTGAATCTCCCAAGACGAAAGGATTTCTGAATCCCCTGTGGAGACCACAGAGAAAGACCTAGTTCCCCACCTCATCGCGACCGGAGGCCTCACATCCTTTGAAAACTCCAGAGGTACACGGAGATAAGTGCCTCGAAAGGAGATGATGCCTGACTCCTCGTGAAACTTGATAGGACTCCCAGGATTCCTGTGGCACGTGGAAAGGGAGCCTTGGTCTCCGCCTCAGATGGAGAGGCTTCCCAATTGCCCTGCCAAGCCTCGAGGAGAATCCCGAGTTGTCACTCGCAACTAGGGAGGAGTCCTGACGTCGCTGAACAAACACGTAGGTGGAAGGGCCATCCCCGTCTTAACTGGAGAATATACCCCAGGTTTCCGCCGCAACTCGAGAAAAACCATGAGACTTCCCCCTCGCCGCAGGATGAGGCCCGATTCCCCTGCACTGCGTACAGAGCAATTCCGTGTTGCACATAACACATGAAAGGAACCTTGATTTCCTTGATGGCACTCCAGAGAAACCCCAAGAACACTGTTTCAAGGCTAGAGGGATCCTGAGGTCACTGAAGCAACACGAAAGAGCTCCGTGGACCACAAATCAACTGGAGATGAGAGGTTAGTCCTTGGCTTCCACTCCAGAGGAATACCACCTTACCACAAGCACCTCAAGAGGAGGCTTCTCTCAGCTCTAGGTATGTGAGAGGGACCCTGAGTTTGCGGCCTCAAGTGGAATGGACACCGCGATGCCCTGACTCGAAATAAGGCCGGATATCCCTGCAGTGACTTGAATGCAGGCTCGTCTTGCATCTCCCAAGACGAAAGGATGTCTGAATCCCCTATGGAGACCACAGAGAAAGACCTAGTTCCCCACCTCATCGCGACCGGAGACCTCACATCCTTTGAAAACTCCAGAGGTACGCGGAGATCAGTGCCTCCAAAGGAGACGATGCCTGACTCCTCGTGAAACTTGATAGGAGTCCCAGGATTCCTGTGGCACATGGAAAGGGACCCTTGGTCTCCCGCCTCAGCTGGAGAGGCGTCCCAATTGCCCTGCCAAGCCTCGAGGAGAATCCCGAGTTGTCCCTCGCAACTAGGCAGGAGTCCTGACGTCGCTGAACAAACACGTTGGTGGAAGGGCCATCCCCGTCGTAACTCGAGAATATACCCCAGGTTCCCGCCGCAACTCGAGAAAAACCATGAGACTTCCCCCTCGCCGCGAGATGAAGCCCGATTCCCCTGCACTGAGTGCAGAGCAATTCCGTGTTGCACATCACACATGAAAGGAGCCTTGATTTCCTTGGTGGCACTTCAGAGAAACCCCAAGAACACTGTTTCAAGGCTAGAGGGATCCTGACGTCACTGTAGCAACACGAAAGAGCTCCGTGGACCAAAAATCAACTCGAGATGAGAGGTTAGTCCCTGGCTTCCACTCCAGAGGACTACCACCTTACCACAAGCACCTCAAGAGGAGGCTTCTCTCAGCTCTAGGTATGTGAGAGGGACCCTGAGTTTGCGGCCTCAAATGGAATGGACACCGTGATGCCCTGACTCGAAATAAGGCCGGATATCCCTGCAGTGACTTGAATGCAGGCTCGTCTTGCATCTCCCAAGACGAAAGGATGTCTGAATCTCCTATGGAGACCACATAGAAAGACCTAGTTCCCCACCTCATCGCGACCGGAGGCCTCACATCCTTTGAAAACTCGAGAGGTACGCCGAGATCAGTGCCTCCAAAGGAGACGATGCCTGACTCCTCGTGAAACTTGATAGGAGTCCCAGGATTCCTGTGGCACGTCGAAAGCGACCCTTGGTCTCCCGCCTCAGCTGGAGAGGCGTCCCAATTGCCCTGCCAAGCCTCGAGGAGAATCCCGAGTTGTCCCTCGCAACTAGGCAGGAGTCCTGACGTCGCTGAACAAACACGTTGGTGGAAGGGCCATCCCCGTCGTAACTCGAGAATATACCCCAGGTTCCCGCCGCAACTCGAGAAAAACCATGAGACTTCCCCCTCGCCGCGAGATGAAGCCCGATTCCCCTGCACTGAGTGCAGAGCAATTCCGTGTTGCACATCACACATGAAAGGAGCCTTGATTTCCTTGGTGGCACTCCAGAGAAACCCCAAGAACACTGTTTCAAGGCTAGAGGGATCCTGACGTCACTGTAGCAACACGAAAGAGCTCCTTGGACCAAAAATCAACTCGAGATGAGAGGTTAGTCCCTGGCTTCCACTCCAGAGGACTACCACCTTACCACAAGCACCTCAAGAGGAGGCTTCTCTCAGCTCTAGGTATGTGAGAGGGACCCTGAGTTTGCGGCCTCAAATGGAATGGACACCGTGATGCCCTGACTCGAAATAAGGCCGGATATCCCTGCCGTGACTTGAATGCAGGCTCGTCTTGCATCTCCCAAGACGAAAGGATGTCTGAATCCCCTATGGAGACCACAGAGAAAGACCTAGTTCCCCACCTCATCGCGACCGGATTCCTTATATCCTTTGAAAACTTCAGAGGTACGCGGAGATCAGTGCCTCCAAAGGAGACGATGCCTGACTCCTCGTGAAACTTGATAGGAGTCCCAGGATTCCTGTGGCACGTGGAAAGGGACCCTTGGTCTCCCGCCTCAGCTGGAGAGGCGTCCCAATTGCCCTGCCAAGCCTCGAGGAGAATCCCGAGTTGTCCATGGCAACTAGGCAGGATTCCTGACGTCGCTGAACAATCACGTGGGTGGAAGGGCCATCCCCGTCGTAACTCGAGAATATACCCCAGGTTCCCGCCGCAACTCGAGAAAAACCATGAGACTTCCCCCTCGCCGCGAGATGAGGCCCGATTCCCCTGCACTGGGTGCAGAGCAATTCCGTGTTGCACATCACACATGAAAGGAGCCTTGATTTCCTTGGTGGCACTCCAGGGAAACCCCAAGAACACTGTTTCAAGGCTAGAGGGATCCTGAGGTCACTGTAGCCACACGAAAGAGCTCCGTGGACCACAAATCAACTCGAGATGAGAGGTTAGTCCCCGGCTTCGACTCCAGAGGAATACCACCTTACCACAAGCACCTCAAGAGGAGGCTTCTCTCAGCTCTAGGTATGTGAGAGGGACCCTGAGTTTGCGGCCTCAAGTGGAATGGACACCGCGATGCCCTGACTCAAAATAAGGCCGGATATCCCGGCAGTGACTTGAATGCACGCTCGTCTTGCATCCCCCAAGACGAAAGGATGTCTGAATCCCCTGTGTAGACCACAGAGAAAGACCTAGTTCCCCACCTCATCGCGACCGGAGGCCTCACATCCTTTGAAAACTCCAGAGGTACGCGGAGATCAGTGCCTCCAAAGGAGACGATGCCTGACTCCTCGTGAAACTTGATAGGAGTCCCAGGATTCCTGTGGCACGTGGAAAGGGACCCTTTGTCCCCCGCCTCAGCTGGAGAGGCGTCCCAATTGCCCTGCCAAGCCTCGAGGAGAATCCCGAGTTGTCCCTCGCAACTAGGCAGGAGTCCTGACGTCGCTGAACAAACACGTGTGTGGAAGGGCCATCCCGGTCGTAACTCGAGAATATACCCCAGGTTCCCGCCGCAACTCGAGAAAAACCATGAGACTTCCCCCTCGCCGCGAGATGAGGCCCGATTCCCCTGCACTGTGTGCAGAACAATTCCGTGTTGCACATCACACATGAAAGGAGCCTTGATTTCCTTGGTGGCACTCCAGAGAAACCCCAAGAACACTGTTTCAAGGCTAGTCGGATCCTGAGGTCACTGTAGCAACAGGAAAGAGCTTCATGGACCAAAAATCAACTCGAGATGAGAGGTTAGTCCCTGGCTTCGACTCCAGAGGAATACCACCTTACCACAAGCACCTCAAGGGGAGGCTTCTCTCAGCTCTAGGTATGTGAGAGGGACCCTGAGTTTGCGGCCTCAAGTGGAATGGACACCGCGATGCCCTGCCGCGAAATAAGGCCGGATATCCCTGCAGTGACTTGAATGCAGGCACGTCATGCATCTCCCAAGATGAAAGTATGTCTGAATCCCCTGTGGAGACCACAGAAAAAGACCTAGTTCCCCACCTCATGGCGACTGGAGGCCTCATATCCTTTGAAAACTCCAGAGGTATGCGGAGATCAGTGCCTCCAAAGGAGACGATGCCTGACTCCCCGTGAAAATTGATAGGAGTCCCAGGATTCCTGTGGCACGTGAAAGGGACCCTTGCTCTCCCACCTCAGCTGGAGAGGCGTTCCAATTGCCCTGCCAATCCTTGAGGAGAATCCCGAGTTGTCCCTCGCAACTAGGCAGGAGTCCTGACGTCGCTGAACAAACACGTGTGTGGAAGGGCCTTCCCTGTTGTAACTCGAGAATATACCCCAGGTTCCCGCCGCAACTGGAGAAAAACCATGAGACTTCCCCCTCGCCGCGAGATGAGGCCCGATTCCCCTGCACTGCGTGCAGAGCAATTCGATGTTGCACATCACACATGAAAGGAGCCTTCATTTCCTTGATGGCACTTGAGAGAAACCCCAAGAACACTGATTCAAGGATAGAGGGATCCTGAGGTCAGTGTAGCAACACGAAAGAGCTCCGTGGACCAAAAATCAACTCGAGATGAGAGGTTAGTCCCTGGCTTCGACTCCAGAGGAATGCCACCTTACCACAAGCACCTCAAGAGGAGGCTTCTCTCAGCTCTAGGTATGTGAGAGGGACCCTGAGTTTGCGGCCTCAAGTGGAATGGACACCGCGATGCCCTGACTCGAAATAAGGCTGGATTTCCCTGCAGTGACTTGAATGCAGGCTCGTCTTGCATCTCCCAAGATGAAAGGATGTCTGAATCCCCTGTGGAGACCACAGAGAAAGACCTAGTTCCCTACCTCATCGCGACCGGAGACCTCACATCCTTTGAAAACTCCAGAGGTACGCGGAGATCAGTGCCTCCAAAGGAGACTATGCCTGACTCCTCGTGAAACTTGATAGGAGTCCCAGGATTCCTGTGGCACGTGGAAAGGGACCCTTTTCTCCCGCCTCAGCTGGAGAGGCGTCCCAATTGCCCTGCCAAGCCTCGAGGAGAATCCCGAGTTGTCCCTCGCAACTAGGCAGGAGTCCTGCCGTCGCTGAACCAACACGTGTGTGGAAGGGCCATCCCCGTCGTAACTCGAGAATATACCCCAGCTTCCCGCAGCAACTCGAGAAAAACCATGAGACTTTCCACTCGCCGCGAGATGAGGCCCGATTCCCCTGCACTGCGTGCAGAGCAATTCCGTGTTGCACATCACACATGAAAGGAGCCTTGATTTCCTTGATGGCACTCCAGAGAAACCCCAAGAACACTGTTTCAAGGCTAGAGGGATCCTGAGGTCACTGTAGCAACACGAAAGAGCTCCGTGGACCAAAAATCAACTCGAGATGAGAGGTTAGTCCCTGGCTTCGACTCCAGAGGAAAACCACCTTACCACAAGCACCTCAAGGGGAGGCTTCTCTCAGCTCTAGGTATCTGAGAGGGACCCTGAGTTTGCGGCCTCAAGTGGAATGGACACCGCGATGTCCTTACTCGAAATAAGGCCGAATGTCCCTGCAGTGACTTGAATGCAGGCTCGTCTTGCATCTCGCAAGACGAAAGGATGTCTGAATCCCCTTTGGAGACCACAGAAAAAGACCTAGTTCCCCACCTCATCACGACCGGATTCCTTATATCCTTTGAAAACTCCAGAGGTACGCGGAGATCACTGCCTCCAAAGGAGACAATGCCTGACTCCTCGTGAAACTTGATAGGAGTCCCAGGATTCCTGTGGCACGTGGAAAGGGACACTTGGTCTCCCACCTCAGCTGGAGAGGCGTCCCAATTGCCCTGCCAAGCCTCGAGGAGAATCCCGAGTTGTCCCTCGCAACTAGGCAGGAGTCCTGACGTCGCTGAACAAACACGTGTGTGGAAGGGCCATCCCCGTCGTAACTCGAGAATATACCCCAGGTTCCAGCCGCAACTCAAGAAAAACCATGAGACTTCCCCCTCGCCGCGAGATGAGGCCCGATTCCCCTGCACTGCATGCAGAGCAATTCCGTGTTGCACATCAAACATGAAAGGAGCCTTGATTTCCTAGATGGCACTCCAGAGGAACCCCAAGAACAGTGTTTCAAGGCTAGAGGGATCCTGAGGTCACTGTAGCTACACGAAAGAGCTCCGTGGTCCAAAAATCAACTCGAGATGAGAGGTTAGTCCCTGGCTTCGACTCCACAGGAATACCGCCTTACCACAAGCACCTCAAAAGGAGGCTTCTCTCAGCTCTAGGTATGTGAGAGGGACCCTGAGTTTGCGGCCTCAAGTGGAATGGACACCGCGATGCCCTGACTCGAAATAAGGCCGGATATCCCTGCAGTGACTTGAATGCAGGCACGTCATGCATCTCCCAAGATGAAAGTATGTCTGAATCCCCTGTGGAGACCACAGAAAAAGACCTAGTTCCCCACCTCATGGCGACTGGAGGCCTCATATCCTTTGAAAACGCCAGAGGTATGCGGAGATCAGTGCCTCCAAAGGAGACGATGCCTGACTCCTCGTGAAAATTGATAGGAGTCCCAGGATTCCTGTGGCACGTGAAAGGGACCCTTGCTCTCCCGCCTCAGCTGGAGAGGCGTCCCAATTGCCCTGCCAATCCTCGAGGAGAATCCCGAGTTGTCCCTCGCAACTAGGCAGGAGTCCTGACGTCGCTGAACAAACACGTGTGTGGAAGGGCCATCCCCGTCGTAACTCGAGAATATACCCCTGGTTCCCGCCGCAACTCGAGAAAAACCATGAGACTTCCCCCTCGCCGCGAGATGAGGCCCGATTCCCCTGCACTGGGTGCAGAGCAATTCCGTGTTGCACATCACACATGAAAGGAGCCTTGATTTCCTTGGTGGCACTCCAGAGAAACCCCAAGAACACTGTTTCAAGGCTAGAGGGATCCTGAGGTCACTGTAGCCACACGAAAGAGCTCCGTGGCCCAAAAATCAACTCGAGATGAGAGGTTAGTCCCCGGATTCGACTCCAGAGGAATACCACCTTACCACAAGCACCTCAAGAGGAGGCTTCTCTCAGCTCTAGGTATGTGAGAGGGACCCTGAGTTTGCGGCCTCAAGTGGAATGGACACCGCGATGCCCTGGCTCGAAATAAGGCCGAATATCCCTGCAGTGACTTGAATGCAGGCTCGTCTTGCATCTCCCAAGACGAAAGGATGTCTGAATCCCCTGTGGAGACCACAGAGAAAGACCTAGTTCCCCACCTCATCGCGACCGGAGGCCTCACATCCTTTGAAAACTCCAGAGGTACGCGGAGATCAGTGCCTCCAAAGGAGACGATGACTGACTCCTCGTGAAACTTGATAGGAGTCCCAGGATACCTGTGGCACATGGAAAGGGACACTTGGTCTCCCGCCTCAGCTGGAGAGGCGTCCCAATTGCCCTGCCAAGCCTCGAGGAGAATCCCGAGTTGTCCCTCGCAACTAGGCAGGAGTCCTGACGTCGCTGAACAAACACGTGGGTGGAAGGGCCATCCCCGTCGTAACTCGAGAATATACCCCAGGTTCCCGCCGGAACTCGAGAAAAACCATGAGACTTCCCCCTCGCCGCGAGATGAGGCCCGATTCCCCTACACTGCGGGCAGAGAAATTCCGTGTTGCACATCACACATGAAAGGAGCCTTGATTTCCTTGGTGGCACTCCAGAGAAACCCCAAGAACACTGTTTCAAGGCTAGTCGGATCCTGAGGTCACTGTAGCAACAGGAAAGAGCTTCATGGACCAAAAATCAACTCGAGATGAGAGGTTAGTCCCTGGCTTCGACTCCAGAGGAATACCACCTTACCACAAGCACCTCAAGCGGAGGCTTCTCTCAGCTCTAGGTATCTGAGAGGGACCCTGAGTTTGCGGCCTCAAGTGGAATGGACACCGCGATGCCCTGCCGCGAAATAAGGCCGGATATCCCTGCAGTGACTTGAATGCAGGCTCGTCTTGCATCTCCCAAGACGAAAGGATGTCTGAATCCCTGTGGAGACCACAGAGAAAGACCTAGTTCCCCACCTCATCGCGACCGGATTCCTTATATCCTTTGAAAACTTCAGAGGTACGCGGAGATCAGTGCCTCCAAAGGAGACGATGCCTGACTCCTCGTGAAACTTGATAGGAGTCCCAGGATTCCTGTGGCACGTGGAAAGGGACCCTTGGTCTCCCGCCTCAGCTGGAGAGGCGTCCCAATTGCCCTGCCAAGCCTCGAGGAGAATCCCGAGTTGTCCATGGCAACTAGGCAGGAGTCCTGACGTCGCTGAACAATCACGTGGGTGGAAGGGCCATCCCCGTCGTAACTCGAGAATATACCCCAGGTTCCCGCCGCAACTCGAGAAAAACCATGAGACTTCCCCCTCGCCGCGAGATGAGGCCCGATTCCCCTGCACTGGGTGCAGAGCAATTCCGTGTTGCACATCACACATGAAAGGAGCCTTGATTTCCTTGGTGGCACTCCAGAGAAACCCCAAGAACACTGTTTCAAGGCTAGAGGGATCCTGAGGTCACTGTAGCCACACGAAAGAGCTCCGTGGACCACAAATCAACTCGAGATGAGAGGTTAGTCCCCGGCTTCGACTCCAGAGGAATACCACCTTACCACAAGCACCTCAAGAGGAGGCTTCTCTCAGCTCTAGTTATGTGAGAGGGACCCTGAGTTTGCGGCCTCAAGTGGAATGGACACCGCGATGCCCTGACTCGAAATAAGGCCGGATATCCCTGCAGTGACTTGAATGCAGGCTCGTCTTGCATCCCCCAAGACGAAAGGATGTCTGAATCCCCTGTGGAGACCACAGAGAAAGACCTAGTTCCCCACCTCATCGCGACCGGAGGACTCACATCCTTTGAAAACTCCAGAGGTACGCGGAGATCAGTGCCTCCAAAGGAGACGATGCCTGACTCCTCGTGAAACTTGATAGGAGTCCCAGGATTCCTGTGGCACGTGAAAGGGACCCTTGGTCCCCCGCCTCAGCTGGAGAGGCGTCCCAATTGCCCTGCCAAGCCTCGAGGAGAATCCCGAGTTGTCCCTCGCAACTAGGCAGGAGTCCTGACGTCGCTGAACAAACACGTGTGTGGAAGGGCCATCCCCGTCGTAACTCGAGAATATACCCCAGGTTCCCGCCGCAACTCGAGAAAAACCATGAGACTTCCCCCTCGCCGCGAGATGAGGCCCGATTCCCCTGCACTGTGTGCAGAACAATTCCGTGTTGCACATCACACATGAAAGGAGCCTTGATTTCCTTGGTGGCACTCCAGAGAAACCCCAAGAACACTGTTTCAAGGCTAGTCGGATCCTGAGGTCACTGTAGCAACAGGAAAGAGCTTCATGGACCAAAAATCAACTCGAGATGAGAGGTTAGTCCCTGGCTTCGACTCCAGAGGAATACCACCTTACCACAAGCACCTCAAGGGGAGGCTTCTCTCAGCTCTAGGTATGTGAGAGGGACCCTGAGTTTGCGGCCTCAAGTGGAATGGACACCGCGATGCCCTGCCGCGAAATAAGGCCGGATATCCCTGCAGTGACTTGAATGCAGGCTCGTCTTGCATCTCCCAAGACGAAAGGATGTCTGAATCCCTGTGGAGACCACAGAGAAAGACCTAGTTCCCCACCTCATCGCGACCGGATTCCTTATATCCTTTGAAAACTTCAGAGGTACGCGGAGATCAGTGCCTCCAAAGGAGACAATGCCTGACTCCTCGTGAAACTTGATAGGAGTCCCAGGATTCCTGTGGCACGTGGAAAGGGACCCTTGGTCTCCCGCCTCAGCTGGAGAGGCGTCCCAATTGCCCTGCCAAGCCTCGAGGAGAATCCCGAGTTGTCCATGGCAACTAGGCAGGAGTCCTGACGTCGCTGAACAATCACGTGGGTGGAAGGGCCATCCCAGTCGTAACTCGAGAATATACCCCAGGTTCCCGCCGCAACTCGCGAAAAACCATGAGACTTTCCCCTCGCCGCGAGATGAGGCCCGATTCCCCTGCACTGCGTGCAGAGCAATTCCGTGTTGCACATCACACATGAAAGGAGCCTTGATTTCCTTGATGGCACTCCAGAGAAACCCCAAGAACACTGTTTCAAGGCTAGCGGGATCCTGAGGTCACTGTAGCAACACGAAAGAGCTCCGTGGACCAAAAATCAACTCGAGATGAGAGGTTAGTCCCTGGCTTCGACTCCAGAGGAATACCACCTTACCACAAGCACCTCAAGAGGAGGCTTCTCTCAGCTCTAGGTATGTGAGAGGGACCCTGAGTTTGCGGCCTCAAGTGGAATGGACACCGCGATGCCCTTACTCGAAATAAGGCCGAATGTCCCTGCAGTGACTTGAATGCAGGCTCGTCTTGCATCTCCCAAGACGAAAGGATGTCTGAATCCCCTGTGGAGACCACAGAGAAAGACCTAGTTCCCCACCTCATCGCGACCGGAGGCCTCACATCCTATCAAAACTCCAGAGGTACGCGGAGATCAGTGCCTCCAAAGGAGATGATGCCTGACTCCTCGTGAAACTTGATAGGAGTCCCAGGATTCCTGTGGCACTTGGAAAGGGACCCTTGGTCTCCCGCCTCAGCTGGAGAGGCGTCCCAATTGCCCTGCCAAGCCTCGAGGAGAATCCCGAGTTGTCCCTCGCAACTAGGCAGGAGTCCTGACGTCGCTGAACAAACACGTGGGTGGAAGGGCCATCCCCGTCGTAACTCGAGAATATACCCCAGGTTCCCGCCGGAACTCGAGAAAAACCATGAGACTTCCCCCTCGCCGCGAGATGAGGCCCGATTCCCCTACACTGCGGGCAGAGAAATTCCGTGTTGCACATCACACATGAAAGGAGCCTTGATTTCCTTGGTGGCACTCCAGAGAAACCCCAAGAACACTGTTTCAAGGCTAGTCGGATCCTGAGGTCACTGTAGCAACAGGAAAGAGCTTCATGGACCAAAAATCAACTCGAGATGAGAGGTTAGTCCCTGGCTTCGACTCCAGAGGAATACCACCTTACCACAAGCACCTCAAGGGGAGGCTTCTCTCAGCTCTAGGTATCTGAGAGGGACCCTGAGTTTGCGGCCTCAAGTGGAATGGACACCGCGATGCCCTGCCGCGAAATAAGGCCGGATATCCCTGCAGTGACTTGAATGCAGGCTCGTCTTGCATCTCCCAAGACGAAAGGATGTCTGAATCCCTGTGGAGACCACAGAGAAAGACCTAGTTCCCCACCTCATCGCGACCGGATTCCTTATATCCTTTGAAAACTTCAGAGGTACGCGGAGATCAGTGCCTCCAAAGGAGACGATGCCTGACTCCTCGTGAAACTTGATAGGAGTCCCAGGATTCCTGTGGCACGTGGAAAGGGACCCTTGGTCTCCCGCCTCAGCTGGAGAGGCGTCCCAATTGCCCTGCCAAGCCTCGA
Organism: Cervus elaphus; assembly: GCF_910594005.1. Taxonomy (NCBI): domain Eukaryota; kingdom Metazoa; phylum Chordata; class Mammalia; order Artiodactyla; family Cervidae; genus Cervus; species Cervus elaphus. The sequence goes on along the minus strand of NC_057845.1, from coordinate 192,566 downwards.
GGAGAATCCCGAGTTGTCCATGGCAACTAGGCAGGAGTCCTGACGTCGCTGAACAATCACGTGGGTGGAAGGGCCATCCCCGTCGTAACTCGAGAATATACCCCAGGTTCCCGCCGCAACTCGAGAAAAACCATGAGACTTCCCCCTCGCCGCGAGATGAGGCCCGATTCCCCTGCACTGGGTGCAGAGCAATTCCGTGTTGCACATCACACATGAAAGGAGCCTTGATTTCCTTGGTGGCACTCCAGAGAAACCCCAAGAACACTGTTTCAAGGCTAGAGGGATCCTGAGGTCACTGTAGCCACACGAAAGAGCTCCGTGGACCACAAATCAACTCGAGATGAGAGGTTAGTCCCCCGGCTTCGACTCCAGAGGAATACCACCTTACCACAAGCACCTCAAGAGGAGGCTTCTCTCAGCTCTAGTTATGTGAGAGGGACCCTGAGTTTGCGGCCTCAAGTGGAATGGACACCGCGATGCCCTGACTCGAAATAAGGCCGGATATCCCTGCAGTGACTTGAATGCAGGCTCGTCTTGCATCCCCCAAGACGAAAGGATGTCTGAATCCCCTGTGGAGACCACAGAGAAAGACCTAGTTCCCCACCTCATCGCGACCGGAGGACTCACATCCTTTGAAAACTCCAGAGGTACGCGGAGATCAGTGCCTCCAAAGGAGACGATGCCTGACTCCTCGTGAAACTTGATAGGAGTCCCAGGATTCCTGTGGCACGTGAAAGGGACCCTTGGTCCCCCGCCTCAGCTGGAGAGGCGTCCCAATTGCCCTGCCAAGCCTCGAGGAGAATCCCGAGTTGTCCCTCGCAACTAGGCAGGAGTCCTGACGTCGCTGAACAAACACGTGTGTGGAAGGGCCATCCCCGTCGTAACTCGAGAATATACCCCAGGTTCCCGCCGCAACTCGAGAAAAACCATGAGACTTCCCCCTCGCCGCGAGATGAGGCCCGATTCCCCTGCACTGTGTGCAGAACAATTCCGTGTTGCACATCACACATGAAAGGAGCCTTGATTTCCTTGGTGGCACTCCAGAGAAACCCCAAGAACACTGTTTCAAGGCTAGTCGGATCCTGAGGTCACTGTAGCAACAGGAAAGAGCTTCATGGACCAAAAATCAACTCGAGATGAGAGGTTAGTCCCTGGCTTCGACTCCAGAGGAATACCACCTTACCACAAGCACCTCAAGGGGAGGCTTCTCTCAGCTCTAGGTATGTGAGAGGGACCCTGAGTTTGCGGCCTCAAGTGGAATGGACACCGCGATGCCCTGCCGCGAAATAAGGCCGGATATCCCTGCAGTGACTTGAATGCAGGCTCGTCTTGCATCTCCCAAGACGAAAGGATGTCTGAATCCCTGTGGAGACCACAGAGAAAGACCTAGTTCCCCACCTCATCGCGACCGGATTCCTTATATCCTTTGAAAACTTCAGAGGTACGCGGAGATCAGTGCCTCCAAAGGAGACAATGCCTGACTCCTCGTGAAACTTGATAGGAGTCCCAGGATTCCTGTGGCACGTGGAAAGGGACCCTTGGTCTCCCGCCTCAGCTGGAGAGGCGTCCCAATTGCCCTGCCAAGCCTCGAGGAGAATCCCGAGTTGTCCATGGCAACTAGGCAGGAGTCCTGACGTCGCTGAACAATCACGTGGGTGGAAGGGCCATCCCAGTCGTAACTCGAGAATATACCCCAGGTTCCCGCCGCAACTCGCGAAAAACCATGAGACTTTCCCCTCGCCGCGAGATGAGGCCCGATTCCCCTGCACTGCGTGCAGAGCAATTCCGTGTTGCACATCACACATGAAAGGAGCCTTGATTTCCTTGATGGCACTCCAGAGAAACCCCAAGAACACTGTTTCAAGGCTAGCGGGATCCTGAGGTCACTGTAGCAACACGAAAGAGCTCCGTGGACCAAAAATCAACTCGAGATGAGAGGTTAGTCCCTGGCTTCGACTCCAGAGGAATACCACCTTACCACAAGCACCTCAAGAGGAGGCTTCTCTCAGCTCTAGGTATGTGAGAGGGACCCTGAGTTTGCGGCCTCAAGTGGAATGGACACCGCGATGCCCTTACTCGAAATAAGGCCGAATGTCCCTGCAGTGACTTGAATGCAGGCTCGTCTTGCATCTCCCAAGACGAAAGGATGTCTGAATCCCCTGTGGAGACCACAGAGAAAGACCTAGTTCCCCACCTCATCGCGACCGGAGGCTTCACTTCCTTTGAAAACTCCAGAGGTACGCGGAGATCAGGGCCTCCAAAGGAGATGATGCCTGACTCCTCGTGAAACTTGATAGGAGTCCCAGGATTCCTTTGGCACGTGGAAAGGGAGCCTTGGTCTCCGCCTCAGATGGAGAGGCGTCCCAATTGCCCTGCCAAGCCTTGAGGAGAATCCCGAGTTGTCCCTCGCAACTAGGCAGGAGTCCTGACGTCGCTGAACAAACACGTGGGTGGAAGGGCCATCCTCGTCGTAACTCGAGAATATACCCCAGGTTCCCGCCGCAACTCGAGAAAAACCATGAGACTTCCCCCTCGCCGCGAGATGAGGCCCGATTCCCCTGCACTGCGTGCAGAGCAATTCCGTGTTTCACATCACACATGAAAGGAGCCCTGATTTCCTTGATGGCACTCCAGAGAAACCCCAAGAACACTGTTTCAAGGCTAGAGGGATCCTGAGGTCACTGTAGCAACACGAAAGAGCTCCGTGGACCACAAATCAACTGGAGATTAGAGGTTAGTCCCTGGCTTCCACTCCAGAGGAATACCACCTTACCACAAGCACCTCAAGAGGAGGCTTCCCTCAGCTCTAGGTATGTGAGAGGGACCCTGAGTTTGCGGACTCAAGTGGAATGGACACCGCGATGCTCTGACTCGAAATAAGGCCGGATATCCCTGCAGTGACTTGAATGCAGGCTCGTCTTGCATCTCCCAAGACGAAGGGATGTCTGAATCCCCTGTGGAGACCACAGAGAAAGACCTAGTTCCCCACCTCATCGCGACCGGAGGCCTCACATCCTTTGAAAACTCCAGAGGTACGCGGAGATTAGTGCCTCCAAAGGAGACGATGCCTGACTCCTCGTGAAACTTGATAGGAGTCCCAGGATTCCTGTGGCACGTGGAAAGGGACCCTGGGTCTCCCGCCTCAGCTGGAGAGGCGTCCCAATTGCCCTGCCAAGCCTCGAGGAGAATCCCGAGTTGTCCCTCGCAACTAGGCAGGAGTCCTGACGTCGCTGAACAAACACGTGTGTGGAAGGGCCATCCCCGTCGTAACTCGAGAATATACCCCAGGTTCCAGCCGCAACTCAAGAAAAACCATGAGACTTCCCCCTCGCCGCGAGATGAGGCCCGATTCCCCTGCACTGCATGCAGAGCAATTCCGTGTTGCACATCACACATGAAAGGAGCCTTGATTTCCTTGATGGCACTCCAGAGAAACCCCAAGAACACTGTTTCAAGGCTAGAGGGATCCTGAGGTAACTGTAGCAACACGAAAGAGCTCCGTGGACCAAAAATCAACTCGAGATGAGAGGTTAGTCCCTGGCTTCGACTCCAGAGGAATACCACCTTACCACAAGCACCTCAAGAGGAGGCTTCTCTCAGCTCTAGGTATGTGAGAGGGACCCTGAGTTTGCGGCCTCAAGTGGAATGGACACTGCGATGCCCTGACGCGAAATAAGGCCGGATATCCCTGCAGTGACTTGAATGCAGGCTCGTCTTGCATCTCCCAAGATGAAAGGATGTCTGAATCCCCTGTGGAGACCACAGAGAAAGACCTAGTTCCCCACCTCATCGCGACCGGAGGCCTCACATCCTTTGAAAACTCCAGAGGTACACGGAGATCAGTGCCTCCAAAGGAGACGATGCCTGACTCCTCGTGAAACTTGATAGGAGTCCCAGGATTCCTGTGGCACGTGGAAAGGGACCCTTGGTCTCCCGCCTCAGCTGGAGAGGCGTCCCAATTGCCCTGCGAAGCCTCGAGGAGAATCCAGAGTTGTCCCTCGCAACTAGGCAGGAGTCCTGACGTCGCTGAAGAAACACGTGGGTGGAAGGGCCATCCCCGTCGTAACTCGAGAATATATCCCAGGTTCCCGCCGCAACTCGAGAAAAACCATGAGACTTCCCCCTTGCCGCGAGATGAGGCCCGATTCCCCTGCACTGGGTGCAGAGCAATTCCGTGTTGCACATCACACATGAAAGGAGCCTTGATTTCCTTGATGGCACTCCAGAGAAACCCCAAGAACACTGTTTCAAGGCTAGAGGGATCCTGAGGTCATTGTAGCAACACGAAAGAGCTCCGTGGACCAAAATTCAACTCGAGATGAGAGGTTAGTCCCTGGCTTCGACTCCAGAGGAATACCACCTTACCACAAGCACCTCAAGAGGAGGCTTCTCTCAGCTCTATTTATGTGAGAGGGACCCTGAGTTTGCGGCCTCAAGTGGAATGGACACCGCGATGCTCTGACTCGAAATAAGGCCGGATATCGCTGCAGTGACTTGAATGCAGGCTCGTCTTGCATCTCCCAAGACGAAAGGATGTCTGAATCCCCTGTGGAGACCACAGAGAAAGACATCGTTCCCCACCTCATCGCGACCGGAGGCCTCACATCCTTTGAAAACTCCAGAGGTACGCGGAGATCACTGCCTCCAAAGGAGACAATGCCTGACTCCTCGTGAAACTTGATAGGAGTCCCAGGATTCCTGTGTCACGTGGAAAGGGACCCTTGGTCTCCCGCCTCAGCTGGAGAGGCGTCCCAATTGCCCTGCCAAGCCTCGAGGAGAATCCCGAGTTGTCCCTCGCAACTAGGCAGGAGTCCTGACGTCGCTGAACAAACACGTGGGTGGAAGGGCCATCCCCGTCGTAACTCGAGAATATACCCCAGGTTCCTGCCGCAACTCGAGAAAAACCATGAGACTTCCCCCTCGCCGTGAGATGAGGCCCGATTCCCCTGCACTGCGTGCAGAGCAATTCCGTGTTGCACATCACACATGAAAGGAGCCTTGATTTAATTGATGGCACTCCAGAGAAACCCCAAGAACACTCTTTCAAGGCTAGAGGGATCCTGAAGTCACTGTAGCAACACGAAAGAGCTCCGTGGACGAAAAATCAACTCGAGATGAGAGGTTAGTCCCTGGCTTCGACTCCAGAGGAATACCACCTTACGACAAGCACCTCAAGAGGAGGCTTCTCTCAGCTCTAGGTATGTGAGAGGGACCCTGAGTTTGCGGCCTCAAGTGGAATGGACACCGCGATGCCCTGGCTCGAACTAAGGCTGGATATCCCTGCAGTGACTTGAATGCAGGCTCGTCTTGCATCCCCCAAGACGAAAGCATGCCTGAATCCCCTGTGGAGACCACAGAGAAAGACCTAGTTCCCCACCTCATCGTGACCGGAGGCCTCATTTCTTTGAAAATTACAGAGGTACGCGGAGATCAGTGCCTCCAAAGGAGACGATGCCTGACTCCTCGTGAAACTTGATAGGAGTCCCAGGATTCCTGTGGCACATGGAAAGGGACCCTTGGTCTCCCGCCTCAGCTGGAGAGGCGTCCCAATTGCCCTGCCAAGCCTCGAGGAGAATCCCGAGTTGTCCCTCGCAACTAGGCAGGAGTCCTGACGTCGCTGAACAAACACGTGTGTGGAAGGGCCATCCCCGTGGTAACTCGAGAATATACCCCAGGTTCCCGCCGCAACTCGAGAAAAACCATGAGACTTCCCCCTCGCCGCGAGATGAGGCCCGATTCCCCTGCACTGCGTGCAGAGCAATTCCGTGTTGCACATCACACATGGAAGGAGCCTTGATTTCCTTGATGGCACTCCAGAGAAACCCCAAGAACACTGTTTCAAGGCTAGAGGGATTCTGAGGTCACTGTAGCAACACGAAAGATCTCCATGGGCCAAAAATCAACTCGAGATGAGAGGTTAGTCCCTGGCTTCGACTCCAGAGGAATACCACCTTACCACAAGCACCTCAAGAGGAGGCTTCTCTCAGCTCTAGGTATGTGAGAGGGACCCTGATTTTGCGGCCTCAAGTGGAATGGACACCGCGATGCCCTGGTTCTAAATAAGGCCGGATATCCCTGCAGTGACTTGAATGCAGGCTCATCTTGAATCTCCCAAGACGAAAGGATTTCTGAATCCCCTGTGGAGACCACAGAGAAAGACCTAGTTCCCCACCTCATCGCGACCGGAGGCCTCACATCCTTTGAAAACTCCAGAGGTACGCGGAGATAAGTGCCTCGAAAGGAGATGATGCCTGACTCCTCGTGAAACTTGATAGGAGTCCCAGGATTCCTGTGGCACGTGGAAAGGGAGCCTTGGTCTCCGCCTCAGATGGAGAGGCTTCCCAATTGCCCTGCCAAGCCTCGAGGAGAATCCCGAGTTGTCCCTCGCAACTAGGCAGGAGTCCTGACGTCGCTGAACAAACACGTAGGTGGAAGGGCCATCCCCGTCTTAACTGGAGAATATACCCCAGGTTTCCGCCGCAACTCGAGAAAAACCATGAGACTTCCCCCTCGCCGCAGGATGAGGCCCGATTCCCCTGCACTGCGTACAGAGCAATTCCGTGTTGCACATAACACATGAAAGGAACCTTGATTTCCTTGATGGCCCTCCAGAGAAACCCCAAGAACACTGTTTCAAGGCTAGAGGGATCCTGAGGTCTCTGAAGCAACACGAAAGAGCTCCGTGGACCACAAATCAACTGGAGATGAGAGGTTAGTCCTTGGCTTCCACTCCAGAGGAATACCACCTTACCACAAGCACCTCAAGAGGAGGCTTCTGTCAGCTCTAGGTATGTGAGAGGGACCCTGAGTTTGCGGCCTCAAGTGGAATGGACACCGCGATGCCCTGACTCGAAATAAGGCCGGATATCCCTGCAGTGACTTGAATGCAGGCTCGTCTTGCATCTCCCAAGACGAAAGGATGTCTGAATCCCCTATGGAGACCACAGAGAAAGACCTAGTTCCCCACCTCATCGCGACCGGAGACCTCACATCCTTTGAAAACTCCAGAGGTACGCGGAGATCAGTGCCTCCAAAGGAGACGATGCCTGACTCCTCGTGAAACTTGATAGGAGTCCCAGGATTCCTGTGGCACATGGAAAGGGACCCTTGGTCTCCCGCCTCAGCTGGAGAGGCGTCCCAATTGCCCTGCCAAGCCTCGAGGAGAATCCCGAGTTGTCCCTCGCAACTAGGCAGGAGTCCTGACGTCGCTGAACAAACACGTTGGTGGAAGGGCCATCCCCGTCGTAACTCGAGAATATACCCCAGGTTCCCGCCGCAACTCGAGAAAAACCATGAGACTTCCCCCTCGCCGCGAGATGAAGCCCGATTCCCCTGCACTGAGTGCAGAGCAATTCCGTGTTGCACATCACACATGAAAGGAGCCTTGATTTCCTTGGTGGCACTTCAGAGAAACCCCAAGAACACTGTTTCAAGGCTAGAGGGATCCTGACGTCACTGTAGCAACACGAAAGAGCTCCGTGGACCAAAAATCAACTCGAGATGAGAGGTTAGTCCCTGGCTTCCACTCCAGAGGACTACCACCTTACCACAAGCACCTCAAGAGGAGGCTTCTCTCAGCTCTAGGTATGTGAGAGGGACCCTGAGTTTGCGGCCTCAAATGGAATGGACACCGTGATGCCCTGACTCGAAATAAGGCCGGATATCCCTGCAGTGACTTGAATGCAGGCTCGTCTTGCATCTCCCAAGACGAAAGGATGTCTGAATCTCCTATGGAGACCACATAGAAAGACCTAGTTCCCCACCTCATCGCGACCGGAGGCCTCACATCCTTTGAAAACTCGAGAGGTACGCCGAGATCAGTGCCTCCAAAGGAGACGATGCCTGACTCCTCGTGAAACTTGATAGGAGTCCCAGGATTCCTGTGGCACGTCGAAAGGGACCCTTGGTCTCCCGCCTCAGCTGGAGAGGCGTCCCAATTGCCCTGCCAAGCCTCGAGGAGAATCCCGAGTTGTCCCTCGCAACTAGGCAGGAGTCCTGACGTCGCTGAACAAACACGTTGGTGGAAGGGCCATCCCCGTCGTAACTCGAGAATATACCCCAGGTTCCCGCCGCAACTCGAGAAAAACCATGAGACTTCCCCCTCGCCGCGAGATGAAGCCCGATTCCCCTGCACTGAGTGCAGAGCAATTCCGTGTTGCACATCACACATGAAAGGAGCCTTGATTTCCTTGGTGGCACTCCAGAGAAACCCCAAGAACACTGTTTCAAGGCTAGAGGGATCCTGACGTCACTGTAGCAACACGAAAGAGCTCCTTGGACCAAAAATCAACTCGAGATGAGAGGTTAGTCCCTGTCTTCCACTCCAGAGGACTACCACCTTACCACAAGCACCTCAAGAGGAGGCTTCTCTCAGCTCTAGGTATGTGAGAGGGACCCTGAGTTTGCGGCCTCAAATGGAATGGACACCGTGATGCCCTGACTCGAAATAAGGCCGGATATCCCTGCCGTGACTTGAATGCAGGCTCGTCTTGCATCTCCCAAGACGAAAGGATGTCTGAATCCCCTATGGAGACCACAGAGAAAGACCTAGTTCCCCACCTCATCGCGACCGGAGGCCTCCCATCCTTTGACTACTCGAGAGGTACGCCGAGATCAGTGCCTCCAAAGGAGACGATGCCTGACTCCTCGTGAAACTTGATAGGAGTCCCAGGATTCCTGTGGCACATGGAAAGGGACCCTTGGTCTCCCGCCTCAGCTGGAGAGGCATCCCAATTGCCCTGCCAAGCCTCGAGGAGAATTCCGAGTTGTCCCTCGCAACTAGGCAGGAGTCCTGACGTCGCTGAACAAACACGTTGTTGGAAGAGCCATCCCCGTCGTAACTCGAGAATATACCCCAGGTTCCCGCCGCAACTCGAGAAAAATCATGAGACTTCCCCCTCGCCGCGAGATGAAGCCCGATTCCCCTGCACTGCGTGCAGAGCAATTCCGTGTTGCACATCACACATGAAAGGAGCCTTCATTTCCTTGATGGCACTCCAGAGAAACCCCAAGAACACTGTTTCAAGGCTAGAGGGATCCTGAGGTCAGTGTAGCAACACGAAAGAGCTCCGTGGACCAAAATTCAACTCGAGATGAGAGGTTAGTCCCTGGCTTCGACTCCAGAGGAATACCACCTTACCACAAGCACCTCAAGAGGAGGCTTCTCTCAGCTCTAGGTATGTGAGAGGGACCCTGAGTTTGTGGCCTCAGGTGGAATGGACACCGCGATGCTCTGACTCGAAATAAGTCCGTATATCCCTGCAGTGACTTGAATGCAGGCTCGTCTTGCATCTCCCAAGACGAAAGGATGTCTGAATCCCCTGTGGAGACCACAGAGAAAGACCTAGTTCCCCACCTCATCGCGACCGGAGGCCTCACATCTTTTGAAAACTCCAGAGGTACGCGGAGATCAGTGCCTCCAAAGGAGACAATGCCTGACTCCTCGTGAAACTTGATAGGAGTCCCAGGATTCCTGTGGCACGTGGAAAGGGACCCTTGGTCTCCCGCCTCAGCTGGAGAGGCGTTCCAAGTGCCCTGCCAAGCCTCGAGGAGAATCCCGAGTTGTCCCTCGCAACTAGGCAGGAGTCCTGACGTCGCTGAACAAACACGTGTGTGGAAGGGCCATCCCCGTCGTAACTCGAGAATATACCCCATGTCCCGCCGCAACTGGAGAAAAACCATGAGAATTCCCCCTTGCCGCGAGATGAGGCCCGATTCCCCTGCACTGCGTGCAGAGCAATTCCGTGTTGCACATCACACATGAAAGGAGCCTTGATTTCCTTTATGGCACTGCAGAGAAACCCCAAGAACACTGTTTCAAGGCTAGAGTGATCCTGAGGTCACTGTAGCAACACGAAAGAGCTCCGTGGACCAAAAATCAACTCGAGATGAGAGGTTAGTCCCTGGCTTCGATCCACAGGAATACCGCCTTACCACAAGCACCTCAAAAGGAGGCTTCTCTCAGCTCTAGGTATGTGAGAGGGACCCTGAGTTTGCGGCCTCAAGTGGAATGGACACCGCGATGCCCTGACTCGAAATAAGGCCGGATATCCCTGCAGTGACTTGAATGCAGGCACGTCTTGCATCCCCCAAGACGAAAGTATGCCTGAATCCCCTGTGGAGACCACAGAGAAAGACCTAGTTCCTCACCTCATCGCGACAATAGGCCTCACATCCTTTGAAAACTCGAGAGGTAAGCGGAGATCAGTGCCTCCAAAGGAGACGATGCCTGACTCCTCGTGAAACTTGATAGGAGTCCCAGGATTCCTGTGGCTCATGGAAAGGGACCCGTGGTCTCCCGCCTCAGCTGGAGAGGCGTTCCAAGTGCCCTGCCAAGCCTCGAGGAGAATCCCGAGTTGTCCCTCGCAACTAGGCAGGAGTCCTGACGTCGCTGAACAAACACGTGTGTGGAAGGGCCATCCCCGTGGTAACTCGAGAATATACCCCAGGTTCCCGCCGCAACTCGAGAAAAACCATGAGACTTCCCCCTCGCCGCGAGATGAGGCCTGATTCCCCTGCACTGCGTGCAGAGCGATTCCGTGTTGCACATCACACATGGAAGGAGCCTTGATTTCCTTGATGGCACTCCAGAGAAACCCCAAGAACACTGTTTCAAGGCTAGAGGGATTCTGAGGTCACTGTAGCAACACGAAAGAGCTCCATGGGCCAAAAATCAACTCGAGATGAGAGGTTAGTCCCTGGCTTCCACTCCAGAGGACTACCACCTTACCACAAGCACCTCAAGAGGAGGCTTCTCTCAGCTCTAGGTATGTGAGAGGGACCCTGAGTTTGCGGCCTCAAATGGAATGGACACCGCGATGCCCTGACTCGAAATAAGGCCGGATATCCCTGCAGTGACTTGAATGCAGGCTAGTCTTGCATCTCCCAAGACGAAAGGATGTCTGAATCCCCTGTGGAGACCACAGAGAAAGACCTAGTTCCCCACCTCATCGCGACCGGAGGCCTCACATCCTTTGAAAACTCGAGAGGTACGCGGAGATCAGTGCCTCCAAAGGAGACGATGCCTGACTCCTCGTGAAACTTGATAGGAGTCCCAGGATTCCTGTGGCACATGGAAAGGGACCCTTGGTCTCCCGCCTCAGCTGGAGAGGCGTCCCAATTGCCCTGCCAAGCCTCGAGGAGAATTCCGAGTTGTCCCTCGCAACTAGGCAGGAGTCCTGACGTCGCTGAACAAACACGTGGGTGGAAGGGCCATCCCCGTCGTAACTCGAGAATATACCCCAGGTTCCCGCCGCAACACGAGAAAAACCATGAGACTTCCCCCTCGCCGCGAGATGAGGCCCGATTCCCCTGCACTGCGTACAGAGCAATTCCGTGTTGCACATCACACATGAAAGGAGCCTTGATTTCCTTGGTGGCACTCCAGAGAAACCCCAAGAACACTGTTTCAAGGCTAGAGGGATCCTGACGTCACTGTAGCAACACGTAAGAGCTCCGTGGACCAAAAATCAACTCGAGATGAGTGGTTAGTCTCTGGCTTCGACTCCAGAGGAATACCACCTTACCACAAGCACCTCAAGAGGAGGCTTCTCTCAGCTCTAGGTATGTGAGAGGGCCCCTGAGTTTGCGGCCTCAAGTGGAATGGACACCGCGATGCCCTGACTCGAAATAAGGCCGGATATCCCTGCAGTGACTTGAATGCAGGCTCGTCGTGCATCTTCCAAGATGAAAGGATGTCTGAATCCCCTGTGGAGACCACAGAAAAAGACCTAGTTCCCCACCTCATCGCGACCGGATTCCTTATATCCTTTGAAAACTCCAGTGGTACGCGGAGATCACTGCCTCCAAAGGAGACAATGCCTGACTCCTCGTGAAACTTGATAGGAGTCCCAGGATTCCTGTGGCACGTGGAAAGGGACACTTGGTCTCCCACCTCAGCTGGAGAGGCGTCCCAATTGCCCTGCCAAGCCTCGAGGAGAATCCCGAGTTGTCCCTCGCAACTAGGCAGGAGTCCTGACGTCGCTGAAGAAACACGTGGGTGGAAGGGCCATCCCCGTCGTAACTCGAGAATATACCCCAGGTTCCCGCCGCAACTCGAGAAAAACCATGAGAATTCCCCCTTGCCGCGAGATGAGGCCCGATTCCCCTGCACTGGGTGCAGAGCAATTCCGTGTTGCACATCACACATGAAAGGAGCCTTGATTTCCTTGATGGCACTGCAGAGAAACCCCAAGAACACTGTTTCAAGGCTAGAGGGATCCTGAGGTCACTGTAGCAACACGAAAGAGCTCCGTGGACCAAAAATCAACTCGAGATGAGAGGTTAGTCCCTGGCTTCGACTCCACAGGAATACCGTCTTACCACAAGCACCTCAAAAGGAGGCTTCTCTCAGCTCTAGGTATGTGAGAGGGACCCTGAATTTGCGGCCTCAAGTGGAATGGACACCGCGATGCCCTGACTCGAAATAAGGCCGGATATCCCTGCAGTGACTTGAATGCAGGCACGTCTTGCATCTCCCAAGATGAAAGTATGTCTGAATCCCCTGTGGAGACCACAGAGAAAGACCTAGTTCCCCACCTCATCTCGACCGGAGGCCTCATATCCTTTGAAAACTTCAGAGGTACGCGGAGATCAGTGCCTCCAAAGGAGACGATGCCTGACTCCCCGTGAAACTTGATAGGAGTCCCAGGATTCCTGTGGCACGTGGAAAGGGACCCTTGGTCTCCCGCCTCAGCTGGAGAGGCGTCCCAATTGCCCTGCCAATCCTCGAGGAGAATCCCGAGTTGTCCCTCGCAACTAGGCAGGAGTCCTGACGTCGCTGAACAAACACGTGTGTGAAAGGGCCTTCCCTGTTGTAACTCGAGAATATACTCAGGTTCCCGCCGCAACTCGAGAAAAACCATGAGACTTCCCCCTCGCCGCGAGATGAGGCCCGATTCCCCTGCACTGCGTGCAGAGCAATTCCATGTTGCACATCACACATGAAAGGAGCCTTCATTTCCTTGATGGCACTCCAGAGAAACCCCAAGAACACTGTTTCAAGGCTAGAGGGATCCTGAGGTCACGGTAGCAACACGAAAGAGCTCCGTGGACCAAAAATCAACTCGAGATGAGAGGTTATTCCCTGGCTTCGACTCCAGAGGAATACCACCTTACCACAAGCACCTAAAGAGGAGGCTTCTCTCAGCTCTAGGTATGTGAGAGGGACCCTGAGTTTGCGGCCTCAGGTGGAATGGACACCGCGATGCCCTGGCTCGAACTAAGGCCGGATATCCCTGCAGTGACTTGAATGCAGGTTCGTCTTGCATCCCCCAAGACGAAAGCATGCCTGAATCCCCTGTGGAGACCACAGAGAAAGACCTAGTTCCTCACCTCATCGCGACAATAGGCCTCACATCCTTTGAAAACTCGAGAGGTATGCGGAGATCAGTGCCTCCAAAGGAGACGATGCCTGACTCCTCGTGAAACTTGATAGGAGTCCCAGGATTCCTGTGGCACATGGAAAGGGACCCGTGGTCTCCCGCCTCAGCTGGAGAGGCGTTCCAAGTGCCCTGCCAAGCCTCGAGGAGAATCCCGAGTTGTCCCTCGCAACTAGGCAGGAGTCCTGACGTCGCTGAACAAACACGTGGGTGGAAGGGCCATCCCCGTGGTAACTCGAGAATATACCCCAGGTTCCCGCCGCAACTCGAGAAAAACCATGAGACTTCCCCCTCGCCGCGAGATGAGGCCTGATTCCCCTGCACTGCGTGCAGAGCAATTCCGTGTTGCACATCACACATGGAAGGAGCCTTGATTTCCTTGATGGCACTCCAGAGAAACCCCAAGAACACTGTTTCAAGGCTAGAGGGATTCTGAGGTCACTGTAGCAACACGAAAGAGCTCCATGGGCCAAAAATCAACTCGAGATGAGAGGTTAGTCCCTGGCTTCGACTCCAGAGGAATACCACCTTACCACAAGCACCTCAAGAGGAGGCTTCTCTCAGCTCTAGGTATGTGAGAGCGACCCTGAGTTTGCGGCCTCAAGTGGAATGGACACCACGATGCCCTGGCTCGAAATAAGGCCGGATATCCCTGCAGTGACTTGAATGCAGGCTCCTCTTGAATCTCCCAAGACGAAAGGATGTCTGAATCCCCTGTGGAGACCACAGAGAAAGACCTAGTTCCCCACCTCATCGCGACCGGAGGCCTCACATCCTTTGAAAACTCCAGAGGTACGCGGAGATCAGTGCCTCCAAAGGAGACGATGCCTGACTCCTCGGGAAACTTGATAGGAGTCCCAGGATTCCTGTGGCACTTGGAAAGGGAGCCTTGGTCTCCGCCTCAGATGGAGAGGCGTCCCAATTGCCCTGCCAAGCCTCGAGGAGAATCCCGAGTTGTCCCTCGCAACTAGGCAAGAGTCCTGACGTGGCTGAACAAACACGTGTGTGGAAGGGCCATCCCCGTCGTAACTCGAGAATATACCCCAGGTTCCCGCCGCAACTCGAGAAAAACCATGAGACTTCCCCCTCGCCGCAAGATGAGGCCCGATTCCCCTGCACTGCGTGCAGAGCAATTCCGTGTTGCACATCACACATGAAAGGAGCCTTGATTTCCTTGATGGCACTCCAGAGAAACCCCAAGAACACTGTTTCAAGGCTAGAGGGATCCTGAGGTCACTGTAGCAACACGAAAGAGCTCCGTGGACCAAAAATCAACTCGAGATGAGAGGTTAGGCCCTGGCTTCCACTCCAGAGGAATACCACCTTACCACAAGCACCTCAAGAGGAGGCTTCTCTCAGCTTTAGGTATGTGAGAGGGACCCTGAGTTTGCGGCCTCAAGTGGAATGGACACCGCGATGCCCTGACTCGAAATAAGGCCGGATATCCCTGCAGTGACTTGAATGCAGGCTCGTCTTGCATCTCCCAAGACGAAAGGATGTCTGAATCCCCTATGGAGACCACAGAGAAAGACCTAGTTCCCCACCTCATCGCGACCGGAGGCCTCACATCCTTTGAAAACTCCAGAGGTACCCGGAGATCAGTGCCTCCAAAGGAGACGATGCCTGACTCCTCGTGAAACTTGATAGGAGTCCCAGGATTCCTGTGGCACATGGAAAGGGACCCTTGGTCTCCCGCCTCAGCTGGAGAGGCGTCCCAATTGCCCTGCCAAGCCTCGTGGAGAATTCCGAGTTGTCCCTCGCAACTAGGCAGGAGTCCTGACGTCGCTGAACAAACACGTGGGTGGAAGGGCCATCCCCGTCGTAACTCGAGAATATACCCCAGGTTCCCGCCGCAACTCGAGAAAGACCATGAGACTTCCCCCTCGCCGCGAGATGTAGCCCGATTCCCCTGCACTGCGTGCAGAGCAATTCCGTGTTGCACATCAAACATGAAAGGAGCCTTGATTTCCTTGGTGGCACTCCAGAGAAACCCCAAGAACACTGTTTCAAGGCTAGAGGGATCCTGAGGTCACTGTAGCAACACAAAAGAGCTCCGTGGACCAAAAATCAACTCGAGATGAGAGGTTAGTCCCTGGCTTCGACTCCAGAGGAACACCACCTTACTACAAGCACCTCAAGAGGGGGCTTCTCTCAGCTCTAGGTATGTGAGAGGGACCCTGAGTTTGCGGCCTCAAGTGGAATGGACACCGCGATGCCCTGACTCGAAATAAGGCCGGATATCCCTGCAGTGACTTGAATGCAGGCTCGTCTTGCATCTCCCAAGATGAAAGGATGTCTGAATCCCCTGTGGAGACCACAGAAAAAGACATAGTTCCCCACCTCATCGCGACCGGATTCCTTATATCCTTTGAAAACTCCAGAGGTAGGCGGAGATCACTGCCTCCAAAGGAGATGATGCCTGACTCCTCGTGAAACTTGATAGGAGTCCCAGGATTCCTGTGGCACGTGGAAAGGGACACTTGGTCTCCCACCTCAGCTGGAGAGGCGTCCCAATTGCCCTGCCAAGCCTCGAGGAGAATCCCGAGTTGTCCCTCGCAACTAGGCAGGAGTCCTGACGTCGCTTAACAAACACGTGGGTGGAAGGGCCATCCCCGTCGTAACTCGAGAATATACCCCAGGTTCCCGCCGCAACTCGAGAAAAACCATGAGACTTCCCCCTCGCCGCGAGATGAGGCCCGATTCCCCTGCACTGCGTGCAGAGCAATTCCGTGTTGCACATCACACATGAAAGGAGCTTTGATTTCCTTGGTGGCACTCGAGAGAAACCCCAAGAACACTGTTTCAAGGCTAGAGGGATCCTGAGGTCACTGTAGCAACAAGAAAGAGCTCCGTGGACCAAAAATCAACTCGAGATGAGAGGTTAGTCCCTGGCTTCGACTCCAGAGGAATACCACCTTACCACAATCACCTCAAGAGGAGGCTTCTCTCAGCTCTAGGTATGTGAGAGGGACCCTGAGTTTGCGGCCTCAAGTGGAATGGACACCGCGATGCCCTGACTCGAAATAAGGCCGGATATCCCTGCATTGACTTGAATGTAGGCTTGTTTCGCATCTCCCAAGACGAAAGGATGTCTGGATCCCCTGTGGAGACCACAGAGAAAGACATAGTTCCCCACCTCATCGCGACCGGAGGCCTCACATCCTTTGAAAACTCCAGAGGTACGCGGAGATCAGTGCCTCCAAAGGAGACGATGCTTGACTCCTCGTGAAACTTGATAGGAGTCCCAGGATTCCTGTGGCACGTGGAAGGAGACACTTGGTCTCCCGCCTCAGGTGGAGAGGCGTCCCAATTGTCCTGCCAAGCCTCGAGGAGAATCCCGAGTTGTCCCTCGCAACTAGGCATGAGTCCTGCCGTCGCTGAACAAACACGTGTTTGAAAGGGCCATCCCCATCGTAATTCGAGAATATACCCCAGGTTCCCGCCGCAACTCGAGAAAAACCATGAGACTTCCCCCTCGCCGCGATATGGCGCCCTATTCCCCAGCACTGCCTGCAGAGCAATTACGTGTTGCACATCACACATGAAAGGAGCCTTGATTTCCTTGATGGCACTACAGAGAAACCCCAAGAACACTGTTTCAAGGCTAGAGGGATCATGAGGTCACTGTAGCAACACGAAAGAGCTCCGTGGACCAAAAATCAACTCGAGATGAGAGGTTAGTCCCTGGCTTCGACTCCAGAGGAATACCCCCTTACCACAAGCACCTCAAGAGGAGGCTTCTCTCAGCTCTAAGTATGTGAGAGGGACCCTGAGTTTGCGGCCTCAAGTGGAATGGACACTGCGATGCCCTGACTCGAAATAAGGCCGGATATCCCTGCAGTGGCTTGAATGCAGGCTCGTCTTGCATCTCCCAAGACGAAAGGATGTCTGAATCCCCTGTGGAGACCACAGAGAAAGACCTAGTTCCCCACCTCATGGCGACCGGAGGCCTCACATCCTTTGAAAACTCCAGGGGTAGGCGGAGATCAGTGCCTCCAAAGGAGATGATGCCTGACTCCTCGTGAAACTTGATAGGAGTCCCAGGATTCCTGTGGCAGGTGGAAAGGGACCCTTGGTCTCCCGCCTCAGCTGGAGAGGCGTTCCAAGTGCCCTGCCAAGCCTCGAGGAGAATCCCGAGTTGTCCCTCGCAACTAGGCAGGAGTCCTTACGTCGCTGAACAAACACGTGGGTGGAAGGGCCATCCCCATCGTAACTCGAGAATATACCGCAGGTTCCCGCCGTAACTCGAGAAAAACCATGAGACTTCCCCCTCGCTGCGAGATGAGGCCCGATTCCCCTGCACTGCATGCAGAGCAATGCCGTGTTGCACATCACACATGAAAGGAGCCTTGATTTCCTTGATGGCACTCCAGAGAAACCCCAAGAACACTGTTTCAAGGCTAGAGGGATCCTGAGGTCACTGTAGCAACACGAAAGAGCTCCATGGACCAAAAATCAACTCGAGATGAGAGGTTAGTCCCTGGCTTCGACTCCAGAGGAATACCACCTTACCACAAGCACCTCAAGAGGAGGCTTCTCTCAGCTCTAGGTATGTGAGAGGGACCCTGAGTTTGCGGCCTCAAGTGGAATGGACACCGCTATGCCCTGACTCGAAATAAGGCCGGATATCCCAGCAGTGACTTGAATGCAGGCTCGTCTTGCATCCCCCAAGACGAAAGGATGTCTGAATCCCCTGTGGAGACCACAGAGAAAGACGTAATTCCCCACCTCATCGCGACCGGAGGAATCACATCCTTTGAAAACTCCAGAGGTACGCGGAGATCAGTGCCTCCAAAGGAGACGATGCCTGACTCCTCGTGAAACTTGATAGGAGTCCCAGGATTCCTGTGGCACGTGGAAAGGGACCCTTGGTCTCCCGCCTCAGCTGGAGAGGCGTCCCAATTGCCCTGACAAGCCTCGAGGAGAATCCCGAGTTGTCCCTCGCAACTAGGCAGGAGTCCTGCCGTCGCTGAACAAACACGTGTGTGGAAGGGCCATCCCCGTCGTAACTCGAGAATATACCCCAGGTTCCTGCCGCAACTCGAGAAAAACCATGAGACTTCCCCCTCGCCACGAGATGAGGCCCGATTCCTCTGCACTGCGTGCAGAGCAATTCCGTGTTGCACATCACACATGAAAGGAGCCTTGATTTCCTTGATGGCACTCCAGAGAAACCCCAAGAACACTGTTTCCAGTCTAGAGGGATCCTGAGGTCACTGTAGCAACACGAAAGAGCTCCGTGGACCTAAAATCAACTCGAGATAAGAGGTTAGTCCCTGGCTTCGACTCCAGAGGAATACCACCTTACCACAAGCACCTCAAGAGGAGGCTTCTCTCAGCTCTAGGTATGTGAGAGGGAGCCTAAGTTTGCGGCCTCAAGTGGAATGGACACCGCGATGCCCTGACTCGAAATAAGGCCAGATATCCCTGCAGTGACTTGAATGCAGGCTCGTCTTGCATCTCCCAAGACGAAAGGATACCTGAATCCCCTGTGGAGACCACAGAGAAACACCTAGTTCCCCACCTCATCGTGACCAGAGGCCTCACATCCTTTGAAAACTCCAGAGGTATGCGGAGATAGGTGCCTCCAAAGGAGACGATGCCTGACTCCTCGTGAAACTTGATAGGAGTCCCAGGATTCCTGTGGCACGTGGAAAGGGACCCTTGGTCTCCAGCCTCAGCTGGAGAGGCGTCCCAATTGCCCTGCCAAGCCTCGAGGAGAATCCCGAGTTGTCCCTCGCAACTAGGCAGGAGTCCTGACGTCGCTGAAGAAACACGTTGGTGGAAGGGCCATCCCCGTCGTAACTCGAGAATATACCCCAGGTTCCCGCCGCAACTCGAGAAAAACCATGAGACTTCCCCCTCGCCGCGAGATGAAGCCCGATTCCCCTGCACTGCGTACAGAGCAATTCCGTGTTGCACATCACACATGAAAGGAGCCTTGATTTCCTTGGTGGCACTCCAGAGAAACCCCAAGAACACTGTTTCAAGGCTAGAGGGATCCTGACGTCACTGTAGCAACACGAAAGAGCCCCGTGGACCAAAAATCAGCTCGAGATGAGAGGTTAGTCCGTGGCTTCGACTCCAGAGGAATACCACCTTACTACAAGCACCTCAAGAGGAGGCTTCTCTCAGCTCTAGGTATGTGAGAGGGGCCCTGAGTTTGCGGCCTCAAGTGGAATGGACACCGCGATGCACTGACTCGAAATAAGGCCGGATATCCCTGCAGTGACTTGAATGCAGGCTCGTCTTGCATCTCCCAAGATGAAAGGATGTCTGAATCCCCTGTGGAGACCACAGAAAAAGACCTAGTTCCCCACCTCATCGCGACCGGATTCCTTATATCTTTTGAAAACTCCAGAGGTACGCGGAGATCACTGCCTCCAAAGGAGACAATGCCTGACTCCTCGTGAAAATTGATAGGAGTCCCAGGATTCCTGTGAACGTGGAAAGGGACACTTGGTCTCCCACCTCAGCTGGAAAGGCGTCCCAATTGCCCTGCCAAGCCTCGAGGAGAATCCCGAGTTGTCCCTCGCAACTAGGCAGGAGTCCTGACGTCGCTGAACAAACACGTGTGTGGAAGGGCCATCCCCGTCGTAACTCGAGAATATACCCCAGGTTCAAGCCGCAACTCAAGAAAAACCATGAGACTTCACCCTCGCCGCGAGATAAGGCCCGATTCCCCTGCACTGCGTGCAGAGCAATTCCGTGTTGCACATCACACATGAAAGGAGCCTTGATTTCCTTGGTGGCACTCGAGAGAAAACCCAAGAACACTGTTTCAAGGCTAGAGGGATCCTGAGGTCACTGTAGCAACACGAAAGAGCTCCGTGGACCAAAAATCAACTCGAGATGAGAGGTTAGTCCCTGGCTTCGACTCCAGAGGAATACCACCTTACCACAAGCACCACAAGAGGAGGCTTCTCTCAGCTCTAGGTATGTGAGAGGGACCCTGAGTTTGCGGCCTCAAGTGGAATGGACACCGCGATGCCCTGGCTCGAAATAAGGCCGGATATCCCTGCAGTGACTTGAATGCAGGCTCGTCTTGAATCTCCCAAGACGAAAGGATGTCTGAATCCCCTGTGGAGACCACAGAGAAAGACCTAGTTCCCCACCTCATCGCGACCGGAGGCCTCACATCCTTTGAAAACTCCAGAGGTACGCGGAGATCAGTGCCTCCAAAGGAGATGATGCCTGACTCCTCGTGAAACTTGATAGGAGTCCCAGGATTCCTGTGGCACGTGGAAAGGGAGCCTTGGTCTCCACCTCAGATGGAGAGGCGTCCCAATTGCCCTGCCAAGCCTCGAGGAGAATCCCGAGTTGTCCCTCGCAACTAGGCAGGAGTCCTGACGTCGCTGAAGAAACACGTGGGTGGAAGGCCCATCCCCGTCGTAACTCGAGAATATACCCAGGTTCCCGCCGCAACTCGAGAAAAACGATGAGACTTCCCCCTCGCCGCGAGATGAGGCCCGATTCCCCTACACTGCATGCAGAGCAATTCCGTGTTGCACATCACACATGAAAGGAGCCTTGATTTCCTTGATGGCACTGCAGAGAAACCCCAAGAACACTGTTTCAAGGCTAGAGGGATCCTGAGGTTACTGTAGCAACACGAAAGAGCTCCGTGGACCACAAATCAACTGGAGATTAGAGGTTAGTCCCTGGCTTCCAGTCCAGAGGAATACCACCTTACCACAAGCACCTCAAGAGGAGGCTTCTCTCAGCTTTAGGTATGTGAGAGGGACCCTGAGTTTGCGGCCTCAAGTGGAATGGACACCGCGATGCCCTGACTCGAAATAAGGCCGGATATCCCTGCAGTGACTTGAATGCAGGCTCGTCTTGCATCTCCCAAGACGAAAGGATGTCTGAATCCCCTATGGAGACCACAGAGAAAGACCTAGTTCCCCACCTCATCGCCACAGGAGGCCTCACATCCTTTGAAAACTCCAGAGGTACCCGGAGATCAGTGCCTCCAAAGGAGACGATGCCTGACTCCTCGTGAAACTTGATAGGAGTCCCAGGATTCCTGTGGCACATGGAAAGGGACCCTTGGTCTCCCGCCTCAGCTGGAGAGGCGTCCCAATTGCCCTGCCAAGCCTCGTGGAGAATTCCGAGCTGTCCCTCGCAACTAGGCAGGAGTCCTGACGTCGCTGAACAAACACGTGGGTGGAAGGGCCATCCCCGTCGTAACTCGAGAATATACCCCAGGTTCCCGCCGCAACTCGAGAAAGACCATGAGACTTCCCCCTCGCCGCGAGATGTAGCCCGATTCCCCTGCACTGCGTGCAGAGCAATTCCGTGTTGCACATCACACATGAAAGGAGCCTTGATTTCCTTGGTGGCACTCCAGAGAAACCCCAAGAACACTGTTTCAAGGCTAGAGGGATCCTGAGGTCACTGTAGCAACACAAAAGAGCTCCGTGGACCAAAAATAAACTCGAGATGAGAGGTTAGTCCCTGGCTTCGACTCCAGAGGAATACCACCTTACTACAAGCACCTCAAGAGGGGGCTTCTCTCAGCTCTAGGTATGTGAGAGGGACCCTGAGTTTGCGGACTCAAGTGGAATGGACACCGCGATGCCCTGACTCGAAATAAGGCCGGATATCCCTGCAGTGACTTGAATGCAGGCTCGTCTTGCATCTCCCAAGATGAAAGGATGTCTGAATCCCCTGTGGAGACCACAGAAAAAGACATAGTTCCCCACCTCATCGCGACCGGATTCCTTATATCCTTTGAAAACTCCAGAGGTAGGCGGAGATCACTGCCTCCAAAGGAGACAATGCCTGACTCCTCGTGAAACTTGATAGGAGTCCCAGGATTCCTGTGGCACGTGGAAAGGGACACTTGGTCTCCCACCTCAGCTGGAGAGGCGTCCCAATTGCCCTGCCAAGCCTCGAGGAGAATCCCGAGTTGTCCCTCGCAACTAGGCAGGAGTCCTGACGTCGCTGAACAAACACGTGGGTGGAAGGGCCATCCCCGTCGTAACTCGAGAATATACCCCAGGTTCCAGCCGTAACTCAAGAAAAACCATGAGACTTCCCCCTCGCCGCGAGATGAGGCCCGATTCCCCTGCACTGCGTGCAGAGCAATTCCGTGTTGCACATCACACATGAAAGGAGCTTTGATTTCCTTGGTGGCACTCGAGAGAAACCCCAAGAACACTGTTTCAAGGCTAGAGGGATCCTGAGGTCACTGTAGCAACAAGAAAGAGCTCCGTGGACCAAAAATCAACTCGAGATGAGAGGTTAGTCCCTGGCTTCGACTCCAGAGGAATACCACCTTACCACAATCACCTCAAGAGGAGGCTTCTCTCAGCTCTAGGTATGTGAGAGGGACCCTGAGTTTGCGGATTCAAGTGGAATGGACACCGCGATGCCCTGACTCGAAATAAGGCCGGATATCCCTGCATTGACTTGAATGCAGGCTCGTCTTGCATCTCCCAAGACGAAAGGATGTCTGAATCCCCTGTGGAGACCACAGAGAAAGACCTAGTTCCCCACCTCATGGCGACTGGAGGCCTCACATCCTTTGAAAACTCCAGAGGTACGCGGAGATCAGTGCCTCCAAAGGAGACGATGCCTGACTCCTCGTGAAACTTGATAGGAGTCCCAGGATTCCTGTGGAACGTGGAAAGGGACCCTTGGTCTCCCGCCTCAGCTGGAGAGGCGTCCCTATTGCCCTGCCAAGCATCGAGGAGAATCCCGAGTTGTCCCTCGCAACTAGGCAGGAGTCCTGCCGTCGCTGAACAAACACGTGTGTGGAAGGGCCATCCCCGTCGTAATTCGAGAATATACCCCAGGTTCCCGCCGCAACTCGAGAAAAACCATGAGACTTCCCCCTCGCCCCGAGATGAGGCCCGATTCCCCTGCACTGCGTGCAGAGCAATTCTGTTTTGCACATCACACATGAAAGGAGCCTTGATTTCCTTGATGGCAGTCCAGAGAAACCCCAAGAACACTGTTTCAGGGCTAGAGGGATCCTGAGGTCAATGTAGCAACACGAAAGAGCTCCGTGGACCAAAAATCAACTCGAGAAGAGAGGTTAGTCCCTGGCTTCGACTCCAGAGGAATACCACCTTACCACAAGCACCTCAAGAGGAGGCTTCTCTCAGCTCTAGGTATGTGAGAGGGACCCTGAGTTTGCGGCCTCAAGTGGAATGGACACCGCGATGCCCTGACTCGAAATAAGGCCGGATATCCCTGCAGTGACTTGAATGCAGGCTCGACTTGCATCTCCCAAGATGAAAGGATGTCTGAATCCCCTGTGGAGACCACAGAGAAAGACCTAGTTCCCCACCTCATCGCCACCAGAGGCCTCACATCCTTTGAAAACTCCAGAGGTATGCGGAGATCAGTGGCTCCAAAGGAGACGATGCCTGACTCCTCGTGAAACTTGATAGGAGTCCCAGGATTCCTGTGCACGTGGAAAGGGAACCTTGGTCTCCAGCCTCAGCTGGAGAGGCGTCCCAATTGCCCTGCCAAGCCTCGAGGAGAATCCCGAGTTGTCCCTCGCAACTAGGCAGGAGTCCTGCCGTCGCTGAACAAACACGTGTTTGAAAGTGCCATCCCCATCGTAACTCGAGAATATACCCCAGGTTCCTGCCGCAACTCGAGAAAAACCATGAGACTTCCCCCTCGCCGCGATATGGCGCCCTATTCCCCAGCACTGCGTGCAGAGCAATTCCGTGTTGCACATCACACATGAAAGGAGCCTTGATTTCCTTGATGGCACTCCAGAGAAACCCCAAGAACATTGTTTCAAGGCTAGCGGGATCCTGAGGTCACTGTAGCAACATGAAAGAGCTCCATGGACCAAAAATCAACTCGAGATGAGAGGTTAGTCCCTGGCTTCGACTCCAGAGGAATACCACCTTACCACAAGCACCTCAAGAGGAGACTTCTCTCAGCTCTAGGTATGTGAGAGCGACCCTGAGTTTGCGGCCTCAAGTGCAATGGACACCGCTATGCCCTGACTCGAAATAAGGCCGGATATCCCTGCAGTGACTTGAATGCAGGCTCGTCTTGCATCCCCCAAGACGAAAGGATGTCTGAATCCCCTGTGGAGACCACAGAGAAAGACATAGTTCCCCACCTCATCGCGACCGGAGGCCTCACATCCTTTGAAAACTCCAGAGGTACGCGGAGATCAGTGCCTCCAAAGGAGACGATGCCTGACTCCTCGTGAAACTTGATAGGAGTCCCAGGATTCCTGTGGAACGTGGAAAGGGACCCTTGGTCTCCCGCCTCAAATGGAGAGGCGTCCCTATTGCCCTGCCAAGCCTCGAGGAGAATCCCGAGTTGTCCCTCGCAACTAGGCAGAAGTCCTGCCGTCGCTGAACAAACACGTGTGTGGAAGGGCCATCCCCGTCGTAATTCGAGAATATACCCCAGGTTCCCGCCGCAACTCGAGAAAAACCATGAGACTTCCCCCTCGCTGCGAGATGAGGCCGGATTCCCCTGCACTGCGTGCAGAGCAATTCCGTGTTGCACATCACAAATGAAAGGAGCCTTGATTTCCTTGATGGCACTCCAGAGAAACCCCAAGAACACTGTTTCAAGGCTAGAGGGATCCTGAGGTCACTGTAGCAACACGAAAGAGCTCTGTGGACCAAAAATCAACTCGAGATGAGAGGTTAGTCCCTGGCTTCGACTCCAGAGGAATACCACCTTACCACAAGCACCTCTAGAGGAGGCTTCTCTCAGCTCTAGGTATGTGAGAGGGAACCTGAGTTTGCGTCCTCAAGTGGAATGGACACTGCGATGCCCTGACTCAAATAAGGCCGGATATCCCTGCAGTGACTTGAATGCAGGCTCGTCTTGCATCCCCCAAGACGAAAGGATGTCTGAATCCCCTGTGGAGACCACAGAGAAAGACCTAGTTCCCCACCTCATCGCGACCGGGGGCCTCACATTCTTTGAAAACTCCAGAGGTACGCGGACATCAGTGCCTCCAAGGGAGACGATGCCTGACTCCTCGTGAAACTTGATAGGTGTTCCAGGATTCCTGTGGCACATGGAAAGGGACCCTTGGTCTCCCGCCTCAAATGGAGAGGCGTCCCAATTGCCCTGCCAAGCCTCGAGGAGAATCCCGAGTTGTCCCTCGCAACTAGGCAGGAGTCCTGAGGTCGCTGAACAAACACGTGGGTGGAAGGGCCATCCTCTTCGTAACTCGAGAATATACCCCAGGTTCCCGCCGCAACTCGAGAAAAACCATGAGACATCCCCCTCGCCGCGAGATGAGGCCCGATTCCCCTGCACTGCGTGCAGAGCAATTCTGTTTTGCACATCACACATGAAAGGAGCCTTGATTTCCTTGATGGCACTCCAGAGAAACCCCAAGAATACTTTTTCAAGGCTAGAGGGATCATGAGGTCACTGTAGCAACACGAAAGAGCTCCGTGGCCCAAAAATCAACTCGAGATGAGAGGTTACTCCCTGGCTTCGACTCCAGAGGAATACCCCCTTACCACAAGCACCTCAAGAGGAGGCTTCTCTCAGCTCTAGGTATGTGAGAGGGACCCTGAGTTTGCGGCCTCAAGTGGAATGGACACTGCGATGCCCTGACTCGAAATAAGGCCGGATATCCCTGCAGTGACTTGAATGCATGCTCGTCTTGCATCTCCCAAGACGAAAGGATGTCTGAATCCCCTGTGGAGACCACAGAGAAAGACCTAGTTCCCCACCTCATGGCGACCGGAGGCCTCACATCCTTTGAAAACTCCAGGGGTACGCGGAGATCAGTGCCTCCAAAGGAGACGATGCCTGACTCCTCGTGAAACTTGATAGGAGTCCCAGGATTCCTGTGGCACGTGGAAAGGGACCCTTGGTCTCCCGCCTCAGCTGGAGAGGCGTCCCAATTGCCCTGCCAAGCCTCGAGGAGAATCCCGAGTTGTCCCTCGCAACTAGGCAGGAGTCCTGACGACGCTGAACAAACACGTGGGTGGAAGGGCCATCCCCATCGGACCTCGAGAATATACCGCAGGTTCCCGCCGCAACTCGAGAAAAACCATGAGACTTCCCCTTCGCCGCGAGATGAGGCCCGATTCCCCTGCACTGCCTGCAGAGCAATTCCGTGTTGCAAATCACACATGAAAGGAGCCTTGATTTCCTTGGTGGCACTCCAGAGAAACCCCAAGAACACTGTTTCAAGGCCAGAGGGATCCTGAGGTCACTGTAGCAACACGAAAGAGCTCCGTGGACCAAAAATCAACTCGAGATGAGAGGTTAGTCCCTGGCTTCGACTCCAGAGGAATACCACCTTACCACAAGCACCTCAAGAGGAGGCTTCTCTCAGCTCTAGGTATGTGAGAGGGACCCTGAGTTTGCGGCCTCAAGTGGAATGGACACCGCGATGCCCTGACTCGAAATAAGGCCGGATATCCCTGCAGTGGCTTGAATGCAGGCTCGTCTTGCATCTCCCAAGACGAAAGGATGTCTGAATCCCCTGTGGAGACCACAGAGAAAGACCTAGTTCCCCACCTCATCGCAACCGGAGGCCTCACATCCTTTGAAAATTCCAGAGGTACGCGGAGATCAGTGCCTCCAAAGGAGACGACGCCTGACTCCTCGTGAAACTTGATAGGAGTCCCAGGATTCCTGTGCACGTGGAAAGGGACCCTTGGTCTCCCGCCTCAGCTGGAGAGGCGTCCCAATTGCCCTGCCAAGCCTCGAGGAGAATCCCGAGTTGTCCCTCGCAACTAGGCAGGAGTCCTGCCGTCGCTGAACAAACACGTGTGTGGGAGGGCCATCCCCGTCGTAACTCGAGAATATACCCCAGGTTCCCGCCGCAACTCGAGAAAAACCATGAGACTTCCCCCTCGCCGCGAGATGAGGCCCGATTCCCCTGCACTGCGTGCAGAGCAATTCCGTCTTGCACATCACACATGAAAGGAGCCTTGATTTCCTTGATGGCACTCCAGAGAAACCCCAAGAACTCTGTTTCAAGGCTAGAGGGATCCTGAGGTCACTGTAGCAACACGAAAGAGCTCCGTGGACGAAAAATCAACTCGAGACGAGAGGTTAGTCCCTGGCTTCGACTCCAGAGGAATACCACCTTACCACAAGCACCTCAAGAGGAGGCTTCTCTCAGCTCTAGGTATGTGAGAGGGACCCTGAGTTTGCGGCCTCAAGTGGAAAGGACACCGCGATGCCCTGACTCGAAATAAGGCCGGATATCCCTGCAGTGGCTTGAATGCAGGCTCGTCTTGCATCTCCCAAGACGAAAGGATGTCTGAATCCCCTGTGGAGACCACAGAGAAAGACCTAGTTCCCCACCTCATCGCGACCGGAGGCCTCACATCCTTTGAAAACTCCAGAGGTACGCGGAGATCAGTGCCTCCAAAGGAGACGACGCCTGACTCCTCGTGAAACTTGATAGGAGTCCCAGGATTCCTGTGGCACGTGGAAAGGGACCCTTGGTCTCCCGCCTCAGCTGGAGAGGCGTCCCAATTGCCCTGCCAAGCCTCGAGGAGAATCCCGAGTTGTCCCTCGCAACTAGGCAGGAGTCCTTACGTCGCTGAACAAACACGTGGGTGGAAGGGCCATCCCCGTCGTAACTCGAGAATATACCCCAGGTTCCCGCCGCAACTCGTGAAAAACCATGAGACTTCCCCCTCGCCGCAAGATGAGGCCCGATTCCCCTGCACTGCGTGCAGAGCAATTCCGTGCTGCACATAACACATGAAAGGAGCCTTGATTTCCTTGATGGCACTCCAGAGAAACCCCAAGAACATTGTTTCAAGGCTAGCGGGATCCTGAGGTCACTGTAGCAACACGAAAGAGCTCCATGGACCAAAAATCAACTCGAGATGAGAGGTTAGTCCCTGGCTTCGACTCCAGAGGAATACCACCTTACCACAAGCACCTCAAGAGGAGGCTTCTCTCAGCTCTAGGTATGTGAGAGCGACCCTGAGTTTGCGGCCTCAAGTGGAATGGACACCGCGATGCCCTGACTCGAAATAAGGCCGGATATCCCTGCAGTGACTTGAATGCAGGCTCGTCTTGCATCTCCCAAGATGAAAGGATGTCTGAATCCCCTGTGGAGACCACAGAAAAAGACATAGTTCCCCACCTCATCGCGACCGGATTCCTTATATCCTTTGAAAACTCCAGAGGTAGGCGGAGATCACTGCCTCCAAAGGAGACAATGCCTGACTCCTCGTGAAACTTGATAGGAGTCCCAGGATTCCTGTGGCACGTGGAAAGGGACACTTGGTCTCCCACCTCAGCTGGAGAGGCGTCCCAATTGCCCTGCCAAGCCTCGAGGAGAATCCCGAGTTGTCCCTCGCAACTAGGCAGGAGTCCTGACGTCGCTGAACAAACACGTGGGTGGAAGGGCCATCCCCGTCGTAACTCGAGAATATACCCCAGGTTCCAGCCGTAACTCAAGAAAAACCATGAGACTTCCCCCTCGCCGCGAGATGAGGCCCGATTCCCCTGCACTGCGTGCAGAGCAATTCCGTGTTGCACATCACACATGAAAGGAGCTTTGATTTCCTTGGTGGCACTCGAGAGAAACCCCAAGAACACTGTTTCAAGGCTAGAGGGATCCTGAGGTCACTGTAGCAACAAGAAAGAGCTCCGTGGACCAAAAATCAACTCGAGATGAGAGGTTAGTCCCTGGCTTCGACTCCAGAGGAATACCACCTTACCACAATCACCTCAAGAGGAGGCTTCTCTCAGCTCTAGGTATGTGAGAGGGACCCTGAGTTTGCGGATTCAAGTGGAATGGACACCGCGATGCCCTGACTCGAAATAAGGCCGGATATCCCTGCATTGACTTGAATGCAGGCTCGTCTTGCATCTCCCAAGACGAAAGGATGTCTGAATCCCCTGTGGAGACCACAGAGAAAGACCTAGTTCCCCACCTCATGGCGACTGGAGGCCTCACATCCTTTGAAAACTCCAGAGGTACGCGGAGATCAGTGCCTCCAAAGGAGACGATGCCTGACTCCTCGTGAAACTTGATAGGAGTCCCAGGATTCCTGTGGAACGTGGAAAGGGACCCTTGGTCTCCCGCCTCAGCTGGAGAGGCGTCCCAATTGCCCTGCCAAGCCTCGAGGAGAATCCCGAGTTGTCCCTCGCAACTAGGCAGGAGTCCTGCCGTCGCTGAACAAACACGTGTGTGGAAGGGCCATCCCCGTCGTAATTCGAGAATATACCCCAGGTTCCCGCCGCAACTCGAGAAAAACCATGAGACTTCCCCCTCGCTGCGAGATGAGGCCGGATTCCCCTGCACTGCGTGCAGAGCAATTCCGTGTTGCACATCACAAATGAAAGGAGCCTTGATTTCCTTGATGGCACTCCAGAGAAACCCCAAGAATACTTTTTCAAGGCTAGAGGGATCCTGAGGTCACTGTAGCAACACAAAAGAGCTCTGTGGACCAAAAATCAACTCGAGATGAGAGGTTAGTCCCTGGCTTCGACTCCAGAGGAATACCACCTTACCACAAGCACCTCAAGAGGAGGCTTCTCTCAGCTCTAGGTATGTGAGAGGGAACCTGAGTTTGCGTCCTCAAGTGGAATGGACACTGCGGTGCCCTGACTCAAATAAGGCCGGATATCCCTGCAGTGACTTGAATGCAGGCTCGTCTTGCATCCCCCAAGACGAAAGGATGTCTGAATCCCCTGTGGAGACCACAGAGAAAGACCTAGTTCCCCACCTCATCGCGACCGGGGGCCTCACATTCTTTGAAAACTCCAGAGGTACGCGGAAATCAGTGTCTCCAAGGGAGACGATGCCTGACTTCTCGTGAAACTTGATAGGTGTTCCAGGATTCCTGTGGCACATGGAAAGGGACCCTTGGTCTCCCGCCTCAAATGGAGAGGCGTCCCAATTGCCCTGCCAAGCCTCGAGGAGAATCCCGAGTTGTCCCTCGCAACTAGGCAGGAGTCCTGAGGTCGCTGAACAAACACGTGGGTGGAAGGGCCATCCTCTTCGTAACTCGAGAATATACCCCAGGTTCCCGCCGCAACTCGAGAAAAACCATGAGACATCCCCCTCGCCGCGAGATGAGGCCCGATTCCCCTGCACTGCGTGCAGAGCAATTCTGTTTTGCACATCACACATGAAAGGAGCCTTGATTTCCTTGATGGCACTCCAGAGAAACCCCAAGAACACTGTTTCAGGGCTAGAGGGATCCTGAGGTCACTGTAGCAACACGAAAGAGCTCCGTGGCCCAAAAATCAACTCGAGAAGAGAGGTTAGTCCGTGGCTTCGACTCCAGAGGAATACCACCTTACCACAAGCACCTCAAGAGGAGGCTTCTCTCAGCTCTAGGTATGTGAGAGGGACCCTGAGTTTGCGGCCTCAAGTGGAATGGACACCGCGATTCCCTGACTCGAAATAAGGCCGGATATCCCTGCAGTGACTTGAATGCAGGCTCGACTTGCATCTCCCAAGATGAAAGGATGTCTGAATCCCCTGTGGAGACCACAGAGAAAGACCTAGTTCCCCACCTCATCGCCACCAGAGGCCTCACATCCTTTGAAAACTCCAGTGGTATGCGGAGATCAGTGGCTCCAAAGGAGACGATGAATGACTCCTCGTGAAACTTGATAGGAGTCCCAGGATTCCTGTGGCACATGGAAAGGGAAACTTGGTCTCCAGCCTCAGCTGGAGAGGCGTCCCAATTGCCCTGCCAAGCCTCGAGGAGAATCCCGAGTTGTCCCTCGCAACTAGGCAGGAGTCCTGACGTCGCTGAAGAAACACGTGGGTGGAAGGGCCATCCCCGTCGTAACTCGAGAATATACCCCAGGTTCCCGCCGCAACTCAAGAAAAACCATGAGACTTCCCCCTCGCCGCGAGATGAGGCACGATTCCCCTGCACTGCGTGCAGAGCAATTCCGTGTTGCAAATCACACATGAAAGGAGCCTTGATTTCCTTGGTGGCACTCCAGAGAAACCCCAAGAACACTGTTTCAAGGCCAGAGGGATCCTGAGGTCACTGTAGCAACACGAAAGAGCTCCGTGGACGAAAAATCAACTCGAGACGAGAGGTTAGTCCCTGGCTTCGACTCCAGAGGAATACCACCTTACCACAAGCACCTCAAGAGGAGGCTTCTCTCAGCTCTAGGTATGTGAGAGGGACCCTGAGTTTGCGGCCTCAAGTGGAATGGACACCGCGATGCCCTGACTCGAAATAAGGCCGGATATCCCTGCAGTGGCTTGAATGCAGGCTCGACTTGCATCTCCCAAGACGAAAGGATGTCTGAATCCCCTGTGGAGACCACAGAGAAAGACCTAGTTCCCCACCTCATCGCGACCGGAGGCCTCACATCCTTTGAAAACTCCAGAGGTACGCGGAGATCAGTGCCTCCAAAGGAGACGATGCCTGACTCCTCATGAAACTTGATAGCAGTCCCAGGATTCCTGTGGCACGTGGAAAGGGACCCTTGGTCTCCCGCCTCAAATGGAGAGGCGTCCCAATTGCCCTGCCAAGCCTCGAGGAGAATCCCGAGTTGTCCCTCGCAACTATGCAGGAGTCCTGAGGTCGCTGAACAAACACGTGGGTGGAAGGGCCATCCCCGTCGTAACTCGAGAATATACCCCAGGTTCCCGCCGCAACTCAAGAAAAACCATGAGACTTCCCCCTCGCCGCGAGATGAGGCCCGATTCCCCTGCA
This sequence comes from Cervus elaphus, assembly GCF_910594005.1. Taxonomy (NCBI): domain Eukaryota; kingdom Metazoa; phylum Chordata; class Mammalia; order Artiodactyla; family Cervidae; genus Cervus; species Cervus elaphus. Next base: position 160,564 of record NC_057845.1, on the reverse strand, counting down.
CTGCGTGCAGAGCAATTCTGTTTTGCACATCACACATGAAAGGAGCCTTGATTTCCTTGATGGCACTCCAGAGAAACCCCAAGAACACTGTTTCAAGGCTAGAGGGATCCTGAGGTCAATGTAGCAACACGAAAGAGCTCCGTGGACCAAAAATCAACTCGAGATGAGAGGTTAGTCCCTGGCTTCGACTCCAGAGGAATACCACCTTACCACAATCACCTCAAGAGGAGGCTTCTCTCAGCTCTAGGTATGTGAGAGGGACCCTGAGTTTGCGGATTCAAGTGGAATGGACACCGCGATGCCCTGACTCGAAATAAGGCCGGATATCCCTGCATTGACTTGAATGCAGGCTCGTCTTGCATCTCCCAAGACGAAAGGATGTCTGAATCCCCTGTGGAGACCACAGAGAAAGACCTAGTTCCCCACCTCATGGCGACTGGAGGCCTCACATCCTTTGAAAACTCCAGAGGTACGCGGAGATCAGTGCCTCCAAAGGAGACGATGCCTGACTCCTCGTGAAACTTGATAGGAGTCCCAGGATTCCTGTGGAACGTGGAAAGGGACCCTTGGTCTCCCGCCTCAGCTGGAGAGGCGTCCCAATTGCCCTGCCAAGCCTCGAGGAGAATCCCGAGTTGTCCCTCGCAACTAGGCAGGAGTCCTGCCGTCGCTGAACAAACACGTGTGTGGAAGGGCCATCCCCGTCGTAATTCGAGAATATACCCCAGGTTCCCGCCGCAACTCGAGAAAAACCATGAGACTTCCCCCTCGCTGCGAGATGAGGCCGGATTCCCCTGCACTGCGTGCAGAGCAATTCCGTGTTGCACATCACAAATGAAAGGAGCCTTGATTTCCTTGATGGCACTCCAGAGAAACCCCAAGAATACTTTTTCAAGGCTAGAGGGATCCTGAGGTCACTGTAGCAACACAAAAGAGCTCTGTGGACCAAAAATCAACTCGAGATGAGAGGTTAGTCCCTGGCTTCGACTCCAGAGGAATACCACCTTACCACAAGCACCTCAAGAGGAGGCTTCTCTCAGCTCTAGGTATGTGAGAGGGAACCTGAGTTTGCGTCCTCAAGTGGAATGGACACTGCGGTGCCCTGACTCAAATAAGGCCGGATATCCCTGCAGTGACTTGAATGCAGGCTCGTCTTGCATCCCCCAAGACGAAAGGATGTCTGAATCCCCTGTGGAGACCACAGAGAAAGACCTAGTTCCCCACCTCATCGCGACCGGGGGCCTCACATTCTTTGAAAACTCCAGAGGTACGCGGAAATCAGTGTCTCCAAGGGAGACGATGCCTGACTTCTCGTGAAACTTGATAGGTGTTCCAGGATTCCTGTGGCACATGGAAAGGGACCCTTGGTCTCCCGCCTCAAATGGAGAGGCGTCCCAATTGCCCTGCCAAGCCTCGAGGAGAATCCCGAGTTGTCCCTCGCAACTAGGCAGGAGTCCTGAGGTCGCTGAACAAACACGTGGGTGGAAGGGCCATCCTCTTCGTAACTCGAGAATATACCCCAGGTTCCCGCCGCAACTCGAGAAAAACCATGAGACATCCCCCTCGCCGCGAGATGAGGCCCGATTCCCCTGCACTGCGTGCAGAGCAATTCTGTTTTGCACATCACACATGAAAGGAGCCTTGATTTCCTTGATGGCACTCCAGAGAAACCCCAAGAACACTGTTTCAGGGCTAGAGGGATCCTGAGGTCACTGTAGCAACACGAAAGAGCTCCGTGGCCCAAAAATCAACTCGAGAAGAGAGGTTAGTCCGTGGCTTCGACTCCAGAGGAATACCACCTTACCACAAGCACCTCAAGAGGAGGCTTCTCTCAGCTCTAGGTATGTGAGAGGGACCCTGAGTTTGCGGCCTCAAGTGGAATGGACACCGCGATTCCCTGACTCGAAATAAGGCCGGATATCCCTGCAGTGACTTGAATGCAGGCTCGACTTGCATCTCCCAAGATGAAAGGATGTCTGAATCCCCTGTGGAGACCACAGAGAAAGACCTAGTTCCCCACCTCATCGCCACCAGAGGCCTCACATCCTTTGAAAACTCCAGTGGTATGCGGAGATCAGTGGCTCCAAAGGAGACGATGAATGACTCCTCGTGAAACTTGATAGGAGTCCCAGGATTCCTGTGGCACATGGAAAGGGAAACTTGGTCTCCAGCCTCAGCTGGAGAGGCGTCCCAATTGCCCTGCCAAGCCTCGAGGAGAATCCCGAGTTGTCCCTCGCAACTAGGCAGGAGTCCTGACGTCGCTGAAGAAACACGTGGGTGGAAGGGCCATCCCCGTCGTAACTCGAGAATATACCCCAGGTTCCCGCCGCAACTCAAGAAAAACCATGAGACTTCCCCCTCGCCGCGAGATGAGGCACGATTCCCCTGCACTGCGTGCAGAGCAATTCCGTGTTGCAAATCACACATGAAAGGAGCCTTGATTTCCTTGGTGGCACTCCAGAGAAACCCCAAGAACACTGTTTCAAGGCCAGAGGGATCCTGAGGTCACTGTAGCAACACGAAAGAGCTCCGTGGACGAAAAATCAACTCGAGACGAGAGGTTAGTCCCTGGCTTCGACTCCAGAGGAATACCACCTTACCACAAGCACCTCAAGAGGAGGCTTCTCTCAGCTCTAGGTATGTGAGAGGGACCCTGAGTTTGCGGCCTCAAGTGGAATGGACACCGCGATGCCCTGACTCGAAATAAGGCCGGATATCCCTGCAGTGGCTTGAATGCAGGCTCGTCTTGCATCTCCCAAGACGAAAGGATGTCTGAATCCCCTGTGGAGACCACAGAGAAAGACCTAGTTCCCCACCTCATCGCGACCGGAGGCCTCACATCCTTTGAAAACTCCAGAGGTACGCGGAGATCAGTGCCTCCAAAGGAGACGATGCCTGACTCCTCATGAAACTTGATAGCAGTCCCAGGATTCCTGTGGCACGTGGAAAGGGACCCTTGGTCTCCCGCCTCAAATGGAGAGGCGTCCCAATTGCCCTGCCAAGCCTCGAGGAGAATCCCGAGTTGTCCCTCGCAACTATGCAGGAGTCCTGAGGTCGCTGAACAAACACGTGGGTGGAAGGGCCATCCCCGTCGTAACTCGAGAATATACCCCAGGTTCCCGCCGCAACTCAAGAAAAACCATGAGACTTCCCCCTCGCCGCGAGATGAGGCCCGATTCCCCTGCACTGCGTGCAGAGCAATTCTGTTTTGCACATCACACATGAAAGGAGCCTTGATTTCCTTGATGGCACTCCAGAGAAACCCCAAGAACACTGTTTCAAGGCTAGAGGGATCCTGAGGTCAATGTAGCAACACGAAAGAGCTCCGTGGCCCAAAAATCAACTCGAGAAGAGAGGTTAGTCCCTGGCTTCGACTCGAGAGGAATACCACCTTACCACAAGCACCTCAAGAGGAGGCTTCTCTCAGCTCTAGGTATGTGAGAGGGACCCTGTGTTTGCGGCCTCAAGTGGAATGGACACCGAGATTCCCTGACTCGAAATAAGGCCGGATATCCCTGCAGTGACTTGAATGCAGGCTCGACTTGCATCTCCCAAGATGAAAGGATGTCTGAATCCCCTGTGGAGACCACAGAGAAAGACCTAGTTCCCCACCTCATTGCCACCAGAGGCCTCACATCCTTTGAAATCTCCAGAGGTATGCGGAGATCAGTGCCTCCAAAGGAGACGATGAATGACTCCTCGTGAAACTTGATAGGAGTCCCAGGATTCCTGTGCACGTGGAAAGGGAACCTTGGTCTCCAGCCTCAGCTGGAGAGGCGTCCCAATTGCCCTGCCAAGCCTCGAGGAGAATCCCGAGTTGTCCCTCGCAACTAGGCAGGAGTCCTGACGTCGCTGAAGAAACACGTGGTTTGAAGGGCCATCCCCGTCGTAACTCGAGAATATACCCCAGGTTCCCGCCGCAACTCGAGAAAAACCATGAGACTTCCCCCTCGCCGCGAGATGAGGCCCGATTCCCCTGCAGTGTGTGCAGAGCAATTCCGTGTTGCAAATCACACATGAAAGGAGCCTTGATTTGCTTGGTGGCACTCCAGAGAAACCCCAAGAACACTGTTTCAAGGCTAGAGGGATCCTGAGGTCACTGTAGCAACACGAAAGAGCTCCGTGGACGAAAAATCAACTCGAGATGAGAGGTTAGTCCCTGGCTTCGACTCCAGAGGAATACCACCTTACCACAAGCACCTCAAAAGGAGGCTTCTCTCAGCTCTAGGTATGTGAGAGGGACCCTGAGTTTGCGGCCTCAAGTGGAATGGACACCGGGATGCCCTGACTCGAAATAAGGCCGGATATCCCTGCAGTGGCTTGAATGCAGGCTCGTCTTGCATCTCCCAAGACGAAAGGATGTCTGAATCCCCTGTGGAGACCACAGAGAAAGACATAGTTCCCCACCTCATCGCGACCGGAGGCCTCACATCCTTTGAAAACTCCAGAGGTACGCGGAGATCAGTGCCTCCAAAGGAGACGACGCCTGACTCCTCGAGAAACTTGATAGGAGTCCCAGGATTCCTGTGCACGTGGAAAGGGACCCTTGGTCTCCCGCCTCAGCTGGAGAGGCGTCCCAATTGCCCTAACAAGCCTCGAGGAGAATCCCGAGTTGTCCCTCGCAACTAGGCAGGAGTCCTGCCATCGCTGAACAAACACGTGTGTGGGAGGGCCATCCCCGTCGTAACTCGAGATATACCCCAGGTTCCCGCCGCAACTCGAGAAAAACCATGAGACTTCCCCCTCGCCGCGAGATGAGGCCCGATTCCCCTGCACTGCGTGCAGAGCAATTCCGTGTTGCACATCACACATGAAAGGAGCCTTGATTTCCTTGATGGCACTCCAGAGAAACCCCAAAAACTCTGTTTCAAGGCTAGAGGGATCCTGAGGTCACTGTAGCAACACGAAAGAGCTCTGTGGACCAAAAATCAACTCGAGATGAGAGGTTAGTCCCTGGCTTCGACTCCAGAGGAATACCACCTTACCACAAGCAACTCAAGAGCAGGCTTCTCTCAGCTCTAGGTATGTGAGAGGGACACTGAGTTTGCGGCCTCAAGTGGAATGGACACCGCTATGCTCTGACTCGAAATAAGGCCGGATATCCCTGCAGTGACTTGAATGCAGGCTCGTCTTGCATCTCCCAAGACGAAAGGATGTCTGAATCCCCTGTGGAGACCACAGAGAAAGACATAGTTCCCCACCTCATCGCGACCGGAGGCCTCACATCCTTTGAAAATTCCAGAGGTACGCGGAGATCAGTGCCTCCAAAGGAGCCGATGCCTGACGCCTCGTGAAACTTGATAGGAGTCCCAGGATTCCTGTGGAACGTGGAAAGGGACCCTTGGTCTCCCGCCTCAGCTGGAGAGGCGTCCCTATTGCCCTGCCAAGCCTCGAGGAGAATCCCGAGTTGTCCCTCGCAACTAGGCAGGAGTCCTGCCGTCGCTGAACCAACACGTGTGTGGAAGGGCCATCCCCGTCGTAATTCGAGAATATACCCCAGGTTCCCGCCGCAACTCGAGAAAAACCATGAGACTTCCCCCTCGCCGCGAGATGAGGCCCGATTCCCCTGCACTGCGTGCAGAGCAATTCCGTGTTGCACATCACCTATGAAAGGAGCCTTGATTTCCCTGATGGCACTCCAGAGAAACCCCAAGAACACTGTTTCAAGGCTAGCGGGATCCTGAGGTCACTGTAGCAACACGAAAGAGCTCTGTGGACCAAAAATCAACTCGAGATGAGAGGTTAGTCCCTGGCTTCGACTCCAGAGGAATACCACCTTACCACAAGCACCTCAAGAGGAGGCTTCTCTCAGCTCTAGGTATGTGAGAGGGACCCTGAGTTTGCGGACTCAAGTGGAATGGACACCGCGATGCCCTGACTCAAATAAGGCCGGATATCCCAGCAGTGACTTGAATGCAGGCTCGTCTTGCATCTCCCAAGACGAAAGGATGTCTGAATCCCCTGTGGAGACCACAGAGAAAGACCTAGTTCCCCACCTCATCGCGACCGGGGGCCTCACATTCTTTGAAAACTCCAGAGGTATGCGGAAATCAGTGCCTCCAAGGGAGACGATGCCTGACTCCTCGTGAAACTTGATAGGTGTCCCAGGATTCCTGTGGCACATGGAAAGGGATCCTTGGTCTCCCGCCTCAAATGGAGAGGCGTCCCAATTGCCCTGCCAAGCCTCGAGGAGAATCCCGAGTTGTCCCTCGCAACTAGGCAGGAGTCCTGAGGTCGCTGAACAAACACGTGGGTGGAAGGGCCATCCTCTTCGTAACTCGAGAATATACCCCAGGTTCCCGCCGCAACTCGAGAAAAACCATGAGACTTCCCCCTCGCCGCGAGATGAGGCCCGGTTCCCCTGCACTGCGTGCAGAGCAATTCTGTTTTGCACATCACACATGAAAGGAGCCTTGATTTCCTTGATGGCACTAGAGAGAAACCCCAAGAACACTGTTTCAGGGCTAGAGGGATCCTGAGGTCAATGTAGCAACACGAAAGAGCTCCATGGACCAAAAATCAACTCGAGATGAGAGGGTAGTCCCTGGCTTCGACTCCAGAGGAATACCACCTTACCACAAGCACCTCAAGAGGAGGCTTCTCTCAGCTCTAGGTATGTGAGAGCGACCCTGAGTTTGCGGCCTCAAGTGCAATGGACACCGCTATGCCCTGACTCAAAATAAGGCCGGATATCCCTGCAGTGACTTGAATGCAGGCTCGTCTTGCATCCCCCAAGACGAAAGGATGTCTGAATCCCCTGTGGAGACCACAGAGAAAGACATAGTTCCCCACCTCATCGCGACCGGAGGCCTCACATCCTTTGAAAACTCCAGAGGTACGCGGAGATCAGTGCCTCCAAAGGAGACGATGCCTGACTCCTCGTGAAACTTGATAGGAGTCCCAGGATTCCTGTGGAACGTGGAAAGGGACCCTTGGTCTCCCGCCTCAAATGGAGAGGCGTCCCAATTGCCCTGCCAAGCCTCGAGGAGAATCCCGAGTTGTCCCTCGCAACTAGGCAGGAGTCCTGCCGTCGCTGAACAAACACGTGTGTGGAAGGGCCATCCCCGTCGTAATTCGAGAATATACCCCAGGTTCCCGCCGCAACTCGAGAAAAACCATGAGACTTCCCCCTCGCTGCGAGATGAGGCCGGATTCCCCTGCACTGCGTGCAGAGCAATTCCGTGTTGCACATCACAAATGAAAGGAGCCTTGATTTCCTTGATGGCACTCCAGAGAAACCCCAAGAATACTTTTTCAAGGCTAGAGGGATCCTGAGGTCACTGTAGCAACACAAAAGAGCTCTGTGGACCAAAAATCAACTCGAGATGAGAGGTTAGTCCCTGGCTTCGACTCCAGAGGAATACCACCTTACCACAAGCACCTCAAGAGGAGGCTTCTCTCAGCTCTAGGTATGTGAGAGGGAACCTGAGTTTGCGTCCTCAAGTGGAATGGACACTGCGGTGCCCTGACTCAAATAAGGCCGGATATCCCTGCAGTGACTTGAATGCAGGCTCGTCTTGCATCCCCCAAGACGAAAGGATGTCTGAATCCCCTGTGGAGACCACAGAGAAAGACCTAGTTCCCCACCTCATCGCGACCGGGGGCCTCACATTCTTTGAAAACTCCAGAGGTACGCGGAAATCAGTGTCTCCAAGGGAGACGATGCCTGACTCCTCGTGAAACTTGATAGGTGTTCCAGGATTCCTGTGGCACATGGAAAGGGACCCTTGGTCTCCCGCCTCAAATGGAGAGGCGTTCCAATTGCCCTGCCAAGCCTCGAGGAGAATCCCGAGTTGTCCCTCGCAACTAGGCAGGAGTCCTGAGGTCGCTGAACAAACACGTGGGTGGAAGGGCCATCCTCTTCGTAACTCGAGAATATACCCCAGGTTCCCGCCGCAACTCGAGAAAAACCATGAGACATCCCCCTCGCCGCGAGATGAGGCCCGATTCCCCTGCACTGCGTGCAGAGCAATTCTGTTTTGCACATCACACATGAAAGGAGCCTTGATTTCCTTGATGGCACTCCAGAGAAACCCCAAGAACACTGTTTCAGGGCTAGAGGGATCCTGAGGTCACTGTAGCAACACGAAAGAGCTCCGTGGCCCAAAAATCAACTCGAGAAGAGAGGTTAGTCCGTGGCTTCGACTCCAGAGGAATACCACCTTACCACAAGCACCTCAAGAGGAGGCTTCTCTCAGCTCTAGGTATGTGAGAGGGACCCTGAGTTTGCGGCCTCAAGTGGAATGGACACCGCGATTCCCTGACTCGAAATAAGGCCGGATATCCCTGCAGTGACTTGAATGCAGGCTCGACTTGCATCTCCCAAGATGAAAGGATGTCTGAATCCCCTGTGGAGACCACAGAGAAAGACCTAGTTCCCCACCTCATCGCCACCAGAGGCCTCACATCCTTTGAAAACTCCAGTGGTATGCGGAGATCAGTGGCTCCAAAGGAGACGATGAATGACTCCTCGTGAAACTTGATAGGAGTCCCAGGATTCCTGTGGCACATGGAAAGGGAACCTTGGTCTCCAGCCTCAGCTGGAGAGGCGTCCCAATTGCCCTGCCAAGCCTCGAGGAGAATCCCGAGTTGTCCCTCGCAACTAGGCAGGAGTCCTGACGTCGCTGAAGAAACACGTGGGTGGAAGGGCCATCCCCGTCGTAACTCGAGAATATACCCCAGGTTCCCGCCGCAACTCAAGAAAAACCATGAGACTTCCCCCTCGCCGCGAGATGAGGCCCGATTCCCCTGCACTGCGTGCAGAGCAATTCCGTGTTGCAAATCACACATGAAAGGAGCCTTGATTTCCTTGGTGGCACTCCAGAGAAACCCCAAGAACACTGTTTCAAGGCCAGAGGGATCCTGAGGTCACTGTAGCAACACGAAAGAGCTCCGTGGACGAAAAATCAACTCGAGACGAGAGGTTAGTCCCTGACTTCGACTCCAGAGGAATACCACCTTACCACAAGCACCTCAAGAGGAGGCTTCTCTCAGCTCTAGGTATGTGAGAGGGACCCTGAGTTTGCGGCCTCAAGTGGAATGGACACCGCGATGCCCTGACTCGAAATAAGGCCGGATATCCCTGCAGTGGCTTGAATGCAGGCTCGTCTTGCATCTCCCAAGACGAAAGGATGTCTGAATCCCCTGTGGAGACCACAGAGAAAGACCTAGTTCCCCACCTCATCGCGACCGGAGGCCTCACATCCTTTGAAAACTCCAGAGGTACGCGGAGATCAGTGCCTCCAAAGGAGACGATGCCTGACTCCTCATGAAAATTGATAGCAGTCCCAGGATTCCTGTGGCACGTGGAAAGGGACCCTTGGTCTCCCGCCTCAAATGGAGAGGCGTCCCAATTGCCCTGCCAAGCCTCGAGGAGAATCCCGAGTTGTCCCTCGCAACTATGCAGGAGTCCTGAGGTCGCTGAACAAACACGTGGGTGGAAGGGCCATCCCCGTCGTAACTCGAGAATATACCCCAGGTTCCCGCCGCAACTCAAGAAAAACCATGAGACTTCCCCCTCGCCGCGAGATGAGGCCCGATTCCCCTGCACTGCGTGCAGAGCAATTCTGTTTTGCACATCACACATGAAAGGAGCCTTGATTTCCTTGATGGCACTCCAGAGAAACCCCAAGAACACTGTTTCAAGGCTAGAGGGATCCTGAGGTCAATGTAGCAACACGAAAGAGCTCCGTGGCCCAAAAATCAACTCGAGAAGAGAGGTTAGTCCCTGGCTTCGACTCGAGAGGAATACCACCTTACCACAAGCACCTCAAGAGGAGGCTTCTCTCAGCTCTAGGTATGTGAGAGGGACCCTGTGTTTGCGGCCTCAAGTGGAATGGACACCGAGATTCCCTGACTCGAAATAAGGCCGGATATCCCTGCAGTGACTTGAATGCAGGCTCGACTTGCATCTCCCAAGATGAAAGGATGTCTGAATCCCCTGTGGAGACCACAGAGAAAGACCTAGTTCCCCACCTCATTGCCACCAGAGGCCTCACATCCTTTGAAAACTCCAGAGGTATGCGGAGATCAGTGCCTCCAAAGGAGACGATGAATGACTCCTCGTGAAACTTGATAGGAGTCCCAGGATTCCTGTGCATGTGGAAAGGGACCCTTGGTCTCCCGCCTCAGCTGGAGAGGCGTCCCAATTGCCCTAACAAGCCTCGAGGAGAATCCCGAGTTGTCCCTCGCAACTAGGCAGGAGTCCTGCCATCGCTGAACAAACACGTGTGTGGGAGGGCCATCCCCGTCGTAACTCGAGATATACCCCAGGTTCCCGCCGCAACTCGAGAAAAACCATGAGACTTCCCCCTCGCCGCGAGATGAGGCCCGATTCCCCTGCACTGCGTGCAGAGCAATTCCGTGTTGCACATCACACATGAAAGGAGCCTTGATTTCCTTGATGGCACTCCAGAGAAACCCCAAGAACTCTGTTTCAAGGCTAGAGGGATCCTGAGGTCACTGTAGCAACACGAAAGAGCTCTGTGGACCAAAAATCAACTCGAGATGAGAGGTTAGTCCCTGGCTTCGACTCCAGAGGAATACCACCTTACCACAAGCAACTCAAGAGCAGGCTTCTCTCAGCTCTAGGTATGTGAGAGGGACACTGAGTTTGCGGCCTCAAGTGGAATGGACACCGCTATGCCCTGACTCGAAATAAGGCCGGATATCCCTGCAGTGACTTGAATGCAGGCTCGTCTTGCATCTCCCAAGACGAAAGGATGTCTGAATCCCCTGTGGAGACCACAGAGAAAGACATAGTTCCCCACCTCATCGCGACCGGAGGCCTCACATCCTTTGAAAATTCCAGAGGTACGCGGAGATCAGTGCCTCCAAAGGAGCCGATGCCTGACGCCTCGTGAAACTTGATAGGAGTCCCAGGATTCCTGTGGAACGTGGAAAGGGACCCTTGGTCTCCCGCCTCAGCTGGAGAGGCGTCCCTATTGCCCTGCCAAGCCTCGAGGAGAATCCCGAGTTGTCCCTCGCAACTAGGCAGGAGTCCTGCCGTCGCTGAACAAACACGTGTGTGGAAGGGCCATCCCCGTCGTAATTCGAGAATATACCCCAGGTTCCCGCCGCAACTCGAGAAAAACCATGAGACTTCCCCCTCGCCGCGAGATGAGGCCCGATTCCCCTGCACTGCGTGCAGAGCAATTCCGTGTTGCACATCACCTATGAAAGGAGCCTTGATTTCCCTGATGGCACTCCAGAGAAACCCCAAGAACACTGTTTCAAGGCTAGCGGGATCCTGAGGTCACTGTAGCAACACGAAAGAGCTCTGTGGACCAAAAATCAACTCGAGATGAGAGGGTAGTCCCTGGCTTCGACTCCAGAGGAATACCACCTTACCACAAGCACCTCAAGAGGAGGCTTCTCTCAGCTCTAGGTATGTGAGAGGGACCCTGAGTTTGCGGCCTCAAGTGGAATGGACACCGCGATGCCCTGACTCAAATAAGGCCGGATATCCCAGCAGTGACTTGAATGCAGGCTCGTCTTGCATCTCCCAAGACGAAAGGATGTCTGAATCCCCTGTGGAGACCACAGAGAAAGACCTAGTTCCCCACCTCATCGCGACCGGGGGCCTCACATTCTTTGAAAACTCCAGAGGTATGCGGAAATCAGTGCCTCCAAGGGAGACGATGCCTGACTCCTCGTGAAACTTGATAGGTGTCCCAGGATTCCTGTGGCACATGGAAAGGGATCCTTGGTCTCCCGCCTCAAATGGAGAGGCGTCCCAATTGCCCTGCCAAGCCTCGAGGAGAATCCCGAGTTGTCCCTCGCAACTAGGCAGGAGTCCTGAGGTCGCTGAACAAACACGTGGGTGGAAGGGCCATCCTCTTCGTAACTCGAGAATATACCCCAGGTTCCCGCCGCAACTCGAGAAAAACCATGAGACTTCCCCCTCGCCGCGAGATGAGGCCCGGTTCCCCTGCACTGCGTGCAGAGCAATTCTGTTTTGCACATCACACATGAAAGGAGCCTTGATTTCCTTGATGGCACTAGAGAGAAACCCCAAGAACACTGTTTCAGGGCTAGAGGGATCCTGAGGTCAATGTAGCAACACGAAAGAGCTCCGTGGCCCAAAAATCAACTCGAGAAGAGAGGTTAGTCCCTGGCTTCGACTCCAGAGGAATACCACCTTACCACAAGCACCTCAAGAGGAGGCTTCTCTCAGCTCTAGGTATGTGAGAGGGACCCTGAGTTTGCGGCCTCAAGTGGAATGGACACCGCGATGCCCTGACTCGAAATAAGGCCGGATATCCCTGCAGTGACTTGAATGCAGGCTCGTCTTGCATCTCCCAAGATGAAAGGATGTCTGAATCCCCTGTGGAGACAACAGAGAAAGACCTAGTTCCCCACCTCATCGCCACCAGAGGCCTCACATCCTTTGAAAACTCCAGAGGTATGCGGAGATCAGTGGCTCCAAAGGAGACGATGAATGACTCCTCGTGAAACTTGATAGGAGTCCCAGGATTCCTGTGCACGTGGAAAGGGAACCTTGGTCTCCAGCCTCAGCTGGAGAGGCGTCCCAATTGCCCTGCCAAGCCTCGAGGAGAATCCCGAGTTGTCCCTCGCAACTAGGCAGGAGTCCTGACGTCGCTGAAGAAACACGTGGGTGGAAGGGCCATCCCCGTCGTAACTCGAGAATATACCCCTGGTTCCCGCCGCAACTCAAGAAAAACCATGAGACTTCCCCCTCGCCGCGAGATGAGGCCCGATTCCCCTGCACTGCGTGCAGAGCAATTCCGTGTTGCAAATCACACATGAAAGGAGCCTTGATTTCCTTGGTGGCACTCCAGAGAAACCCCAAGAACACTGTTTCAAGGCCAGAGGGATCCTGAGGTCACTGTAGCAACACGAAAGAGCTCCGTGGACGAAAAATCATCTCGAGACGAGAGGTTAGTCCCTGGCTTCGACTCCAGAGGAATACCACCTTACCACAAGCACCTCAAGAGGAGGCTTCTCTCAGCTCTAGGTATGTGAGAGCGACCCTGAGTTTGCGGCCTCAAGTGGAATGGACACCGCGATGCCCTGACTCGAAATAAGGCCGGATATCCCTGCAGTGACTTGAATGCAGGCTCGTCTTGCATCTCCCAAGACGAAAGGATGTCTGAATCCCCTGTGGAGATCACAGAGAAAGACCTCGTTCCCCACCTCATCGCGACCGGAGGCCTCACATCCTTTGAAAACTCCAGAGGTACACGGAGATCAGTGCCTCCAAAGGAGACGATGCCTGACTCCTCGTGAAACTTGATAGGAGTCCCAGGATTCCTGTGGAACGTGGAAAGGGACCCTTGGTCTCCCGCCTCAGCTGGAGAGGCGTCCCTATTGCCCTGCCAAGCCTCGAGGAGAATCCCGAGTTGTCCCTCGCAACTAGGCAGGAGTCCTGCTGTCGCTGAACAAACACGTGGGTGGAAGGGCCATCCCCGTCGTAACTTGAGAATATACCCCAGGTTCCCGCCGCAACTCGAGAAAAACCATGAGACTTCCCCCTCGCCGCAAGATGAGGCCCGATTCCCCTGCACTGCGTGCAGAGCAATTCCGTGTTGCACATAACACATGAAAGGAGCCTTGATTTCCTTGATGGCACTCCAGAGAAACCCCAAGAACATTGTTTCAAGGCTAGCGGGATCCTGAGGTCACTGTAGCAACACGAAAGAGCTCCATGGACCAAAAATCAACTCGAGATGAGAGGTTAGTCCCTGGCTTCGACTCCAGAGGAATACCACCTTACCACAAGCACCTCAAGAGGAGGCTTCTCTCAGCTCTAGGTATGTGAGAGCGACCCTGAGTTTGCGGCCTCAAGTGCAATGGACACCGCTATGCCCTGACTCAAAATAAGGCCGGATATCCCTGCAGTGACTTGAATGCAGGCTCGTCTTGCATCCCCCAAGACGAAAGGATGTCTGAATCCCCTGTGGAGACCACAGAGAAAGACATAGTTCCGCACCTCATCGCCACCGGAGGCCTCACATCCTTTGAAAACTCCAGAGGTACGCGGAGATCAGTGCCTCCAAAGGAGACGATGCCTGACTCCTCGTGAAACTTGATAGGAGTCACAGGATTCCTGTGGAACGTGGAAAGGGACCCTTGGTCTCCCGCCTCAAATGGAGAGGCGTCCCAATTGCCCTGCCAAGCCTCGAGGAGAATCCCGAGTTGTCCCTCGCAACTAGGCAGGAGTCCTGCCGTCGCTGAACAAACACGTGTGTGGAAGGGCCATCCCCGTCGTAATTCGAGAATATACCCCAGGTTCCCGCCGCAACTCGAGAAAAACCATGAGACTTCCCCCTCGCTGCGAGATGAGGCCGGATTCCCCTGCACTGCGTGCAGAGCAATTCCGTGTTGCACATCACAAATGAAAGGAGCCTTGATTTCCTTGATGGCACTCCAGAGAAACCCCAAGAATACTTTTTCAAGGCTAGAGGGATCCTGAGGTCACTGTAGCAACACAAAAGAGCTCTGTGGACCAAAAATCAACTCGAGATGAGAGGTTAGTCCCTGGCTTCGACTCCAGAGGAATACCACCTTACCACAAGCACCTCAAGAGGAGGCTTCTCTCAGCTCTAGGTATGTGAGAGGGAACCTGAGTTTGCGTCCTCAAGTGGAATGGACACTGCGGTGCCCTGACTCAAATAAGGCCGGATATCCCTGCAGTGACTTGAATGCAGGCTCGTCTTGCATCCCCCAAGACGAAAGGATGTCTGAATCCCCTGTGGAGACCACAGAGAAAGACCTAGTTCCCCACCTCATCGCGACCGGGGGCCTCACATTCTTTGAAAACTCCAGAGGTACGCGGAAATCAGTGTCTCCAAGGGAGACGATGCCTGACTCCTCGTGAAACTTGATAGGTGTTCCAGGATTCCTGTGGCACATGGAAAGGGACCCTTGGTCTCCCGCCTCAAATGGAGAGGCGTCCCAATTGCCCTGCCAAGCCTCGAGGAGAATCCCGAGTTGTCCCTCGCAACTAGGCAGGAGTCCTGAGGTCGCTGAACAAACACGTGGGTGGAAGGGCCATCCTCTTCGTAACTCGAGAATATACCCCAGGTTCCCGCCGCAACTCGAGAAAAACCATGAGACATCCCCCTCGCCGCGAGATGAGGCCCGATTCCCCTGCACTGCGTGCAGAGCAATTCTGTTTTGCACATCACACATGAAAGGAGCCTTGATTTCCTTGATGGCACTCCAGAGAAACCCCAAGAACACTGTTTCAGGGCTAGAGGGATCCTGAGGTCACTGTAGCAACACGAAAGAGCTCCGTGGCCCAAAAATCAACTCGAGAAGAGAGGTTAGTCCGTGGCTTCGACTCCAGAGGAATACCACCTTACCACAAGCACCTCAAGAGGAGGCTTCTCTCAGCTCTAGGTATGTGAGAGGGACCCTGAGTTTGCGGCCTCAAGTGGAATGGACACCGCGATTCCCTGACTCGAAATAAGGCCGGATATCCCTGCAGTGACTTGAATGCAGGCTCGACTTGCATCTCCCAAGATGAAAGGATGTCTGAATCCCCTGTGGAGACCACAGAGAAAGACCTAGTTCCCCACCTCATCGCCACCAGAGGCCTCACATCCTTTGAAAACTCCAGTGGTATGCGGAGATCAGTGGCTCCAAAGGAGACGATGAATGACTCCTCGTGAAACTTGATAGGAGTCCCAGGATTCCTGTGGCACATGGAAAGGGAACCTTGGTCTCCAGCCTCAGCTGGAGAGGCGTCCCAATTGCCCTGCCAAGCCTCGAGGAGAATCCCGAGTTGTCCCTCGCAACTAGGCAGGAGTCCTGACGTCGCTGAAGAAACACGTGGGTGGAAGGGCCATCCCCGTCGTAACTCGAGAATATACCCCAGGTTCCCGCCGCAACTCAAGAAAAACCATGAGACTTCCCCCTCGCCGTGAGATGAGGCCCGATTCCCCTGCACTGCGTGCAGAGCAATTCCGTGTTGCAAATCACACATGAAAGGAGCCTTGATTTCCTTGGTGGCACTCCAGAGAAACCCCAAGAACACTGTTTCAAGGCCAGAGGGATCCTGAGGTCACTGTAGCAACACGAAAGAGCTCCGTGGACGAAAAATCAACTCGAGACGAGAGGTTAGTCCCTGGCTTCGACTCCAGAGGAATACCACCTTACCACAAGCACCTCAAGAGGAGGCTTCTCTCAGCTCTAGGTATGTGAGAGGGACCTTGAGTTTGCGGCCTCAAGTGGAATGGACACCGCGATGCCCTGACTCGAAATAAGGCCGGATATCCCTGCAGTGGCTTGAATGCAGGCTCGTCTTGCATCTCCCAAGACGAAAGGATGTCTGAATCCCCTGTGGAGACCACAGAGAAAGACCTAGTTCCCCACCTCATCGCGACCGGAGGCCTCACATCCTTTGAAAACTCCAGAGGTACGCGGAGATCAGTGCCTCCAAAGGAGACGATGCCTGACTCCTCATGAAAATTGATAGCAGTCCCAGGATTCCTGTGGCACGTGGAAAGGGACCCTTGGTCTCCCGCCTCAAATGGAGAGGCGTCCCAATTGCCCTGCCAAGCCTCGAGGAGAATCCCGAGTTGTCCCTCGCAACTATGCAGGAGTCCTGAGGTCGCTGAACAAACACGTGGGTGGAAGGGCCATCCCCGTCGTAACTCGAGAATATACCCCAGGTTCCCGCCGCAACTCAAGAAAAACCATGAGACTTCCCCCTCGCCGCGAGATGAGGCCCGATTCCCCTGCACTGCGTGCAGAGCAATTCTGTTTTGCACATCACACATGAAAGGAGCCTTGATTTCCTTGATGGCACTCCAGAGAAACCCCAAGAACACTGTTTCAAGGCTAGAGGGATCCTGAGGTCAATGTAGCAACACGAAAGAGCTCCGTGGCCCAAAAATCAACTCGAGAAGAGAGGTTAGTCCCTGGCTTCGACTCGAGAGGAATACCACCTTACCACAAGCACCTCAAGAGGAGGCTTCTCTCAGCTCTAGGTATGTGAGAGGGACCCTGTGTTTGCGGCCTCAAGTGGAATGGACACCGAGATTCCCTGACTCGAAATAAGGCCGGATATCCCTGCAGTGACTTGAATGCAGGCTCGACTTGCATCTCCCAAGATGAAAGGATGTCTGAATCCCCTGTGGAGACCACAGAGAAAGACCTAGTTCCCCACCTCATTGCCACCAGAGGCCTCACATCCTTTGAAAACTCCAGAGGTATGCGGAGATCAGTGCCTCCAAAGGAGACGATGAATGACTCCTCGTGAAACTTGATAGGAGTCCCAGGATTCCTGTGCACGTGGAAAGGGAACCTTGGTCTCCAGCCTCAGCTGGAGAGGCGTCCCAATTGCCCTGCCAAGCCTCGAGGAGAATCCCGATTTGTCCCTCGCAACTAGGCAGGAGTCCTGACGTCGCTGAAGAAACACGTGGTTTGAAGGGCCATCCCCGTCGTAACTCGAGAATAAACCCCAGGTTCCCGCCGCAACTCGAGAAAAACCATGAGACTTCCCCCTCGCCGCGAGATGAGGCCCGATTCCCCTGCAGTGTGTGCAGAGCAATTCCGTGTTGCAAATCACACATGAAAGGAGCCTTGATTTGCTTGGTGGCACTCCAGAGAAACCCCAAGAACACTGTTTCAAGGCTAGAGGGATCCTGAGGTCACTGTAGCAACACGAAAGAGCTCCGTGGACGAAAAATCAACTCGAGATGAGAGGTTAGTCCCTGGCTTCGAATCCAGAGGAATACCACCTTACCACAAGCACCTCAAAAGGAGGCTTCTCTCAGCTCTAGGTATGTGAGAGGGACCCTGAGTTTGCGGCCTCAAGTGGAATGGACACCGGGATGCCCTGACTCGAAATAAGGCCGGATATCCCTGCAGTGGCTTGAATGCAGGCTCGTCTTGCATCTCCCAAGACGAAAGGATGTCTGAATCCCCTGTGGAGACCACAGAGAAAGACATAGTTCCCCACCTCATCGCGACCGGAGGCCTCACATCCTTTGAAAACTCCAGAGGTACGCGGAGATCAGTGCCTCCAAAGGAGACGACGCCTGACTCCTCGAGAAACTTGATAGGAGTCCCAGGATTCCTGTGCACGTGGAAAGGGACCCTTGGTCTCCCGCCTCAGCTGGAGAGGCGTCCCAATTGCCCTGACAAGCCTCGAGGAGAATCCCGAGTTGTCCCTCGCAACTAGGCAGGAGTCCTGCCATCGCTGAACAAACACGTGTGTGGGAGGGCCATCCCCGTCGTAACTCGAGATATACCCCAGGTTCCCGCCGCAACTCGAGAAAAACCATGAGACTTCCCCCTCGCCGCGAGAGGAGGCCCGATTCCCCTGCACTGCGTGCAGAGCAATTCCGTGTTGCACATCACACATGAAAGGAGCCTTGATTTCCTTGATGGCACTCCAGAGAAACCCCAAGAACTCTGTTTCAAGGCTAGAGGGATCCTGAGGTCACTGTAGCAACACGAAAGAGCTCTGTGGACCAAAAATCAACTCGAGATGAGAGGTTAGTCCCTGGCTTCGACTCCAGAGGAATACCACCTTACCACAAGCAACTCAAGAGCAGGCTTCTCTCAGCTCTAGGTATGTGAGAGGGACACTGAGTTTGCGGCCTCAAGTGGAATGGACACCGCGATGCCCTGACTCGAAATAAGACTGGATATCCCTGCAGTGACTTGAATGCAGGCTCGTCTTGCATCTCCCAAGACAAAAGGATGTCTGAATCCCCTGTGGAGACCACAGAGAAAGACCTAGTTCACCACCTCATGGCGACCGGAGGCCTCACATCCTTTGAAAACTCCAGAGGTACGCGGAGATCAGTGCCTCCAAAGGAGACGATGCCTGACTCCTCGTGAAACTTGATAGGAGTCCCAGGATTCCTGTGGCACGTGGAAAGGGACCCTTGGTCTCCCGCCTCAGCTGGAGAGGTGTCCCAATTGCCCTGCCAAGCCTCGAGGAGAATCCCGAGTTGTCCCTCGCAACTAGGCAGGAGTCCTTACTTCGCTGAACAAACACGTGGGTGGAAGGGCCATCCCCGTCGTAACTCGAGAATATACCCCAGGTTCCCGCCGCAACTCGAGAAAAACCATGAGACTTCCCCCTCGCCGCAAGATGAGGCCCGATTCCCCTGCACTGCGTGCAGAGCAATTCCGTGTTGCACATAACACATGAAAGGAGCCTTGATTTCCTTGATGGCACTCCAGAGAAACCCCAAGAACATTGTTTCAAGGCTAGCGGGATCCTGAGGTCACTGTAGCAACACGAAAGAGCTCCATGGACCAAAAATCAACTCGAGATGAGAGGTTAGTCCCTGGCTTCAACTCCAGAGGAATACCACCTTACACAAGCACCTCAAGAGGAGGCTTCTCTCAGCTCTAGGTATGTGAGAGGGACCCTGAGTTTGCGGCCTCAAGTGGAATGGACACCGCTATGCCCTGACTCGAAATAAGGCCGGATATCCCTGCAGTGACTTGAATGCAGGCTCGTCTTGCATCTCCCAAGACGAAAGGATGTCTGAATCCCCTGTGGAGACCACAGAGAAAGACATAGTTCCCCACCTCATCGCGACCGGAGGCCTCACATCCTTTGAAAATTCCAGAGGTACGCGGAGATCAGTGCCTCCAAAGGAGCCGATGCCTGACGCCTCGTGAAACTTGATAGGAGTCCCAGGATTCCTGTGGAACGTGGAAAGGGACCCTTGGTCTCCCGCCTCAGCTGGAGAGGCGTCCCTATTGCCCTGCCAAGCCTCGAGGAGAATCCCGAGTTGTCCCTCGCAACTAGGCAGGAGTCCTGCCGTCGCTGAACAAACACGTGTGTGGAAGGGCCATCCCCGTCGTAATTCGAGAATATACCCCAGGTTCCCGCCGCAACTCGAGAAAAACCATGAGACTTCCCCCTCGCCGCGAGATGAGGCCCGATTCCCCTGCACTGCGTGCAGAGCAATTCCGTGTTGCACATCACAAATGAAAGGAGCCTTGATTTCCCTGATGCCACTCCAGAGAAACCCCAAGAACACTGTTTCAAGGCTAGAGGGATCCTGAGGTCACTGTAGCAACACGAAAGAGCTCTGTGGACCAAAAATCAACTCGAGATGAGAGGTTAGTCCCTGGCTTCGACTCCAGAGGAATACCACCTTACCACAAGCACCTCAAGAGGAGGCTTCTCTCAGCTCTAGGTATGTGAGAGGGACCCTGAGTTTGCGGCCTCAAGTGGAATGGACACTGCGATGCCCTGACTCAAATAAGGCCGGATATCCCAGCAGTGACTTGAATGCAGGCTCGTCTTGCATCTCCCAAGACGAAAGGATGTCTGAATCCCCTGTGGAGACCACAGAGAAAGACCTAGTTCCCCACCTCATCGCGACCGGGGGCCTCACATTCTTTGAAAACTCCAGAGGTATGCGGAAATCAGTGCCTCCAAGGGAGACGATGCCTGACTCCTCGTGAAACTTGATAGGTGTCCCAGGATTCCTGTGGCACATGGAAAGGGATCCTTGGTCTCCCGCCTCAAATGGAGAGGCGTCCCAATTGCCCTGCCAAGCCTCGAGGAGAATCCCGAGTTGTCCCTCGCAACTAGGCAGGAGTCCTGAGGTCGCTGAACAAACACGTGGGTGGAAGGGCCATCCTCTTCGTAACTCGAGAATATACCCCAGGTTCCCGCCGCAACTCGAGAAAAACCATGAGACTTCCCCCTCGCCGCGAGATGAGGCCCGGTTCCCCTGCACTGCGTGCAGAGCAATTCTGTTTTGCACATCACACATGAAAGGAGCCTTGATTTCCTTGATGGCACTAGAGAGAAACCCCAAGAACACTGTTTCAGGGCTAGAGGGATCCTGAGGTCAATGTAGCAACACGAAAGAGCTCCGTGGCCCAAAAATCAACTCGAGAAGAGAGGTTAGTCCCTGGCTTCGACTCCAGAGGAATACCACCTTACCACAAGCACCTCAAGAGGAGGCTTCTCTCAGCTCTAGGTATGTGAGAGGGACCCTGAGTTTGCGGCCTCAAGTGGAATGGACACCGCGATTCCCTGACTCGAAATAAGGCCGGATATCCCTGCAGTGACTTGAATGCAGGCTCGTCTTGCATCTCCCAAGATGAAAGGATGTCTGAATCCCCTGTGGAGACAACAGAGAAAGACCTAGTTCCCCACCTCATCGCCACCAGAGGCCTCACATCCTTTGAAAACTCCAGAGGTATGCGGAGATCAGTGGCTCCAAAGGAGACGATGAATGACTCCTCGTGAAACTTGATAGGAGTCCCAGGATTCCTGTGCACGTGGAAAGGGAACCTTGGTCTCCAGCCTCAGCTGGAGAGGCGTCCCAATTGCCCTGCCAAGCCTCGAGGAGAATCCCGAGTTGTCCCTCGCAACTAGGCAGGAGTCCTGACGTCGCTGAAGAAACACGTGGGTGGAAGGGCCATCCCCGTCGTAACTCGAGAATATACCCCTGGTTCCCGCCGCAACTCAAGAAAAACCATGAGACTTCCCCCTCGCCGCGAGATGAGGCCCGATTCCCCTGCACTGCGTGCAGAGCAATTCCGTGTTGCAAATCACACATGAAAGGAGCCTTGATTTCCTTGGTGGCACTCCAGAGAAACCCCAAGAACACTGTTTCAAGGCCAGAGGGATCCTGAGGTCACTGTAGCAACACGAAAGAGCTCCGTGGACGAAAAATCATCTCGAGACGAGAGGTTAGTCCCTGGCTTCGACTCCAGAGGAATACCACCTTACCACAAGCACCTCAAGAGGAGGCTTCTCTCAGCTCTAGGTATGTGAGAGGGACCCTGAGTTTGCGGCCTCAAGTGGAATGGACACCGCGATGCCCTGACTCGAAATAAGGCCGGATATCCCTGCAGTGGCTTGAATGCAGGCTCGTTTTGCATCTCCCAAGACGAAAGGATGTCTGAATCCCCTGTGGAGACCACAGAGAAAGACCTAGTTCCCCACCTCATCGCGCCCGGAGGCCTCACATCCTTTGAAAACTCCAGAGGGACGCGGAGATCAGTGCCTCCAAAGGAGACGACGCCTGACTCCTCGTGAAACTTGATAGGAGTCCCAGGATTCCTGTGGCACGTGGAAAGGGACCCTTGGTCTCCCGCCTCAGCTGGAGAGGCGTCCCAATTGCCCTGACAAGCCTCGAGGAGAATCCCGAGTTGTCCCTCGCAACTAGGCAGGAGTCCTTACGTCGCTGAACAAACACGTGGGTGGAAGGGCCATCCCCGTCGTAACTCGAGAATATACCCCAGGTTCCCGCCGCAACTCGAGAAAAACCATGAGACTTCCCCCTCGCCGCAAGATGAGGCCCGATTCCCCTGCACTGCGTGCAGAGCAATTCCGTGTTGCACATAACACATGAAAGGAGCCTTGATTTCCTTGATGGCACTCCAGAGAAACCCCAAGAACATTGTTTCAAGGCAAGCGGGATCCTGAGGTCACTGTAGCAACACGAAAGAGCTCCATGGACCAAAAATCAACTCGAGATGAGAGGTTAGTCCCTGGCTTCGACTCCAGAGGAATACCACCTTACCACAAGCACCTCAAGAGGAGGCTTCTCTCAGCTCTAGGTATGTGAGAGCGACCCTGAGTTTGCGGCCTCAAGTGGAATGGACACCGCGATGCCCTGACTTGAAATAAGGCCGGATATCCCTGCAGTGACTTGAATGCCGGCTCGTCTTGCATCTCCCAAGACGAAAGGATGTCTGAATCCCCTGTGGAGACCACAGAGAAAGACCTCGTTCCCCACCTCATCGCGACCGGAGGCCTCACATCCTTTGAAAACTCCAGAGGTACGCGGAGATCAGTGCCTCCAAAGGAGACGATGCCTGACTCCTCGTGAAACTTGATAGGAGTCCCAGGATTCCTGTGGAACGTGGAAAGGGACCCTTGGTCTCCCGCCTCAGCTGGAGAGGCGTCCCTATTGCCCTGCCAAGCCTCGAGGAGAATCCCGAGTTGTCCCTCGCAACTAGGCAGGAGTCCTGCCGTCGCTGAACAAACACGTGGGTGGAAGGACCATCCCCGTCGTAACTCGAGAATATACCCCAGGTTCCCGCCGCAACTCGAGAAAAACCATGAGACTTCCCCCTCGCCGCAAGATGAGGCCCGATTCCCCTGCATTGCGTGCAGAGCAATTCCGTGTTGCACATAACACATGAAAGGAGCCTTGATTTCCTTGATGGCACTCCAGAGAAACCCCAAGCACATTGTTTCAAGGCTAGCGGGATCCTGAGGTCACTGTAGCAACACGAAAGAGCTCCATGGACCAAAAATCAACTCGAGATGAGAGGTTAGTCCCTGGCTTTAACTCCAGAGGAATACCACCTTACCACAAGCACCTCAAGAGGAGGCTTCTCTCAGCTTTAGGTATGTGAGAGCGACCCTGAGTTTGCGGCCTCAAGTGCAATGGACACCGCTATGCCCTGACTCGAAATAAGGCCGGATATCCCTGCAGTGACTTGAATGCAGGCTCGTCTTGCATCCCCCAAGACGAAAGGATGTCTGAATCCCCTGTGGAGACCACAGAGAAAGACATAGTTCCCCACCTCATCGCGACCGGAGGCCTCACATCCTTTGAAAACTCCAGAGGTACGCGGAGATCAGTGCCTCCAAAGGAGACGATGCCTGACTCCTCGTGAAACTTGATAGGAGTCCCAGGATTCCTGTGGAACGTGGAAAGGGACCCTTGGTCTCCCGCCTCAAATGGAGAGGCGTCCCTATTGCCCTGCCAAGCCTCGAGGAGAATCCCGAGTTGTCCCTCGCAACTAGGCAGGAGTCCTGAGGTCGCTGAACAAACACGTGGGTGGAAGGGCCATCCTCTTCGTAACTCGAGAATATACCCCAGGTTCCCGCCGCAACTCGAGAAAAACCATGAGACATCCCCCTCGCCGCGAGATGAGGCCCGATTCCCCTGCACTGCGTGCAGAGCAATTCTGTTTTGCACATCACACATGAAAGGAGCCTTGATTTCCTTGATGGCACTCCAGAGAAACCCCAAGAACACTGTTTCAAGGCTAGAGGGATCCTGAGGTCAATGTAGCAACACGAAAGAGCTCCGTGGCCCAAAAATCAACTCGAGAAGAGAGGTTAGTCCCTGGCTTCGACTCCAGAGGAATACCACCTTACCACAAGCACCTCAAGAGGAGGCTTCTCTCAGCTCTAGGTATGTGAGAGGGACCCTGTGTTTGCGGCCTCAAGTGGAATGGACACCGAGATTCCCTGACTCGAAATAAGGCCGGATATCCCTGCAGTGACTTGAATGCAGGCTCGACTTGCATCTCCCAAGATGAAAGGATGTCTGAATCCCCTGTGGAGACCACAGAGAAAGACCTAGTTCCCCACCTCATTGCCACCAGAGGCCTCACATCCTTTGAAAACTCCAGAGGTATGCGGAGATCAGTGCCTCCAAAGGAGACGATGAATGACTCCTCGTGAAACTTGATAGGAGACCCAGGATTCCTGTGCACGTGGAAAGGGAACCTTGGTCTCCCGCCTCAGCTGGAGAGGCGTCCCAATTGCCCTGCCAAGCCTCGAGGAGAATCCCGAGTTGTCCCTCGCAACTAGGCATGAGTCCTGACGTCGCTGAAGAAACACGTGGGTGGAAGGCCATCCCCGTCGTAACTCGAGAATATACCCCAGGTTCCCGCCGCAACTCGAGAAAAACCATGAGACTTCCCCCTCGCCGCGAGATGAGGCCCGATTCCCCTGCACTGCGTGCAGAGCAATTCCGTGTTGCAAATCACACATGAAAGGAGCCTTGATTTCCTTGGTGGCACTCCAGAGAAACCCCAAGAACACTGTTTCAAGGCCAGAGGGATCCTGAGGTCACTGTAGCAACACGAAAGAGCTCCGTGGACGAAAAATCAACTCGAGATGAGAGGTTAGTCCCTGGCTTCGACTCCAGAGGAATACCACCTTACCACAAGCACCTCAAGAGGAGGCTTCTCTCAGCTCTAGGTATGTGAGAGCGACCCTGAGTTTGCGGCCTCAAGTGGAATGGACACCGCGATGCCCTGACTCGAAATAAGGCCGGATATCCCTGCAGTGGCTTGAATGCAGGCTCGTTTTGCATCTCCCAAGACGAAAGGATGTCTGAATCCCCTGTGGAGACCACAGAGAAAGACTTAGTTCCCCACCTCATCGCGACCGGAGGCCTCACATCCTTTGAAAACTCCAGAGGTATGCGGAGATCAGTGGCTCCAAAGGAGACGATGAATGACTCCTCGTGAAACTTGATAGGAGTCCCAGGATTCCTGTGCACGTGGAAAGGGAACCTTGGTCTCCAGCCTCAGCTGGAGAGGCGTCCCAATTGCCCTGCCAAGCCTCGAGGAGAATCCAGAGTTGTCCCTCGCAACTAGGCAGGAGTCCTGACGTCGCTGAAGAAACACGTGAGTGGAAGGGCCATCCCCGTCGTAACTCGAGAATATACCCCAGGTTCCCGCCGCAACTCGAGAAAAACCATGAGACTTCCCCCTCGCCGCGAGATGAGGCCCGATTCCCCTGCACTACGTGCAGAGCAATTCCGTGTTGCAAATCACACATGAAAGGAGCCTTGATTTCCTTGGTGGCACTCCAGAGAAACCCCAAGAACACTGTTTCAAGGCCAGAGGGATCCTGAGGTCACTGTAGCAACACGAAAGAGCTCCGTGGACCAAAAATCAACTCGAGATGAGAGGTTAGTCCCTGGCTTCGACTCCAGAGGAATACCACCTTACCACAAGCACCTCAAGAGGAGGCTTCTCTCAGCTCTAGGTATGTGAGAGGGACCCTGAGTTTGCGGCCTCAAGTGGAATGGACACCGCGATGCCCTGACTCGAAATAAGGCCGGATATCCCTGCAGTGGCTTGAATGCAGGCTCGTCTTGCATCTCCCAAGACGAAAGGATGTCTGAATCCCCTGTGGAGACCACAGAGAAAGACCTAGTTCCCCACCTCATCGCGACCGGAGGCCTCACATCCTTTGAAAACTCCAGAGGTACGCGGAGATCAGTGCCTCCAAAGGAGACGATGCCTGACTCCTCGTGAAACTTGATAGGAGTCCCAGGATTCCTGTGGCACGTGGAAAGGGACCCTTGGTCTCCCGCCTCAGCTGGAGAGGCGTCCCAATTGCCCTGCCAAGCCTCGAGGAGAATCCCGAGTTGTCCCTCGCAACTAGGCAGGAGTCCTTACGTCGCTGAACAAACACGTGGGTGGAAGGGCCATCCCCGTCGTAACTCGAGAATATACCCCAGGTTCCCGCCGCAACTCGAGAAAAACCATGAGACTTCCCCCTCGCCGCAAGATGAGGCCCGATTCCCCTGCACTGCGTGCAGAGCAATTCCGTGTTGCACATAACACATGAAAGGAGCCTTGATTTCCTTGATGGCACTCCAGAGAAACCCCAAGAACATTGTTTCAAGGCTAGCGGGATCCTGAGGTCACTGTAGCAACACGAAAGAGCTCCATGGACCAAAAATCAACTCGAGATGAGAGGTTAGTCCCTGGCTTCGACTCCAGAGGAATACCACCTTACCACAAGCACCTCAAGAGGAGGCTTCTCTCAGCTCTAGGTATGTGAGAGCGACCCTGAGTTTGCGGCCTCAAGTGGAATGGACACCGCGATGCCCTGACTCGAAATAAGGCCGGATATCCCTGCAGTGACTTGAATGCAGGCTCGTCTTGCATCTCCCAAGACGAAAGGATGTCTGAATCCCCTGTGGAGACCACAGAGAAAGACCTCGTTCCCCACCTCATCGCGACCGGAGGCCTCACATCCTTTGCAAACTCCAGAGGTACGCGGAGATCAGTGCTTCCAAAGGAGACGACGCCTGACTCTTCGTTAAACTTGATAGGAGTCCCAGGATTCCTGTGGCACGTGGAAAGGGACACTTGGTCTCCCGCCTCAGCTGCAGAGGCGTCCCAATTGCCCTGCAAAGCCTCGAGTAGAATCCCGAGTTGTCCCTCGCAACTAGGCAGGAGTCCTGCCGTCGCTGAACAAACACGTGTGTGGAAGGGCCATCCTCTTCGTAACTCGAGAATATACCCCAGGTTCCCGCCGCAACTCGAGAAAAACCATAAGACTTCCCCCTCGCCGCGAGATGAGGCCCGATTCCCCTGCACTGCTTGCAGAGCAATTCTGTTTTGCACATCACACATGAAAGGAGCCTTGATTTCCTTGATGGCACTCAAGAGAAACCCCAAGAACACTGTTTCAGGGCTAGAGGGATCCTGAGGTCAATGTAGCAACACGAAAGAGCTCCGTGGCCCAAAAATCAACTCGAGAAGAGAGGTTAGTCCCTGGCTTCGAATCCAGAGGAATACCACCTTACCACAAGCACCTCAAGAGGAGGCTTCTCTCAGCTCTAGGTATGTGAGAGGGACCCTGAGTTTGCGGCCTCAAGTGGAATGGACACCGCGATGCCCTGATTCGAAATAAGGCCGGATATCCCTGCAGTGACTTGAATGCAGGCTCGACTTGCATCTCCCAAGATTAAAGGATGTCTGAATCCCCTGTGGAGACCACAGAGAAAGACCTAGTTCCCCACCTCATCGCCAACAGAGGCCTCACATCCTTTGAAAACTCCAGAGGTATGCGGAGATCAGTGGCTCCAAAGGAGACGATGAATGACTCCTCGTGAAACTTGATAGGAGTCCCAGGATTCCTGTGCACGTGGAAAGGGAACCTTGGTCTCCAGCCTCAGCTGGAGAGGCGTCCCAATTGCCCTGCAAAGCCTCGAGGAGAATCCCGAGTTGTCCCTCGCAACTAGGCAGGAGTCCTGACGTCGCTGAAGAAACACGTGAGTGGAAGGGCCATCCCCGTCGTAACTCGAGAATATACCCCAGGTTCCCGCCGCAACTCGAGAAAAACCATGAGACTTCCCCCTCGCCGCGAGATGAGGCCCGATTCCCCTGCACTGCGTGCAGAGCAATTCCGTGTTGCAAATCACACATGAAAGGAGCCTTGATTTCCTTGGTGGCACTCCAGAGAAACCCCAAGAACACTGTTTCAAGTACAGAGGGATCCTGAGGTCACTGTAGCAACACGAAAGAGCTCCGTGGTCGAAAAATCAACTCGAGATGAGAGGTTAGTCCCTGGCTTCGACTCCAGAGGAATACCACCTTACCACAAGCACCTCAAGAGGAGGCTTCTCTCAGCTCTAGGTATGTGTGAGGGACCCTGAGTTTGCGGCATCAAGTGGAATGGACACCGCGATGCCCTGACTCGAAATAAGGCCGGATATCCCTGCAGTGGCTTGAATGCAGGCTCGTCTTGCATCTCCCAAGACGAAAGGATGTCTGAATCCCCTGTGGAGACCACAGAGAAAGACCTAGTTCCCCACCTCATCCCGACCGGAGGCCTCACATCCTTTGAAAACTCCAGAGGTACGCGGAGATCAGTGCCTCCAAAGGAGACGATGCCTGACTCCTCGTGAAACTTGATAGGAGTCCCAGGATTCCTGTGGCACGTGGAAAGGGACCCTTGGTCTCCCGCCTCAGCTGGAGAGGCGTCCCAATTGCCCTGCCAAGCCTCGAGGAGAATCCCGAGTTGTCCCTCGCAACTAGGCAGGAGTCCTTACGTCGCTGAACAAACACGTGGGTGGAAGGGCCATCCCCGTCGTAACTCGAGAATATACCCCAGGTTCCCGCCGCAACTCGAGAAAAACCATGAGACTTCCCCCTCGCCGCAAGATGAGGCCCGATTCCCCTGCACTGCGTGCAGAGCAATTCCGTGTTGCACATAACACATGAAAGGAGCCTTGATTTCCTTGATGGCACTCCAGAGAAACCCCAAGAACATTGTTTCAAGGCTAGCGGGATCCTGAGGTCACTGTAGCAACACGAAAGAGCTCCATGGACCAAAAATCAACTCGAGATGAGAGGTTAGTCCCTGGCTTCGACTCCAGAGGAATACCACCTTACCACAAGCACCTCAAGAGGAGGCTTCTCTCAGCTCTAGGTATGTGAGAGCGACCCTGAGTTTGCGGCCTCAAGTGGAATGGACACCGCGATGCCCTGACTCGAAATAAGGCCGGATATCCCTGCAGTGACTTGAATGCAGGCTCGCCTTGCATCTCCCAAGACGAAAGGATGTCTGAATCCCCTGTGGAGACCACAGAGAAAGACCTAGTTCCCCACCTCATCGCGACCGGAGGCCTCACATCCTTTGAAAACTCCAGAGGTACGCGGAGATCAGTGCCTCCAAAGGAGACGACGCCTGACTCTTCGTTAAACTTGATAGGAGTCCCAGGATTCCTGTGGCACGTGGAAAGGGACACTTGGTCTCCCGCCTCAGCTGCAGAGGCGTTCCAATTGCCCTGCCCAGCCTCGAGGAGAATCCCGAATTGTCCCTCGCAACTAGGCAGGAGTCCTGCCGTCGCTGAACAAACACGTGTGTGGGAGGGCCATCCCCGTCGTAACTCGAGAATATACCCCAGGTTCCCGCCGCAACTCGAGAAAAACCATGAGACTTCCCCCTCGCCGCGAGATGAGGCCCGATTCCCCTGCACTGCGTGCAGAGCAATTCCGTGTTGCACATCACACATGAAAGGAGCCTTGATTTCCTTGATGGCACTCCAGAGAAACCCCAAGAACACTGTTTCAAGGCTAGAGGGATCCTGAGGTCTCTGTAGCAACACGAAAGAGCTCCGTGGGCCAAAAATCAACTCGAGATGAGAGGTTAGTCCCTGGCTTCGACTCCAGAGGAATACCACCTTACCACAAGCACCTCAAGAGAAGTCTTCTCTCAGCTCTAGGTATGTGAGAGGGACCCTGAGTTTGCGGCCTCAAGTGGAATGGACACCGCGTTGCCCTGACTCGAAATAAGGCTGGATATCCCTGCAGTGACTTGAATGCAGGCTCGTCCTGCATCTCCCAAGACGAAAGGATGTCTGAATCCCCTGTGGAGCCCACAGAGAAAGACCTAGTTCCCCACCTCATCGCGACCGGAGGCCTCACATCCTTTGAAAACTCCAGAGGTATGCGGAGATCTGTGCCTCCACAGGAGCCGATGCCTTACTCCTCGTGAAACTTGATAGGAGTCCCAGGATTCCTGTGGCACGTGGAAAGGGACACTTGGTCTCCTGCCTCAGCTGGAGAGGTGTCCCAATTGCCCTGCCAAGCCTCGAGGAGAATCCCGAGTTCTCCCTCGCAACTAGGCAGGAGTCCTGAGGTCGCTGAACAAACACGTGGGTGGAAGGGCCATCCTCTTCGTAACTCGAGAATATACCCCAGGTTCCCGCCGCAACTCGAGAAAAACCATAAGACTTCCCCCTCGCCGCGAGATGAGGCCCGATTCCCCTGCACTGCTTGCAGAGCAATTCTGTTTTGCACATCACACATGAAAGGAGCCTTGATTTCCTTGATGGCACTCCAGAGAAACCCCAAGAACACTGTTTCAAGGCTAGAGGGATCCTGAGGTCACTGTAGCAACACGAAAGAGCTCCGTGGACCAAAAATCAACTCGAGAAGGGAGGTTAGTCCCTGGCTTCGACTCCAGAGGAATACCACCTTACCACAAGCACCTCAAGAGGAGGCTTCTCTCAGCTCTAGGTATGTGAGAGGGACCCTGAGTTTGCGGCCTCAAGTGGAATGGACACCGCGATGCCCTGACTCGAAATAAGGCCGGATATCCCTGCAGTGACTTGAATGCAGGCTCGACTTGCATCTCCCAAGATTAAAGGATGTCTGAATCCCCTGTGGAGACCACAGAGAAAGACCTAGTTCCCCACCTCATCGCCACCAGAGGCCTCACATCCTTTGAAAACTCCAGAGGTATGCGGAGATCAGTGGCTCCAAAGGAGACGATGAATGACTCCTCGTGAAACTTGATAGGAGTCCCAGGATTCCTGTGCACGTGGAAAGGGAACCTTGGTCTCCAGCCTCAGCTGGAGAGGCGTCCCAATTGCCCTGCCAAGCCTCGAGGAGAATCCCGAGTTGTCCCTCGCAACTAGGCAGGAGTCCTGACGTCGCTGAAGAAACACGTGGGTGGAAGGGCCATCCCCGTCGTAACTCGAGAATATACCCCAGGTTCCCGCCGCAACTCGAGAAAAACCATGAGACTTCCCCCTCGCCGCGAGATGAGGCCCGATTCCCCTGCACTGCGTGCAGAGCAATTCCGTGTTGCACATCACACATGAAAGGAGCCTTGATT
This sequence comes from Cervus elaphus, assembly GCF_910594005.1. Classification (NCBI taxonomy): domain Eukaryota; kingdom Metazoa; phylum Chordata; class Mammalia; order Artiodactyla; family Cervidae; genus Cervus; species Cervus elaphus. Next base: position 129,489 of record NC_057845.1, on the reverse strand, counting down.
TCCTTGATGGCACTCCAGAGAAACCCCAAGAACACTGTTTCAAGGCTAGAGGGATCCTGAGGTCACTGTAGCAACACGAAAGAGCTCCGTGGGCCAAAAATCAACTCGAGATGAGAGGTTGGTCCCTGGCTTCGACTCCAGAGGAATACCACCATACCACAAGCACCTCAAGAGAAGTCTTCTCTCAGCTCTAGGTATGTGCGAGGGACCCTGAGTTTGCGGCCTCAAGTGGAATGGACACCGCGATGCCCTGACTCGAAATAAGGCTGGATATCCCTGCAGTGACTTGAATGCAGGCTCGTCCTGCATCTCCCAAGACGAAAGGATGTCTGAATCCCCTGTGGAGACCACAGAGAAAGACCTAGTTCCCCACCTCATCGCGACCGGGGGCCTCACATTCTTTGAAAACTCCAGAGGTACGCGGAAATCAGTGCCTCCAAGGGAGACGATGCCTGACTCCTCGTGAAACTTGATAGGTGTCCCAGGATTCCTGTGGCACATGGAAAGGGACCCTTTGTCTCCCGCCTCAGCTGGAGAGGCGTCCCAATTGCCCTGCCAAGCCTCGAGGAGAATCCCGAGTTGTCCCTCGCAACTATTCAGGAGTCCTGAGGTCGCTGAACAAACACGTGGGTGGAAGGGCCATCCTCTTCGTAACTCGAGAATATACCCCAGGTTCCCGCCGCAACTCGAGAAAAACCATAAGACTTCCCCCTCGCCGCGAGATGAGGCCCGATTCCCCTGCACTGCTTGCAGAGCAATTCTGTTTTGCACATCACACATGAAAGGAGCCTTGATTTCCTTGATGGCACTCCAGAGAAACCCCAAAAACACTGCTTCAGGGCTAGAGGGATCCTGAGGTCAATGTAGCAACACGAAAGAGCTCCGTGGCCCAAAAATCAACTCGAGAAGAGAGGTTAGTCCCTGGCTTCGAATCCAGAGGAATACCACCTTACCACAAGCACCTCAAGAGGAGGCTTCTCTCAGCTCTAGGTATGTGAGAGGGACCCTGAGTTTGCGGCCTCAAGTGGAATGGACACCGCGATGCCCTGATTCGAAATAAGGCCGGATATCCCTGCAGTGACTTGAATGCAGGCTCGACTTGCATCTCCCAAGATTAAAGGATGTCTGAATCCCCTGTGGAGACCACAGAGAAAGACCTAGTTCCCCACCTCATCGCCAACAGAGGCCTCACATCCTTTGAAAACTCCAGAGGTATGCGGAGATCAGTGGCTCCAAAGGAGACGATGAATGACTCCTCGTGAAACTTGATAGGAGTCCCAGGATTCCTGTGCACGTGGAAAGGGAACCTTGGTCTCCAGCCTCAGCTGGAGAGGCGTCCCAATTGCCCTGCCAAGCCTCGAGGAGAATCCCGAGTTGTCCCTCGCAACTAGGCAGGAGTCCTGACGTCGCTGAACAAACACGTGTGTGGGAGGGCCATCCCCGTCGTAACTCGAGAATATACCCCAGGTTCCCGCCGCAACTCGAGAAAAACCATGAGACTTCCCCCTCGCCGCGAGATGAGGCCCGATTCCCCGGCACTACGTGCAGAGCAATTCCGTGTTGCAAATCACACATGAAAGGAGCCTTGATTTCCTTGGTGGCACTCCAGAGAAACCCCAAGAACACTGTTTCAAGTACAGAGGGATCCTGAGGTCACTGTAGCAACACGAAAGAGCTCCGTGGTCGAAAAATCAACTCGAGATGAGAGGTTAGTCCCTGGCTTCGACTCCAGAGGAATACCACCTTACCACAAGCACCTCAAGAGGAGGCTTCTCTCAGCTCTAGGTATGTGAGAGGGACCCTGAATTTGCGGCATCAAGTGGAATGGACACCGCGATGCCCTGACTCGAAATAAGGCCGGATATCCCTGCAGTGGCTTGAATGCAGGCTCGTCTTGCATCTCCCAAGACGAAAGGATGTCTGAATCCCCTGTGGAGACCACAGAGAAAGACCTAGTTCCCCACCTCATCCCGACCGGAGGCCTCACATCCTTTGAAAACTCCAGAGGTACGCGGAGATCAGTGCCTCCAAAGGAGACGATGCCTGACTCCTCGTGAAACTTGATAGGAGTCCCAGGATTCCTGTGGCACGTGGAAAGGGACCCTTGGTCTCCCGCCTCAGCTGGAGAGGCGTCCCAATTGCCCTGCCAAGCCTCGAGGAGAATCCCGAGTTGTCCCTCGCAACTAGGCAGGAGTCCTTACGTCGCTGAACAAACACGTGAGTGGAAGGGCCATCCCCGTCGTAACTCGAGAATATACCCCAGGTTCCCGCCGCAACTCGAGAAAAACCATGAGACTTCCCCCTCGCCGCAAGATGAGACCCGATTCCCCTGCACTGCGTGCAGAGCAATTCCGTGTTGCACATAACACATGAAAGGAGCCTTGATTTCCTTGATGGCACTCCAGAGAAACCCCAAGAACATTGTATCAAGGCTAGCGGGATCCTGAGGTCACTGTAGCAACAGGAAAGATCTCCATGGACCAAAAATCAACTCGAGATGAGAGGTTAGTCCCTGGCTTCGACTCCAGAGGAATACCACCTTACCACAAGCACCTCAAGAGGAGGCTTCTCTCAGCTCTAGGTATGTGAGAGCGACCCTGAGTTTGCGGCCTCAAGTGGAATGGACACCGCGATGCCCTGACTCGAAATAAGGCCGGATATCCCTGCAGTGACTTGAATGCAGGCTCGTCTTGCATCTCCCAAGACGAAAGGATGTCTGAATCCCCTGTGGAGACCACAGAGAAAGACCTAGTTCCCCACCTCATCGCGACCGGAGGCCTCACATCCTTTGAAAACTCCAGAGGTACGCGGAGATCAGTGCCTCCAAAGGAGACGACGCCTGACTCTTCGTTAAACTTGATAGGAGTCCCAGGATTCCTGTGGCACGTGGAAAGGGACACTTGGTCTCCCGCCTCAGCTGCAGAGGCGTCCCAATTGCCCTGCAAAGCCTCGAGGAGAATCCCGAGTTGTCCCTCGCAACTAGGCAGGAGTCCTGACGTCACTGAACAAACACGTGGGTGGAAGGGCCATCCTCTTCGTAACTCGAGAATATACCCCAGGTTCCCGCCGCAACTCGAGAAAAACCATAAGACTTCCCCCTCGCCGCGAGATGAGGCCCGATTCCCCTGCACTGCTTGCAGAGCAATTCTGTTTTGCACATCACACATGAAAGGAGCCTTGATTTCCTTGATGGCACTCCAGAGAAACCCCAAGAACACTGTTTCAAGGCTAGAGGGATCCTGAGGTCACTGTAGCAACACGAAAGAGCTCCGTGGACCAAAAATCAACTCGAGAAGAGAGGTTAGTCCCTGGCTTCGACTCCAGAGGAATACCACCTTACCACAAGCACCTCAAGAGGAGGCTTCTCTCAGCTCTAGGTATGTGAGAGGGACCCTGAGTTTGCGGCCTCAAGTGGAATGGACACCGCGATGCCCTGACTCGAAATAAGGCCGGATATCCCTGCAGTGACTTGAATGCAGGCTCGACTTGCATCTCCCAAGATTAAAGGATGTCTGAATTCCCTGTGGAGACCACAGAGAAAGACCTAGTTCCCCACCTCATCGCCACCAGAGGCCTCACATCCTTTGAAAACTCCAGAGGTATGCGGAGATCAGTGGCTCCAAAGGAGACGATGAATGACTCCTCGTGAAACTTGATAGGAGTCCCAGGATTCCTGTGCACGTGGAAAGGGAACCTTGGTCTCCAGCCTCAGCTGGAGAGGCGTCCCAATTGCCCTGCCAAGCCTCGAGGAGAATCCCGAGTTGTCCCTCGCAACTAGGCAGGAGTCCTGACGTCGCTGAAGAAACACGTGGGTGGAAGGGCCATCCCCGTCGTAACTCGAGAATATACCCCAGGTTCCCGCCGCAACTCGAGAAAAACCATGAGACTTCCCCCTCGCCGCGAGATGAGGCCCGATTCCCCTGCACTACGTGCAGAGCAATTCCGTGTTGCACATCACACATGAAAGGAGCCTTGATTTCCTTGATGGCACTCCAGAGAAACCCCAAGAACACTGTTTCAAGGCCAGAGGGATCCTGAGGTCACTGTAGCAACACGAAAGAGCTCCATGGACGAAAAATCAACTCGAGATGAGAGGTTAGTCCCTGGCTTCGACTCCAGAGGAATACCACCTTACCACAAGCACCTCAAGAGGAGGCTTCTCTCAGCTCTAGGTATGTGAGAGGGACCCTGAATTTGCGGCATCAAGTGGAATGGACACCGCGATGCCCTGACTCGAAATAAGGCCGGATATCCCTGCAGTGGCTTGAATGCAGGCTCGTCTTGCATCTCCCAAGACGAAAGGATGTCTGAATCCCCTGTGGAGACCACAGAGAAAGACCTAGTTCCCCACCTCATCCCGACCGGAGGCCTCACATCCTTTGAAAACTCCAGAGGTACGCGGAGATCAGTGCCTCCAAAGGAGACGATGCCTGACTCCTCGTGAAACTTGATAGGAGTCCCAGGATTCCTGTGGCACGTGGAAAGGGACCCTTGGTCTCCCGCCTCAGCTGGAGAGGCGTCCCAATTGCCCTGCCAAGCCTCGAGGAGAATCCCGAGTTGTCCCTCGCAACTAGGCAGGAGTCCTTACGTCGCTGAACAAACACGTGGGTGGAAGGGCCATCCCCGTCGTAACTCGAGAATATACCCCAGGTTCCCGCCGCAACTCGAGAAAAACCATGAGACTTCCCCCTCGCCGCAAGATGAGGCCCGATTCCCCTGCACTGCGTGCAGAGCAATTCCGTGTTGCACATAACACATGAAAGGAGCCTTGATTTCCTTGATGGCACTCCAGAGAAACCCCAAGAACATTGTTTCAAGGCTAGCGGGATCCTGAGGTCACTGTAGCAAAAGGAAAGAGCTCCATGGACCAAAAATCAACTCGAGATGAGAGGTTAGTCCCTGGCTTCGACTCCAGAGGAATACCACCTTACCACAAGCACCTCAAGAGGAGGCTTCTCTCAGCTCTAGGTATGTGAGAGCGACCCTGAGTTTGCGGCCTCAAGTGGAATGGACACCGCGATGCCCTGACTCGAAATAAGGCCGGATATCCCTGCAGTGACTTGAATGCAGGCTCGTCTTGCATCTCCCAAGACGAAAGGATGTCTGAATCCCCTGTGGAGACCACAGAGAAAGACCTAGTTCCCCACCTCATCGCGACCGGAGGCCTCACATCCTTTGAAAACTCCAGAGGTACGCGGAGATCAGTGCCTCCAAAGGAGACGACGCCTGACTCTTCGTTAAACTTGATAGGAGTCCCAGGATTCCTGTGGCACGTGGAAAGGGACACTTGGTCTCCCGCCTCAGCTGCAGAGGCGTCCCAATTGCCCTGCAAAGCCTCGAGGAGAATCCCGAGTTGTCCCTCGCAACTAGGCAGGAGTCCTGACGTCACTGAACAAACACGTGGGTGGAAGGGCCATCCTCTTCGTAACTCGAGAATATACCCCAGGTTCCCGCCGCAACTCGAGAAAAACCATAAGACTTCCCCCTCGCCGCGAGATGAGGCCCGATTCCCCTGCACTGCTTGCAGAGCAATTCTGTTTTGCACATCACACATGAAAGGAGCCTTGATTTCCTTGATGGCACTCCAGAGAAACCCCAAGAACACTGTTTCAAGGCTAGAGGGATCCTGAGGTCACTGTAGCAACACGAAAGAGCTCCGTGGACCAAAAATCAACTCGAGAAGAGAGGTTAGTCCCTGGCTTCGACTCCAGAGGAATACCACCTTACCACAAGCACCTCAAGAGGAGGCTTCTCTCAGCTCTAGGTATGTGAGAGGGACCCTGAGTTTGCGGCCTCAAGTGGAATGGACACCGCGATGCCCTGACTCGAAATAAGGCCGGATATCCCTGCAGTGACTTGAATGCAGGCTCGACTTGCATCTCCCAAGATTAAAGGATGTCTGAATTCCCTGTGGAGACCACAGAGAAAGACCTAGTTCCCCACCTCATCGCCACCAGAGGCCTCACATCCTTTGAAAACTCCAGAGGTATGCGGAGATCAGTGGCTCCAAAGGAGACGATGAATGACTCCTCGTGAAACTTGATAGGAGTCCCAGGATTCCTGTGCACGTGGAAAGGGAACCTTGGTCTCCAGCCTCAGCTGGAGAGGCGTCCCAATTGCCCTGCCAAGCCTCGAGGAGAATCCCGAGTTGTCCCTCGCAACTAGGCAGGAGTCCTGACGTCGCTGAAGAAACACGTGGGTGGAAGGGCCATCCCCGTCGTAACTCGAGAATATACCCCAGGTTCCCGCCGCAACTCGAGAAAAACCATGAGACTTCCCCCTCGCCCCGAGATGAGGCCCGATTCCCCTGCACTGCGTGCAGAGCAATTCCGTGTTGCACATCACAAATGAAAGGAGCCTTGATTTCCGTGATGGCACTCCAGAGAAACCCCAAGAACACTGTTTCAAGGCTAGAGGGATCCTGAGGTCACTGTAGCAACACGAAAGAGCTCTGTGGACCAAAAATCAACTCGAGATGAGAGGTTAGTCCCTGGCTTCGACTCCAGAGGAATACCACCTTACCACAAGCACCTCAAGAGGAGGCTTCTCTCAGCTCTAGGTATGTGAGAGGGACCCTGAGTTTGCGGCCTCAAGTGGAATGGACACTGCGATGCCCTGACTCAAATAAGGCCGGATATCCCTGCAGTGACTTGAATGCAGGCTCGTCTTGCATCTCCCAAGACGAAAGGATGTCTGAATCCCCTGTGGAGACCACAGAGAAAGACCTAGTTCCCCACCTCATCGCGACCGGGGGCCTCACATTCTTTGAAAACTCCAGAGGTACGCGGAAATCAGTGCCTCCAAGGGAGACGATGCCTGACTCCTCGTGAAACTTGATAGGTGTCCCAGGATTCCTGTGGCACATGGAAAGGGACACTTGGTCTCCCGCCTCAGCTGGAGAGGCGTCCCAATTGCCCTGCCAAGCCTCGAGGAGAATCCCGAGTTGTCCCTCGCAACTATTCAGGAGTCCTGAGGTCGCTGAACAAACACGTGGGTGGAAGGGCCATCCTCTTCGTAACTCGAGAATATACCCCAGGTTCCCGCCGCAACTCGAGAAAAACCATAAGACTTCCCCCTCGCCGCGAGATGAGGCCCGATTCCCCTGCACTGCTTGCAGAGCAATTCTGTTTTGCACATCACACATGAAAGGAGCCTTGATTTCCTTGATGGCACTCCAGAGAAACCCCAAGAACACTGTTTCAGGGCTAGAGGGATCCTGAGGTCAATGTAGCAACACGAAAGAGCTCCGTGGACCAAAAATCAACTCGAGATGAGAGGTTAGTCCCTGGCTTCGACTCCAGAGGAATACCACCTTACCACAAGCACCTCAAGAGGAGGCTTCTCTCAGCTCTAGGTATGTGACAGCGACCCTGAGTTTGCGGCCTCAAGTGGAATGGACACCGCTATGCCCTGACTCGAAATAAGGCCGGATATCCCTGCAGTGACTTGAATGCAGGCTCGTCTTGCATCCCCCAAGACGAAAGGATGTCTGAATCCCCTGTGGAGACCACAGAGAAAGACATAGTTCCCCACCTCATCGCGACCGGAGGCCTCACATCCTTTGAAAACTCCAGAGGTACGCGGAGATCAGTGCCTCCAAAGGAGCCGATGCCTGACTCCTCGTGAAACTTGATAGGAGTCCCAGGATTCCTGTGGAACGTGGAAAGGGACCCTTGGTCTCCTGCCTCAGCTGGAGAGGCGTCCCTATTGCCCTGCCATGCCTCGAGGAGAATCCCGAGTTGTCCCTCGCAACTAGGCAGGAGTCCTGCCGTCGCTGAACAAACACGTGTGTGGAAGGGCCATCCCCGTCGTAATTCGAGAATATACCCCAGGTTCCCGCCGCAACTCGAGAAAAACCATGAGACTTCCCCCTCGCCCCGAGATGAGGCCCGATTCCCCTGCACTGCGTGCAGAGCAATTCCGTGTTGCACATCACAAATGAAAGGAGCCTTGATTTCCTTAATGGCACTCCAGAGAAACCCCAAGAACACTGTTTCAAGGCTAGAGGGATCCTGAGGTCACTGTAGCAACACGAAAGAGCTCTGTGGACCTAAAATCAACTCGAGATGAGAGGTTAGTCCCTGGCTTCGACTCCAGAGGAATACCACCTTACCACAAGCACCTCAAGAGGAGGCTTCTCTCAGCTCTAGGTATGTGAGAGGGACCCTGAGTTTGCGGCCTCAAGTGGAATGGACACTGCGATGCCCTGACTCAAATAAGGCCGGATATCCCTGCAGTGACTTGAATGCAGGCTCGTCTTGCATCTCCCAAGACGAAAGGATGTCTGAATCCCCTGTGGAGACCACAGAGAAAGACCTAGTTCCCCACCTCATCGCGACCGGGGGCCTCACATTCTTTGAAAACTCCAGAGGTACGCGGAAATCAGTGCCTCCAAGGGAGACGATGCCTGATTCCTCGTGAAACCTGATAGGTGTCCCAGGATTCCTGTGGCACATGGAAAGGAACCCTTGGTCTCCCGCCTCAGCTGGAGAGGCGTCCCAATTGCCCTGCCAAGCCTCGAGGAGAATCCCGAGTTGTCCCTCGCAACTATTCAGGAGTCCTGAGTTCGCTGAACAAACACGTGGGTGGAAGGGCCATCCTCTTCGTAACTCGAGAATATACCCCAGGTTCCCGCCGCAACTCGAGAAAAACCATAAGACTTCCCCCTCGCCACGAGATGAGGCCCGATTCCCCTGCACTGCTTGCAGAGCAATTCTGTTTTGCACATCACACATGAAAGGAGCCTTGATTTCCTTGATGGCACTCCAGAGAAACCCCAAGAACACTGTTTCAGGGCTAGAGGGATCCTGAGGTCAATGTAGCAACACGAAAGAGCTCCGTGGCCCAAAAATCAACTCGAGAAGAGAGGTTAGTCCCTGGCTTCGAATCCAGAGGAATACCACCTTACCACAAGCACCTCAAGAGGAGGCTTCTCTCAGCTCTAGGTATGTGAGAGGGACCCTGAGTTTGCGGCCTCAAGTGGAATGGACACCGCGATGCCCTGATTCGAAATAAGGCCGGATATCCCTGCAGTGACTTGAATGCAGGCTCGACTTGCATCTCCCAAGATTAAAGGATGTCTGAATCCCCTGTGGAGACCACAGAGAAAGACCTAGTTCCCCACCTCATCGCCACCAGAGGCCTCACATCCTTTGAAAACTCCAGAGGTATGCGGAGATCAGTGGCTCCAAAGGAGACGATGAATGACTCCTCGTGAAACTTGATAGGAGTCCCAGGATTCCTGTGCACGTGGAAAGGGAACCTTGGTCTCCAGCCTCAGCTGGAGAGGCGTCCCAATTGCCCTGCCAAGCCTCGAGGAGAATCCAGAGTTGTCCCTCGCAACTAGGCAGGAGTCCTGACGTCGCTGAAGAAACACGTGAGTGGAAGGGCCATCCCCGTCGTAACTCGAGAATATACCCCAGGTTCCCGCCGCAACTCGAGAAAAACCATGAGACTTCCCCCTCGCCGCGAGATGAGGCCCGATTCCCCTGCACTACGTGCAGAGCAATTCCGTGTTGCAAATCACACATGAAAGGAGCCTTGATTTCCTTGGTGGCACTCCAGAGAAACCCCAAGAACACTGTTTCAAGTACAGAGGGATCCTGAGGTCACTGTAGCAACACGAAAGAGCTCCGTGGTCGAAAAATCAACTCGAGATGAGAGGTTAGTCCCTGGCTTCGACTCCAGAGGAATACCACCTTACCACAAGCACCTCAAGAGGAGGCTTCTCTCAGCTCTAGGTATGTGAGAGGGACCCTGATTTTGCGGCATCAAGTGGAATGGACACCGCGATGCCCTGACTCGAAATAAGGCCGGATATCCCTGCAGTGGCTTGAATGCAGGCTCGTCTTGCATCTCCCAAGACGAAAGGATGTCTGAATCCCCTGTGGAGACCACAGAGAAAGACCTAGTTCCCCACCTCATCCCGACCGGAGGCCTCACATCCTTTGAAAACTCCAGAGGTACGCGGAGATCAGTGCCTCCAAAGGAGACGATGCCTGACTCCTCGTGAAACTTGATAGGAGTCCCAGGATTCCTGTGGCACGTGGAAAGGGACCCTTGGTCTCCCGCCTCAGCTGGAGAGGCGTCCCTATTGCCCTGACAAGCCTCGAGGAGAATCCCGAGTTGTCCCTCGCAACTAGGCAGGAGTCCTTACGTCGCTGAACAAACACGTGGGTGGAAGGGCCATCCCCGTCGTAACTCGAGAATATACCCCAGGTTCCCGCCGCAACTCGAGAAAAACCATGAGACTTCCCCCTCGCCGCAAGATGAGGCCCGATTCCCCTGCACTGCGTGCAGAGCAATTCCGTGTTGCACATAACACATGAAAGGAGTCTTGATTTCCTTGATGGCACTCCAGAGAAACCCCAAGAACATTGTTTCAAGGCTAGCGGGATCCTGAGGTCACTGTAGCAACACGAAAGAGCTCCATGGACCAAAAATTAACTCGAGATGAGAGGTTAGTCCCTGGCTTCGACTCCAGAGGAATACCACCTTACCACAAGCACCTCAAGAGGAGGCTTCTCTCAGCTCTAGGTATGTGAGAGCGACCCTGAGTTTGCGGCCTAAAGTGGAATGGACACCGCGATGCCCTGACTCGAAATAAGGCCGGATATCCCTGCAGTGACTTGAATGCAGGCTCGTCTTGCATCTCCCAAGACGAAAGGATGTCTGAATCCCCTGTGGAGACCACAGAGAAAGACCTCGTTCCCCACCTCATCGCGACCGGAGGCCTCACATCCTTTGAAAACTCCAGAGGTACGCGGAGATCAGTGCCTCCAAAGGAGACGACGCCTGACTCTTCGTTAAACTTGATAGGAGTCCCAGGATTCCTGTGGCACGTGGAAAGGGACACTTGGTCTCCCGCCTCAGCTGCAGAGGCGTCCCGATTGCCCTGCAAAGCCTCGAGTAGAATCCCGAGTTGTCCCTCGCAACTAGGCAGGAGTCCTGCCGTCGCTGAACAAACACGTGTGTGGGAGGGCCATCCCCGTCGTAACTCGAGAATATACCCCAGGTTCCCGCCGCAACTCGAGAAAAACCATGAGACTTCCCCCTCGCCGCGAGATGAGGCCCGATTCCCCGGCACTGCGTGCAGAGCAATTCCGTGTTGCACATCACACATGAAAGGAGCCTTGATTTCCTTGATGGCACTCCAGAGAAACCCCAAGAACACTGTTTCAAGGCTAGAGGGATCCTGAGGTCTCTGTAGCAACACGAAAGAGCTCCGTGGGCCAAAAATCAACTCGAGATGAGAGGTTAGTCCCTGGCTTCGACTCCAGAGGAATACCACCTTACCACAAGCACCTCAAGAGAAGTCTTCTCTCAGCTCTAGGTATGTGAGAGGGACCCTGAGTTTGCGGGCTCAAGTGGAATGGACACCGCGATGCCCTGACTCGAAATAAGGCTGGATATCCCTGCAGTGACTTGAATGCAGGCTCGTCCTGCATCTCCCAAGACGAAAGGATGTCTGAATCCCCTGTGGAGACCACAGAGAAAGACCTAGTTCCCCACCTCATCGCGACCGGAGGCCTCACATCCTTTGAAAACTCCAGAGGTATGCGGAGATCTGTGCCTCCACAGGAGCCGATGCCTTACTCCTCGTGAAACTTGATAGGAGTCCCAGGATTCCTGTGGCACGTGGAAAGGGACACTTGGTCTCCCGCCTCAGCTGGAGAGGTGTCCCAATTGCCCTGCCAAGCCTCGAGGAGAATCCCGAGTTGTCCCTCGCAACTAGGCAGGAGTCCTGAGGTCGCTGAACAAACACGTGGGTGGAAGGGCCATCCTCTTCGTAACTCGAGAATATACCCCAGGTTCCCGCCGCAACTCGAGAAAAACCATAAGACTTCCCCCTCGCCGCGAGATGAGGCCCGATTCCCCTGCACTGCTTGCAGAGCAATTCTGTTTTGCACATCACACATGAAAGGAGCCTTGATTTCCTTGATGGCACTCCAGAGAAACCCCAAGAACACTGTTTCAAGGCTAGAGGGATCCTGAGGTCACTGTAGCAACACGAAAGAGCTCCGTGGACCAAAAATCAACTCGAGAAGAGAGGTTAGTCCCTGGCTTCGACTATAGAGGAATACCACCTTACCACAAGCACCTCAAGAGGAGGCTTCTCTCAGCTCTAGGTATGTGAGAGGGACCCTGAGTTTGCGGCCTCAAGTGGAATGGACACCGCGATGCCCTGACTCGAAATAAGGCCGGATATCCCTGCAGTGACTTGAATGCAGGCTCGACTTGCATCTCCCAAGATTAAAGGATGTCTGAATTCCCTGTGGAGACCACAGAGAAAGACCTAGTTCCCCACCTCATCGCCACCAGAGGCCTCACATCCTTTGAAAACTCCAGAGGTATGCGGAGATCAGTGGCTCCAAAGGAGACGATGAATGACTCCTCGTGAAACTTGATAGGAGTCCCAGGATTCCTGTGCACGTGGAAAGGGAACCTTGGTCTCCAGCCTCAGCTGGAGAGGCGTCCCAATTGCCCTGCCAAGCCTCGAGGAGAATCCCGAGTTGTCCCTCGCAACTAGGCAGGAGTCCTGACGTCGCTGACGAAACACGTGGGTGGAAGGGCCATCCCCGTCGTAACTCGAGAATATACCCCAGGTTCCCGCCGCAACTCGAGAAAAACCATGAGACTTCCCCCTCGCCGCGAGATGAGGCCCGATTCCCCTGCACTACGTGCAGAGCAATTCCGTGTTGCACATCACACATGAAAGGAGCCTTGATTTCCTTGATGGCACTCCAGAGAAACCCCAAGAACACTGTTTCAAGGCCAGAGGGATCCTGAGGTCACTGTAGCAACACGAAAGAGCTCCGTGGACGAAAAATCAACTCGAGATGAGAGGTTAGTCCCTGGCTTCGACTCCAGAGGAATACCACCTTACCACAAGCACCTCAAGAGGAGGCTTCTCTCAGCTCTAGGTATGTGAGAGGGACCCTGAATTTGCGGCATCAAGTGGAATGGACACCGCGATGCCCTGACTCGAAATAAGGCCGGATATCCCTGCAGTGGCTTGAATGCAGGCTCGTCTTGCATCTCCCAAGACGAAAGGATGTCTGAATCCCCTGTGGAGACCACAGAGAAAGACCTAGTTCCCCACCTCATCCCGACCGGAGGCCTCACATCCTTTGAAAACTCCAGAGGTACGCGGAGATCAGTGCCTCCAAAGGAGACGATGCCTGACTCCTCGTGAAACTTGATAGGAGTCCCAGGATTCCTGTGGCACGTGGAAAGGGACCCTTGGTCTCCCGCCTCAGCTGGAGAGGCGTCCCAATTGCCCTGCCAAGCCTCGAGGAGAATCCCGAGTTGTCCCTCGCAACTAGGCAGGAGTCCTTACGTCGCTGAACAAACACGTGGGTGGAAGGGCCATCCCCGTCGTAACTCGAGAATATACCCCAGGTTCCCGCCGCAACTCGAGAAAAACCATGAGACTTCCCCCTCGCCGCAAGATGAGGCCCGATTCCCCTGCACTGCGTGCAGAGCAATTCCGTGTTGCACATAACACATGAAAGGAGCCTTGATTTCCTTGATGGCACTCCAGAGAAACCCCAAGAACATTGTTTCAAGGCTAGCGGGATCCTGAGGTCACTGTAGCAACAGGAAAGAGCTCCATGGACCAAAAATCAACTCGAGATGAGAGGTTAGTCCCTGGCTTCGACTCCAGAGGAATACCACCTTACCACAAGCACCTCAAGAGGAGGCTTCTCTCAGCTCTAGGTATGTGAGAGCGACCCTGAGTTTGCGGCCTCAAGTGGAATGGACACCGCGATGCCCTGACTCGAAATAAGGCCGGATATCCCTGCAGTGACTTGAATGCAGGCTCGTCTTGCATCTCCCAAGACGAAAGGATGTCTGAATCCCCTGTGGAGACCACAGAGAAAGACCTAGTTCCCCACCTCATCGCGACCGGAGGCCTCACATCCTTTGAAAACTCCAGAGGTACGCGGAGATCAGTGCCTCCAAAGGAGACGACGCCTGACTCTTCGTTAAACTTGATAGGAGTCCCAGATTCCTGTGGCACGTGGAAAGGGACACTTGGTCTCCCGCCTCAGCTGCAGAGGGGTCCCAATTGCCCTGCAAAGCCTCGAGGAAAATCCCGAGTTGTCCCTCGCAACTAGGCAGGAGTCCTGCCGTCGCTGAACAAACACGTGTGTTAGAGGGCCATCCCCGTCGTAACTCGAGAATATACCCCAGGTTCCCGCCGCAACTCGAGAAAAACCATGAGACTTCCCCCTCGCCGCGAGATGAGGCCCGATTCCCCGGCAGTGCGTGCAGAGCAATTCCGTGTTGCACATCACACATGAAAGGAGCCTTGATTTCCTTGATGGCACTCCAGAGAAACCCCAAGAACACTGTTTCAAGGCTAGAGGGATCCTGAGGTCACTGTAGCAACACGAAAGAGCTCCGTGGGCCAAAAATCAACTCGAGATGAGAGGTTAGTCCCTGGCTTCGACTCCAGAGGAATACCACCATACCACAAGCACCTCAAGAGAAGTCTTCTCTCAGCTCTAGGTATGTGCGAGGGACCCTGAGTTTGCGGCCTCAAGTGGAATGGACACCGCGATGCCCTGACTCGAAATAAGGCCGGATATCCCTGCAGTGACTTGAATGCAGGCTCGTCCTGCATCTCCCAAGACGAAAGGATGTCTGAATCCCCTGTGGAGACCACAGAGAAAGACCTAGTTCCCCACCTCATCGCGACCGGAGGCCTCACATCCTTTGAAAACTCCAGAGGTATGCGGAGATCTGTGCCTCCACAGGAGCCGATGCCTTACTCATCGTGAAACTTGATAGGAGTCCCAGGATTCCTGTGGCACGTGGAAAGGGACACTTGGTCTCCCGCCTCAGCTGGAGAGGTGTCCCAATTGCCCTGCCAAGCCTCGAGGAGAATCCCGAGTTGTCCCTCGCAACTAGGCAGGAGTCCTGACGTCGCTGAACAAACACGTGGGTGGAAGGGCCATCCTCTTCGTAACTCGAGAATATACCCCAGGTTCCCGCCGCAACTCGAGAAAAACCATAAGACTTCCCCCTCGCCGCGAGATGAGGCCCGATTCCCCTGCACTGCTTGCAGAGCAATTCTGTTTTGCACATCACACATGAAAGGAGCCTTGATTTCCTTGATGGCACTCCAGAGAAACCCCAAGAACACTGTTTCAGGGCTAGAGGGATCCTGAGGTCAATGTAGCAACACGAAAGAGCTCCGTGGCCCAAGAATCAACTCGAGATGAGAGGTTAGTCCCTGGCTTCGACTCCAGAGGAATACCACCTTACCACAAGCACCTCAAGAGGAGGCTTCTCTCAGCTCTAGGTATGTGCGAGGGACCCTGAGTTTGCGGCCTCAAGTGGAATGGACACCGCGATGCCCTGACTCGAAATAAGGCCGGATATCCCTGCAGTGACTTGAATGCAGGCTCGACTTGCATCTCCCAAGATTAAAGGATGTCTGAATCCCCTGTGGAGACCACAGAGAAAGACCTAGTTCCCCACCTCATCGCCACCAGAGGCCTCACATCCTTTGAAAACTCCAGAGGTATGCGGAGATCAGTGTCTCCAAAGGAGACGATGAATGACTCCTCGTGAAACTTGATAGGAGTCCCAGGATTCCTGTGCACGTGGAAAGGGACCCTTGGTCTCCCGCCTCAGCTGGAGAGGCGTCCCAATTGCCCTGCCAAGCCTCGAGGAGAATCCCGAGTTGTCCCTCGCAACTAGGCAGGAGTCCTTACGTCGCTGAACAAACACGTGGGTGGAAGGGCCATCCCCGTCGTAACTCGAGAATATACCCCAGGTTCCCGCCGCAACTCGAGAAAAACCATGAGACTTCCCCCTCGCCGCAAGATGAGGCCTGATTCCCCTGCACTGCGTGCAGAGCAATTCCGTGTTGCACATCACACATGAAAGGAGCCTTGATTTCCTTGATGGCACTCCAGAGAAACCCCAAGAACACTGTTTCAAGGCTAGAGGGATCCTGAGGTCACTGTAGCAACACGAAAGAGCTCTGTGCACCAAAAATCAACTCGAGATGAGAGGTTAGTCCCTGGCTTCGACTCCAGACGAATGCCACCTTACCACAAGCATCTCAAGAGGAGGATTCTCTCAGCACTAGGTATGTGAGAGGGACCCTGATTTTGCAGCCTCTAGTGGAATGGACACTGCGATGCCCTGACGCGAAATAAGGCCGGATATCCCTGCAGTGACTTGAATGCAGGCTCGTCTTGTATCTCCCAAGATGAAAGGATGTCTGAATCCCCTGTACAGACCAAAGAGAAAAACCTAGTTCCCCACCTCATCGCGACGGGAGGCCTCTTATCCTTTGAAAACTCCAGAGGTACGCAGAGATCAGTGCCTCCAAAGGAGACGATGCCTGACTCCTCGTGAAACTTGATAGGAGTCCCAGGATTCCTGTGGCACGTGGAAAGGGACCCTTGGTCTCCCGCCTCAGCTGGAGAGCGTCCCAATTGCCCTGCAAAGCCTCGAGGAGTATCCCGAGTTGTCCCTCGCAACTAGGCAGGAGTCCTGCCGTCGCTGAACAAACACGTGTGTGGGAGGGCCATCCCCGTCGTAACTCGAGAATATACCCCAGGTTCCCGCCGCAACTCGAGAAAAACCATGAGACTTCCCCCTCGCCGCGAGATGAGGCCCGATTCCCCTGCACTGCGTGCAGAGCAATTCCGTGTTGCACATCACACATGAAAGGAGCCTTGATTTCCTTGATGGCACTCCAGAGAAACCCCAAGAACAATTTTTCAAGGCCAGAGGGATCCTGAGGACACTGTAGCAACACGAAAGAGCTCCGTGGACCAAAAATCAACTCGAGATGAGAGGTTAGTCCCTGGCTTCGACTCCAGAGGAATACCACCATACCACAAGCACCTCAAGAGAAGTCTTCTCTCAGCTCTAGGTATGTGCGAGGGACCCTGAGTTTGCGGCCTCAAGTGGAATGGACACCGCGATGCCCTGACTCGAAATAAGGCCGGATATCCCTGCAGTGACTTGAATGCAGGCTCGTCCTGCATCTCCCAAGACGAAAGGATGTCTGAATCCCCTGTGGAGACCACAGAGAAAGACCTAGTTCCCCACCTCATCGCGACCGGAGGCCTCACATCCTTTGAAAACTCCAGAGGTATGCGGAGATCTGTGCCTCCACAGGAGCCGATGCCTTACTCATCGTGAAACTTGATAGGAGTCCCAGGATTCCTGTGGCACGTGGAAAGGGACACTTGGTCTCCCGCCTCAGCTGGAGAGGTGTCCCAATTGCCCTGCCAAGCCTCGAGGAGAATCCCGAGTTGTCCCTCGCAACTAGGCAGGAGTCCTGAGGTCGCTGAACAAACACGTGGGTGGAAGGGCCATCCTCTTCGTAACTCGAGAATATACCCCAGGTTCCCGCCGCAACTCGAGAAAAACCATAAGACTTCCCCCTCGCCGCGAGATGAGGCCCGATTCCCCTGCACTGCTTGCAGAGCAATTCTGTTTTGCACATCACACATGAAAGGAGCCTTCATTTCCTAGATGGCACTCCAGAGAAACCCCAAGAACACTGTTTCAGGGCTAGAGGGATCCTGAGGTCAATGTAGCAACACGAAAGAGCTCCGTGGCCCAAGAATCAACTCGAGATGAGAGGTTAGTCCCTGGCTTCGACTCCAGAGGAATACCACCTTACCACAAGCACCTCAAGAGGAGGCTTCTCTCAGCTCTAGGTATGTGCGAGGGACCCTGAGTTTGCGGCCTCAAGTGGAATGGACACCGCGATGCCCTGACTCGAAATAAGGCCGGATATCCCTGCAGTGACTTGAATGCAGGCTCGTCTTGCATCTCCCAAGACGAAAGGATGTCTGAATCCCCTGTGGAGACCACAGAGAAAGACCTCGTTCCCCACCTCATCGCGACCGGAGGCCTCACATCCTTTGAAAACTCCAGAGGTACGCGGAGATCAGTGCCTCCAAAGGAGACGACGCCTGACTCTTCGTTAAACTTGATAGGAGTCCCAGGATTCCTTTGGCACGTGGAAAGGGACACTTGGTCTCCCGCCTCAGCTGCAGAGGCGTCCCAATTGCCCTGCAAAGCCTCGAGGAGAATCCCGAGTTGTCCCTCGCAACTAGGCAGGAGTCCTGACGTCGCTGAACAAACACGTGGGTGGAAGGGCCATCTCCGTCGTAACTCGAGAATATAACACTGGTTCCCGCCGCAACTCGAGAAAAACCATGAGACTTCCCCCTCGCCGTTAGATGAGGCCTGATTCCCCTGCACTGCGTGCAGAGCAATTCCGTGTTGCACATCACACATGAAAGGAGCCTTGATTTCCTTGATGGCACTCCAGAGAAACCCCAAGAACACTGTTTCAAGGCTAGAGGGATCCTGAGGTCACTGTAGCAACACGAAAGAGCTCTGTGCACCAAAAATCAACTCGAGATGAGAGGTTAGTCCCTGGCTTCGACTCCAGACGAATGCCACCTTACCACAAGCATCTCAAGAGGAGGATTCTCTCAGCACTAGGTATGTGAGAGGGACCCTGATTTTGCAGCCTCTAGTGGAATGGACACTGCGATGCCCTGACGCGAAATAAGGCCGGATATCCCTGCAGTGACTTGAATGCAGGCTCGTCTTGCATCTCCCAAGACGAAAGGATGTCTGAATCCCCTGTGGAGAGCACAGAAAAAGACCTAGTTCCCCACCTCATGGCGACCGGAGGCCTCACATCCTTTGAAAACTCCAGAGGAACGCGTAGATCAGTGCCTCCAAAGGAGACGATGCCTGACTCCTCGTGAAACTTGATAGGAGTCCCAGGATTACTGTGTCACGTGGAAAGGGACCCTTGGTCTCCCGCCTCAGCTGGAGAGGCGTCCCAATTGCCCTGCCAAGCCTCGAGGAGAATCCCGAGTTGTCCCTCGCAACTAGGCAGGAGTCCTGACCTCGCTGAACAAACACGTGGGTGGAAGGGCCATCCCCATCGTAACTCGAGAATATACCTAAGGTTCCCGCCGCAACTCGCGAAAAACCATGAGACTTCTCCCTCGCCGCGAGATGAGGCCCGATTCCCCTACACTGCATGCAGAGCAATTCCGTGATGCAAATCACACATGAAAGGAGCCTTGATTTCCTTGATGGCACTCCAGAGAAACCCCAAGAACACTGTTTCAAGGCTAGAGGGATCCTGAGGTCACTGTAGCAACACGAAAAAGCTCCGTGGACCAAAAATCAACTCGAGATGAGAGGTTAGTCCCTGGCTTCGACTCCAGAGGAATACCACCTTACCACAAGCACCTCAAGAGGAGGCTTCTCTCAGCTCTAGGTATGTG
This sequence comes from Cervus elaphus, assembly GCF_910594005.1. NCBI lineage: Eukaryota > Metazoa > Chordata > Mammalia > Artiodactyla > Cervidae > Cervus > Cervus elaphus. Next base: position 110,194 of record NC_057845.1, on the reverse strand, counting down.
AGAGGGACCCTGAGTTTGCGGCCTCAAGTGGAATGGACACCGCGTGCCCTGATTCGAAATAAGGCCACATATGTCTGAAGTGACTTGAATGCCGGCTCGTCTTTCATCTCCCAAGATGAAAGGATGTTTGAATCCCCTGTGGAGACCACAGAGAAAGACCTAGTTCCCCACCTCATCGTGACCGGAGGCCTCACATCCTTTGAAAACTCCAGAGGTACGCGGAGATCAGTGCCTCCAAAGGGACGATGCCTGACTCCTCGTGAAACTTAATAGGAGTCCCAGGATTCCTGTGGCACGTGGAAAGGGACCCTTGGTCTCCCGCCTCAGCTGGAGAGGCGTCCCAATTGCCCTGCCAAGCCTCGAGGAGAATCCCGAGTTGTCCCTCGCAACTAGGCAGGAGTCCTGACGTCGCTGAACAAACACGTGGGTGGAAGGGCCATCCCCGTCGTAACTCGAGAATATACCCCAGGTTCCCGCCGGAACTCGAGAAAAACCATGAGACTTCTCCCTTGCCGCGAGATGAGGCCCGAATCCCGAACACTGCGTGCAGAGCAATTCCGTGTTGCAAATTACACATGAAAGGAGCCTTGATTTTCTTGATGGCACTCCAGAGAAACCGCAAGAACACTGTTTCAAGGCTAGAGGGATCCTGAGGTCACTGTAGCAACACGAAAGAGCTCCGTGGACCAAAAATCAACTCGAGATGAGAGGTTAGTCCCTGGCTTCGACTTCAGAGGAATACCACCTTACCACAAGCACCTCAAGAGGAGGCTTCTCTCAGCTCTAGGTATGTGAGAGGGACCCTGAGTTTGCGGCCTCAAGTGGAATGGACACCGCGATGCCCTGACTCGAAATAAGGACGGATATCCATGCAGTGACTTGCATGCAGGCTCGACTTACATCTCCCAAGACGAAAGGATGTCTGAATCCCCTGTGGAGACCACAGAGAAAGACCTAGTTCCCCACCTCATCGCGACCGGAGGCCTCACTTCCTTTGAAAATTCCAGAGGTACGCGGAGATCAGTGCCTCCAAAGGAGACGATGCCTGACTCCTCGTGAAACTTTATAGGAGTCCCAGGATTCCTGTGGCACGTGGAAAGGGACCCTTGGTATCCCGCCTCAGCTGGAGAGGCGTCCCAATTGCCCTGCCAAGCCTCGAGGAGAATCCCGAGTTGTCCCTCGCAACTAGGCAGGAGTCCTGACGTCGCTGAACAAACACGTGGGTGGAAGGGCCATCCCTGTCGTAACTCGAGAATATACCCCAGGTTCCCGCCGCAACTCGAGAAAAACCATGAGACTTCCCCCTCGCCGCGAGATGTGGCCCGATTCCCCTGCACTGCGTGCAGAGCAATTCCGTGTTGCACATCACACAGGAAAGGAGCCTTGATTTCCTTGGTGGCACTCCAGAGAAACCCCAAGAACACTGTTTCAAGGCTAGAGGGATCCTGAGGTCACTGTAGCAACACAAAAGAGCTCCGTGGACCAAGAATCAACTCGAGATGACAGGTTAGTCCCTGGCTTCGACTCCAGAGGAATACCCCCTTACCACAAGCACCTCAAGCGGAGGCTTCTCTCAGCTCTTGGTACGTGAGAGGGACCCTGAGTTTGCGGCGTCAAGCGGAATGGACACCGCGATGCCCTGACTCGAAATCAGGCCGGATATCCCTGCAGTGACTTGAATGCAGGCTCGTCTTGCATCTCCCAAGACGAAAGGATGTCTGAATCCCCTGTGGAGACCACAGAGAAAGACCTAGTTCCCCACCTCATCGCGACCGGAGGCCTCACATTCTTTGAAAACTCCAGAGGTACGCGGAGATCAGTGCCTCCAAAGGGACGATGCCTGACTCCTTGTGTAACTTGATAAGAGTCCCAGGATTCCTGTGGCACGTGAAAAGGGACCCTTGGTCTCCCCCCTCAGCTGGAGAGGCGTCCCAATTGCCCTGCCAATCCTCGAGGAGAATCCCGAGTTGTCCCTCACAACTAGGCAGGAGTCCTGACGTCGCTGAACAAACACGTGGGTGGAAGGGCCATCCCCGTCGTAACTCGATAATATACCCCAGGTTCCCGCCGCAACTCGAGAAAAAACATGAGACTTCCCCCTCGCCGCTAGATGAGGCCCGATTTCCCTGCACTGCGTGCAGAGCAATTCCGTGTTGCACATCACACATGAAAGGAGCCTTGATTTCCTTGATGGCACTCCAGAGAAACCCCAAGAACACTGTTTCAAGGCTAGAGGGATCCTGAGGTCACTGTAGCAACAGGAAAGAGCTCCGTGGACCAAGAATCAACTCGAGATGAGAGGTTAGTCCCTGGCTTCGACTCCAGAGGAATACCCCCTTACCACAAGCACCTCAAGAGGAGGCTTCTCTCAGCTCTAGGTATGTGAGAGGGACCCTGAGTTTGCGGCCTCAAGTGGAATGGACACCGCGAAGCCCTGACTCGAAATCAGGCCGGATATCCCTGCAGTGACTTGAATGCAGGCTCGTCTTGCATCTCCCAAGACGAAAGGATGTCTGAATCCCCTGTGGAGACCACAGAGAAAGACCTAGTTCTCCACCTAATCGCGACCGGAGGCCTCACATCCTTTGAAAACTCCAGAGGGACGCGGAGATCAGTGCCTCCAAAGGGGACGATGCCTGACTCCTCGTGAAACTTGATAAGAGTCCCAGGATTCCTGTGGAACGTGGAAAGGGACCCTTGGTCTCCTGCCTCAACTGGAGAGGCGTCCCAATTGCCCTGCCAAGCCTCGAGGAGAATCCCGAGTTGTCCCTCACAACTAGGCAGGAGTCCTGACGTGGCTGAACAAACACGTGGGTGGAAGGGCCATCCCCGTCGTAACTCGAGAATATACCCCAGGTTCCCGCTACAACTCGAGAAAAACCATAAGACTTCCCCCTCGCCGCGAGATGAGGCCCGATTCCTCTGCACTGCGTGCAGAGCAATTCCGTGTTGCACATCACACAAGAAAGGAGCCTTGATTTCCTTGACGGCACTCCAGAGAAACCCCAAGAACACTGTTTCAAGTCTAGAGGGATCCTGAGGTCACTGTAGCAACACGAAAGAGCTCCGTGGACCAAGAATCAACTCGAAATGAGAGGTTAGTCCCTGGCTTCAACTCCAGAGGAATACCCTCTTTCCACAAGCACCTCAAGAGGAGGCTTCTCTCAGCCTTAGGTATGTGAGAGGGAACCTGATTTTGCGGCCTCAAGTGGAATGGACACCGCGATGCCTTGACTTGAAATAAGGCCGGATATCCCTGCAGTGACTTGAATGCAGGCTCGTCTTGCATCACCCAAGACGAAAGGATGTCTGAATCCCCTGTGGAGACCACAGAGAAAGACCTAGTTCCCCACCTCATCGTGACCGGAGGCCTCATTTCTTTGAAAATTCAGGAGGTACGCGGAGATCAGTGCCTCCAAAGGAGACGATGCCTGACTCCTCGTGAAACTTGATAGGAGTCCCAGGATTCCTGTGGCACGTGGAAAGGGACCCTTGGTCTCCCGCCTCAGCTGGAGAGGTGTCCCAATTGCCCTGCCAAGCCTCGAGGAGAATCCCGAGTTGTCCCTCGAAACTAGGCAGGAGTCCTGAAGTCGCTGAACAATCACGTGGGTGGAAGGGCCATCCCCGTCGTAACTCGAGAATATACCCCAGGTTCCCGTCGCAACTCGAGAAAAACCATGAGACTTCCCCCTCGCCACGAGATGAGGCCCGAATCCCCTGCACTGCGTGCAGAGCAATTACGTGTTGCACATCACACAGGAAAGGAGCCTTGATTTCCTTGATGGCACTCCAGAGAAACCCCAAGAACACTGTTTCAAGGCTAGAGGGATCCTGAGGTCACTGTAGCAACACGAAAGAGCTCCGTGGACCCAAAATCAACTCGAGATGAGAGGTTAGTCCCTGGATTCGACTCCAGAGGTATACCCCCTTACCACGAGCACCTCAAGAGGAGGCTTCTCTCAGCTCTATGTATGTGAGAGGGAAGCTGAATTTGCAGCCTCAAGTGGAATGTGCACCGCGATGCCCTGACTCGAAATAAGGCCGGATATCCCTGCAGTGACTTGAATGCAGGCTCGTCTTGCATCTCCCAAGACGAAAGGATGTCTGAATCCCCTATGGAGACCACAGAGAAAGACCTAGTTCCCCATCTCATCGCGACCGGAGGCATCACATCCTTTGAAATCTCTAGAGGTACGCGGAGAACAGTGCCTCCAAAGGGGACGATGCTGACTCCTCGAGAAACTTGATAGGAGTCCCAGGATTCCTGTGGCACTTGGAAAGGGACCCTTGGTCTCCCGCCTAAGCTGGAGAGGCGTCCCAATTGCCCTGCCAAGCCTCGAGGAGAATCCCGAGATGTCCCACGCAACTTTGCAGGAGTCATGACGTCGCAGAACAAACACGAGGGTGGAAGGGCCATCCTCTTCGTAACTCGAGAATATACCCCAGGTTCCCGCCGCAACTCGAGAAAAACCATGAGACTTCCCCCTCGCCGCGAGATGAGGCCCAATTCCCCTGCACTGCGTGCAGAGCAATTCCGTGTTGCACATCACACATGAAAGGAGCCTTGATTTCCTTGATGGCACTCCAGAGAAACCCCAAGAACACTGTTTCAAGGCTAGAGGGATCCTGAGGTCACTGTAGCAAAACAAAAGAGCTCCGTGGACCAAGAATCAACTCAAGATGAGAGGTTAGTCTCTGGCTTCGACTCCAGAGGAATACCACCTTACCAGAAGCACCTCAAGAGGAGGCTTCTCTCAGCTCTAGGTATGTGAGAGGAACCCTGAGTTTGCGGCCTCTAGTGGAATGGACACCGCGATGCCCTGACTCGAAATAAGGCCGGGTATCCCTGCAGTGACTTGAATGCAGGCTCGTCTTGAATCTCCCATGACGAAAGTATATCTGAATACCCTATGGACACCACAGAGAAAGACCTAGGTGCCCACCTCATCGCGACCGGAGGCCTCACATCCTTTGAAAACTCCTGAGGTGCGCGGAGATCAGGGCCTCCAAAGGAGACGATGCCTGACTCCTCGAGAAACTTGATAGGAGTCCCAGGATTCCTGTGGCACGTGGAAAGGGACCCTTGGTCTCCCGCCTCAGCTGGAGAGGCGTCCCAATTGCCCTGCCAAGCCTCCAGGAGAATCCCGAGTTGTCCCTCGCAACTAGGCAGGAGTCCTGCCGTCGCTAAACAAACACGTGTGTGGCAGGGCCATCCCCATCGTAACTCAAGAATATACCCCAGGTTCCCGCTGCAACTCGAGAAAAACCATGAGACTTCCCCCTCGCCGCGAGATGAGCGCCGATTCCCCTGCACTGCGTGCAGAGCAATTCCGTGTTGCACATCACACATGAAAGGAGCCTTGATTTTCTTGATGGCACTCTAGAGAAACCCCAAGAACACTGTTTCCAGGCTAGAGGGATCCTGAGGACACTGTAGCAACATGAGAGAGCTCCGTGGACCAGAAATCAACTCGAGATGAGAGGTTGGTCCCTGGCTTCGACTCCAGAGGAATACCACCTTACCACAAGCACCTCAAGAGGAGGCTTCTCTCAGCTCTATGTATGTGAGAGGGACCCTGAGTTTGCGGCCTCAAGTGGAATGGACACCGCGATGCCCTGACTCGAAATAAGCCCGGATATCCCTGCAGTGACTTGAATGCAGGCTCGTCTTGCATCTCCCAAGACGAAAGGATGTCTGAATCCCCTGTGGAGACCACAGAGAAAGACCTAGTTCCCCACCTCATCGCGACCGGAGGCCTCACATCCTTTGAAAACTCCAGAGGTACGCGGAGATCAATGCCTCCAAAGGAGACGATGCCTGACTCCTCGTGAAACTTGATAGGAGTCCGAGGATTCCTGTGGCACGTGGAAAGGGACCTTTGGTCTACCGCCACAGATGGAGAGGCGTTCCAATTGCCCTGCACAGCCTCGAGGAGAATCCCGAGTTGTCCCTCGCAACTAGGCAGGAGTCCTGACGTGGCTGAACAAACACGTGGGTGGAAGGGCCATCCCCGTCATAACTTGAGAATATACCCCTGTTTCCCACCGCAACTCGAGAAAAACCATGAGACTTCCCCCTCGCCGCAAAATGAGGCCCGATATCCTGCACTGCGTGCAGAGCAATTCCGTGTTGCACATCACACAGGAAAGGAGCCTTGATTTCCTTGACGATACTCCAGAGAAACCCCAAGAACACTGTTTCAAGGCTAGAGGGATCCTGAGGTCACTGTAGCAACACGAAAGAGCTCCGTGGCCCAAAAATCAACTCGAGATGAGAGGTTAGTCCCTGGCTTCGACTCCAGAGGAATACCACCTTACCACAAGCACCTCAAGAGGAGGCTTCTCTCAGCTCTAGGTATGTGAGAGGGACCCTGAGTTTGCGGCCTCAAGTGGAATGGACACCGCGATGCCCTGGCTAGAAATAATCCCGAATATCCCTGCAGTGACTTGAATGCAGGCTCGTCTTGCATCTTCCAAGATGAAAGGATGTCTGAATCCCCTGTGTAGACCACAGAGAAAGACCTAGTTCCCCACCTCATCGCGACCGGAGGCCTCACATTCTTTGTAAACTCCAGAGGTACGCGGAGATCAGTGCCTCCAAAGGAGACGATGCCTGACTCCTCGTGAAACTTGATAGGAGTCCCAGGATTCCTGTTGCACGTTGAAAGTGACACTTGCTCTACCGCCTCAGATGGAGAGGCGTCCCAATTGCCCTGCCAAGCCTCGAGGAGAATCCCGAGGTGTCCCTCGCAACTAGCCAGGAGTCCTGACGTGGCTGAGCAAACACGTGGGTTGAAGGGCCATCCCCGTCATAACTCGAGAATATACCCCAGGTTCCCGCCGCAACTCGAGAAAAACCATGAGACTTCTCCCTCGCCGCAAAATGAGGCACGATATCCTGCACTGCGTGCAGAGCAATTCCGTGTTGCACATCACACATGAAAGGAGCCTTGATTTCCTTGATGGCACTCCAGAGAAACCCCAAGAACACTGTTTCAAGGCTAGAGGGATCCTGAGGTCACTGTAGCAACACGAAAGAGCTCCGTGGACCAAAAATCAACTCGAGATGAGAGGTTAGTCCCTGGCTTCGACTCCAGAGGAATACCACCTTACCACAAGCACCTCAAGAGGAGGCTTCTCTCAGCTCTAGGTATGTGAGAGGGACCCTGAGTTTGCGGCCTCAAGTGGAATGGACACTGCGATGCCGTGACTCGAAATAAGGCCGGATATCCCTGCAGTGACTTGAATGCAGTCTCGTCTTGCATCTCCCAAGACGAAAGGATGTCTGAATCCCATGTACAGACCACAGAGAAAGACCTAGTTCCCCACCTCATCGCGACCGGAGGCCTCAAATCCTTTGAAAACTCCAGAGGTACCCGGAGATCAGTGCCTCCAAAGGAGATGATGCCTGACTCCTCGTGAAACTTGATAGGAGTCCCATGATTCCTGTGGCACGTAGTAAGGGACGCTTGGTCTCCCTCCTCAGCTGGAGAGGCGTCCCAATTGCCCTGCAAAGTCTCGAGGAGAATCCCGAATTGTCCCTCGCAACTAGGCAGGAGTGCTGACGTCGCTGAACAAACACGTGGGTGGATGTGCCATCTCCATCGTAACTCGATAATATAGCCCCGGTTCCCGCCGCAACTCGAGAAAAACCATGAGACTTCCCCCTCGCCGCGAGATGAGGCCCGATTCCCTTGCACTGCGGGCAGAGAAATTCCGTGTTGCACATCACACATGAAAGGAGCCTTGATTTCCTTCATGGCACTCCAGAGAAACCCCAAGAACACTGTTTCAAGGCTAGAGGGATCCTGAGGTCACTGTAGCAACACGAAAGGGCTCCGTGGACAAGAAGTCAACTCGAGATGAGAGGTTAGTCCCTGGCTTCGACTCCAGAGGAATACCAACTTACCACAAGCACCGCAAGAGGAGGCTTCTCTCAGCTCTAGGTATGTGAGAGGGACCCTGATTTTGCCGGCACAAGTGGAATGGACACCGCGATGCCCTGACTCGAAACAATGCCGGATATCCCTGCAGTGACTTGAATGCAGGCTTGTCTTGCATCTCCCAAGACGAAAGGATGTCTGAATCCCCTGTGGAGACCACAGAGAAAGACCTAGTTCCCCACCTCATCGCGACCGGAGGCCTCACATCCTTTGAAAACTCCAGAGGTACCCGGAGATCAGTGCCTCCAAAGGAGACAATTCGTGACTCCTCGTGAAACTTGATAGGAGTCCCAGGATTCCTGTGGCACGTGGAAAGGGACCCTTGCTCTACCGCCTCAGATGGAGAGGCGTTCCAATTGCCCTGCACAGCCTCGAGGAGAATCCCGCGTTGTCCCTCGCAACTAGGCAGGAGTCCTGACGTGGCTGAACAAACACGTGGGTGGAAGGGCCATCCCCGTCATAACTCGAGAATATACCCCTGTTTCCCACCGCAACTCGAGAAAAACCATGAGACTTCCCCCTCGCCGCAAAATGAGGCCCGATATCCTGCACTGCATGCAGAGCAATTCCGTGTTGCATATCACACAGGAAAGGAGCCTTGATTTCCTTGATGGCACTCCAGAGAAACCCCAAGAACACTGTTTCAAGGCTTGAGGGATCCTGAGGTAACTGTAGCAACACGAAAGAGCTCCGTGGACCAAAAATCAACTCGAGAAGAGAGGATACTCCCTGGCTTCGACTCCAGAGGAATACCACCTTACCACAAGCACCTCAAGAGGAGGCTTCTCTCAGCTCTAGGTATGTGAGAGGGACCCTGAGTTTGCGGCCTCAAGTGGAATGGACACCGCGATGCCGTGACTCGAAATAAGGCCGGATATTCCTGCAGTGACTTGAATGCAGGCTCGTCTTGCATCTCCCAAGACGAAAGGATGTCTGAATCCCCTGTGCAGACCACAGAGAAAGACCTAGTTCCCCACCTCATCGCGACCGGAGGCCTCACATCCTTTGAAAATTCCAGAGGTACCCGGAGATCAGTGCCTCCAAAAGAGATGATGCCTGACTCCTCGTGAAACTTGATAGGAGTCCCAGGATTCCTGTGGCACGTGGAAAGGGATGCTTGGTCTCCCGCCTCAGCTGGAGAGGCGTCCCAATTGCCCTGCCATGCCCCGAGGAAAATCCCGAGTTGTCCCTCGCAACTAGGCAGGAGTGCTGACGTCGCTGAACAAACACGTGGGTGGATGTGCCATCCCCATGGTAACTCGATAATATAGCCCCGGTTCCCGCCGCAACTCGAGAAAAACCATGAGACTTCCCCCTCGCCGCGAGATGAGGCCCGATTCCCCTGCATTGCGGGCAGAGAAATTCCGTGTTGCACATCACACATGAAAGGAGCCTTGATTTCCTTCATGGCACTCCAGAGAAACCCCAAGAACACTGTTTCAAGGCTAGAGGGATCCTGAGGTCACTGTAGCAACACGAAAGAATTCCGTGGACCAAAAATCAACTCGAGATGAGAGGTTAGTCCCTAACTTCGACTCCAGAGGAATTCCACCTAACCACAAGCACCTCAAGAGGAGGCTTCTCGCAGCTTTAGGTATGTGAGAGGGACCCTGAGTTTGCAGCCTCAAGTGGAATGGACATGCAATGCCCTGACTCGAAATAAGGCCGGATATCCCTGCATTGACATAAATGCAGGCTCGTCTTGCATCTCCCAAGACGAAACGATGTCTGAATCCTCTGTGGAGACCACAGAAAAAGACCTAGTCCCCACCTCATCGCGACCGGAGGTCTCACATCCTTTGATAACTCCAGAGGTACGCAGAGATTAGTGCTTCCAAAGGAGACGATGCCTGACTCCTCGTGAAACTTGATAGGAGTCCCAGGATTCCTGTGGCACGTGGAAAGGGACCCTTGGTCTCCCGCCTCAGCTAGAGAGGCGTCCCAATTGCCCTGCCAAGCCTCGAGGAGAATCCCGAGTTGTCCCTCGCAACTAGGCAGGAGTCCTGACGTGGCTGAAGAAACACGTGGGTGGAAGGGCCATCCCCGTCGTAACTCGAGAATATACCCCAGGTTCCCGCCGCAACTCGAGAAAAACCATGAGACTTCCCCCTCGCCGCGAGATGAGGCCCGATTCCCCTGCACTGCCTGCATAGCAATTCCGTGTTGCACATCACACATGAAAGAGCCTTGATTTTCTTGATGGCACTCTAGAGAAACCCCAAGAACACTGTTTCAAGGCTAGAGGGATCCTGAGGACACTGTAGCAACATGAGAGAGCTCCGTGGACCAGAAATCAACTCGAGATGAGAGGTTAGTCCCTGGCTTCGACTCCAGAGGAATACCACCTTACCACAAGCACCTCAAGAGGAGGCTTCTCTCAGCTCTATGTATGTGAGAGGGACCCTGAGTTTGCGGCCTCAAGTGGAATGGACACCGCGATGCCCTGACGCGAAATAAGGCCGGATATCCCTGCAGTGACTTGAATGCAGGCTCGTCTTGCATCTCCCAAGATGAAAGGATGTCTGAATCCCCTGTGGAGACCACAGAGAAAGACCTAGTTCCCCACCTCATCGCGACCGGAGGCCTCACATCCTTTGAAAACTCCAGAGGTACGCGGAGATCAGTGCCTCCAAAGGAGACGATGCCTGACTCCTCGTGAAAATTGATAGGAGTACGAGGATTCCTGTGGCACGTGGAAAGGGACCTTTGGTCTTCCGCCACAGATAGAGAGGCGTTCCAATTGCCTTGCACAGCCTCGAGGAGAATCCCGAGTTGTCCCTCGCAACTAGGCAGGAGTCCTGACGTGGCTGAACAAACACGTGGGTGGAAGGGCCATCCCCGTCATAACTCGAGAATATACCCCTGTTTCCCGCCGCAATCGAGAAAAACCATGAGACTTCCCCTCGCCGCAAAATGAGGCCCGATATCCTGCACTGCGTGCAGAGCAATTCCGTGTTGCACATCACACAGGAAAGGAGCCTTGATTTCCTTGATGGCAGTCCAGAGAAACCCCAAGAACACTGTTTCAAGGCTAGAGGGATCCTGAGGTCACTGTAGCAACACGAAAGAGCTCCGTGGACCAAAAATCAACTCGAGATGAGAGGTTACTCCCTGGCTTCGACTCCAGAGGAATACCACCTTACCACAAGCACCTCAAGGGGAGGCTTCTCTCAGCTCTAGGTATGTGAGAGGGACCCTGAGTTTGCGGCCTCAAGTGGAATGGACACCGCGATGCCCTGACTCGAAATAAGGCCGGATATCCCTGCAGTGACTTGAATGCAGGCTCGTCTTGCATCTCCCAAGACGAAAGGATGTCTGAATCCCCTGTGCAGACCACAGAGAAAGACCTAGTTCCCCACCTCATCGCGACCGGAGGCCTCACATCCTTTGAAAACTCCAGAGGTACCCGGAGATCAGTGCCTCCAAAGGAGATGATGCCTGACTCCTCGTGAAACTTGATAGGAGTCCCAGGATTCCTGTGGCACGTGGAAAGGGACGCTTGGTCTCCCGCCTCAGCTGAAGAGGCGTCCCAATTGCCCTGCCATGCCTTGAGGAAAATCCCGAGTTGTCCCTCGCAACTAGGCAGGAGTGCTGACGTCGCTGAACAAACACGTGGGTGGATGTGCCATCCCCATCGTAACTCGATAATATAGCCCCGGTTCCCGCCGCAACTCGAGAAAAACCATGAGACTTCCCCCTCGCCGCGAGATGAGGCCCGATTCCCCTGCACTGCAGGCAGAGAAATTCCGTGTTGCACATCACACATGAAAGGAGCCTTGATTTCCTTCATGGCACTCCAGAGAAACCCCAAGAACACTGTTTCAAGGCTAGAGGGATCCTGAGGTCACTGTAGCAACACGAAAGAGCTCCGTGGACCAGAAATCAACTCGAGATGAGAGGTTAGTCCCTGGCTTCGACTCCAGGGGAATACCAACTTACCACAAGCACCTCAAGAGGAGTCTTCTCTCAGCTCTAGGTATGTGAGAGGGACCCTGATTTTGCCGGCACAAGTGGAATGGACACCGCGATGCCCTGACTCGAAACAATGCCGGATATCCCTGCAGTGACTTGAATGCAGGCCTGTCTTGCATCTCCCAAGACGTTAGGATACCGGAATCCCCTGTGGAGACCAAAGAGAGAGACCTAGTTCCCCATATCATCGCGACCGGAGGCCTCACATCCTTTGAAAACTCCAGAGGTACGCAGATATCAGTGCCTCCAAAGGAGACGATTCGTGACTCCTCGTGAAACTTGATAGGAGTCCCAGGATTCCTGTGGCACGTGGAAAGGGACCCTTGGTCTCCCTCCTCAGCAGGAGAGGCGTCCCAATTGCCCTGCCAAGCCTCGAGGAGAATCCCGAGTTGTCCCTCGCAACTAGGCAGGAGTCCTGACGTGGCTGAACAAACACGTGGGTGGAAGGGCCATCCCCGTTATAACTCGAGAATATACCCGAGGTTCCCACCGCAACTCGAGAAAAACCATGAGACTTCCCCCTCGCCGCAAAATGAGGCCCGATATTCTGCACTGCGTGCAGAGCAATTCCGTGTTGCACATCACACAGGAAAGGAGCCTTGATTTCCTTGATGGCACTCCAGAGAAACCCCAAGAACACTGTTTCAAGGCTAGAGGGATCCTGAGGTCACTGTAGCAACACGAAAGAGCTCCGTGGACCAAAAATCAACTCGAGATGAGAGGTTAGTCCCTGGCTTCGACTCCAGAGGAATACCAACTTACCACAAGCACCTCAAGAGGAGGCTTCTCTCAGCTCTATGTATGTGAGAGGGACTCTGAGATTGCGGCCTCAAGTGGAATGGACACCGCGATGCCCTGACTCGAAATAAGGCCGGATATCCCTGCAGTGACTTGAATGCAGGCACGTCTTGCATCTCCCAAGATGAAAGGATGTCTGAGTCCCCTGTGGAGACCACAGAGAAAGACTTAGTTCCCCACCTCATCGCGACCAGAGGCCTCACATCCTTTGAAAACTCCAGAGGTACGCGGAGATTAGTGCCTCCAAAGGAGACGATGCCTGACTCCTTGTGAAACTTGATAGGAGTCCGAGGATTCCTGTGGCCCGTGGAAAGGGACCTTTGGTCTACCGCCACAGATGGAGAGGCGTTCCAATTGCCCTGCCCAGCCTCGAGGAGAATCCCGAGTTGTCCCTCGCAACTAGGCAGGAGTCCTGACGTGGCTGAACAAACACGTGAGTGGAAGGGCCATCCCCGTCATAACTCGAGAATATACCCCAGGTTCCCACCGCAACTCGAGAAAAACCATGAGACTTCCCCCTCGCCGCAAAATGAGGCCCGATTCCCCTGCACTGCGGGCAGAGCAATTCCGTGTTGCACATCACACAGGAAAGGAGCCTTGATTTCCTTGATGGCACTCCAGAGAAACCCCAAGAACACTGTTTCAAGGCTAGAGGGATCCTGAGGTCACTGTAGCAACACGAAAGAGCTCCGTGGACCAGAAATCAACTCGAGATGAGAGGTTAGTCCCTGGCTTCGACTCCAGAGGAATACCACCTTAACACACGCACCTCAAGAGGAGGCTTCTCTCAGCTCTAGGTATGTGAGAGGGACCCTGATTTTGCCGGCACAAGTGGAATGGACACCGCGATGCCCTGACTCGAAACAATGCCGGATATCCCTGCAGTGACTTGAATGCAGGCTTGTCTTGCATCTCCCAAGACGAAAGGATACCGGAATCCCCTGTGGAGACCACAGAGAGAGACCTAGTTCCCCATATCATCGCGACCGGAGGCCTCACATCCTTTGAAAACTCCAGAGGTACGCAGATATCAGTGCCTCCAAAGGAGACGATTCGTGACTCCTCGTGAAACTTGATAGGAGTCCCAGGATTCCTGTGGCACGTGGAAAGGGACCCTTGGTCTCCCTCCTCAGCAGGAGAGGCGTCCCAATTGCCCTGCCAAGCCTCCAGGAGAATCCCGAGTTGTCCCTCGAAACTAGACAGGAGTCCTGACGTCGCTGAACAAACACGTGGGTGGAATGGCCATCCCCGTCGTAACTCAGAATATACCCCAGGTTCCCGCCGCAACTCTAGAAAAACCATGAGACTTCACCCTCGCCGCGAGATGAGGCCCGATTCTCCTGCACTGCGTGCAGACCAATTCCGTGTTGCACATCACACATGAAAGGAGCCTTGATTTCCTTGATGGCATTCCAGAGAAACCCCAAGAACACTGTTTCAAGGCTAGAGGGATCCTGAGGTCACTGTAGCAACACGAAAGAGCTCCGTGGCCCAAAAATCAACTCGAGATGAGAGGTTAGTCCCTGGCTTCAACTCCAGAGGAATACCACCTTACCGCAAGCACCTCAAGAGGAGGCTTCTCTCAGCTCTAGGTATGTGAGAGGGACCCTGAGTTTGCGGCCTCAAGTGGAATGGACACTGAGATGCCCTGACGCGAAATAAGGCCGGACATCCCTGTAGTGACTTGTATGCAGGCTCGTCTTGCATCTCCCAAGACGAAAGGATGTTTGAATCCCCTGTGCAGACCACAGAGAAAGACCTAGTTCCCCACCTCATCGCGACCGGAGGCCTCACATCCTTTGAAAACTCCAGAGGTACGCGGAGATCAGTGCCTCCAAAGGAGACGATGCCTGAATCCTCTGAAACTTGATAGGAGTCCCAGGATTCCTGTGGCACGTTGAAAGGGACCCTTGCTCTACCGCCTCAGATGGAGAGGCGTCCCAATTGCCCTGCCAAGCCTCGAGGAGAATCCCGAGGTGTCCCTCGCAACTAGCCAGGAGCCCTGACGTGGCTGAGCAAACACGTGGGTTGAAGGGCCATCCCCGTCATAACTCGAGAATATACCCCAGGTTCCCACCGCAACTCGAGAAAAACCATGAGACTTCTCCCTCGCCGCAAAATGAGGCACGATATCCTGCACTGCGTGCAGAGCAATTCCGTGTTGCACATCACACATGAAAGGAGCCTTGATTTCCTTGATGGCACTCCAGAGAAACCCCAAGAACACTGTTTCAAGGCTAGAGGGATCCTGAGGTCACTGTAGCAACACGAAAGAGCTCCGTGGACCAAAAATCAACTCGAGATGAGAGGTTAGTCCCTGGCTTCGACTCCAGAGGAATACCACCTTACCACAAGCACCTCAAGAGGAGGCTTCTCTCAGCTCTAGGTATGTGAGAGGGACCCTGAGTTTGCGGCCTCAAGTGGAATGGACACCGCAATGCCCTGACTCGAAATAAGGCCGGATATCCCTGCAGTGACTTGAATGCAGGCTCGTCTTGCATCTCCCAAGACGAAAGGATGTCTGAGTCCCCTGTGCAGACCACAGAGAAAGACCTAGTTCCCCACCTCATCGCGACCGGAGGCCTCACATCCTTTGAAAACTCCAGAGGTACCCGGAGATCAGTGCCTCCAAAGGAGATGATGCCTGACTCCTCGTGAAACTTGATAGGAGTCCCAGGATTCCTGTGGCACGTGGAAAGGGACGATTGGTCTCCCTCCTCAGCTGGAGAGGCGTCCCAATTGCCCTGCAAAGCCTCGAGGAGAATCCCGAGTTGTCCCTCGCAACTAGGCAGGAGTGCTGACGTCGCTGAACAAACACGTGGTTGGATGTGCCATCTCCATCGTAACTCGATAATATAGCCCCGGTTCCCGCCGCAACTCGAGAAAAACCATGAGACTTCCCCCTCGCCGCGAGATGAGGCCCGATTCCCTTGCACTGCAGGCAGAGAAATTCCGTGTTGCACATCACACATGAAAGGAGCCTTGATTTCCTTCATGGAACTCCAGAGAAACCCCAAGAACACTGTTTCAAGGCTAGAGGGATCCTGAGGTCACTGTAGCAACACGAAAGAGCTCCGTGGACCAGAAGTCAACTCGAGATGAGAGGTTAGTCCCTGGCTTCGACTCCAGAGGAATACCAACTTACCACAAGCACCTCAAGAGGAGGCTTCTCTCAGCTCTAGGTATGTGAGAGGGACCCTGATTTTGCCGGCACAAGTGGAATGGACACCGCGATGCCCTGACTCGAAACAATGCCAGATATCCCTGCAGTGACTTGAATGCAGGCTTGTCTTGCATCTCCCAAGACGAAAGGATGTCTGAATCCCCTGTGGAGACCACAGAGAAAGACCTAGTTCCCCACCTCATCGCGACCGGAGGCCTCACATCCTTTGAAAACTCCAGAGGTACGCGGAGATCAGTGCCTCCAAAGGAGACAATTCGTGACTCCTCGTGAAACTTGATAGGAGTCCCAGGATTCCTGTGGCACGTGGAAAGGGACCCTTGGTCTCCCGCCTCAGCTGGAGAGGCGTCCCAATTGCCCTGCCAAGCCTCCAGGAGAATCCCGAGTTGTCCCTCGCAACTAGGCAGGAGTCCTGACGTGGCTGAACAAACACGTGGGTGGAAGGGCCATCCCCGTCGTAACTCGAGAATATACCCCAGGTTCCCCCCGCAACTCGAGAAAAACCATGAGACTTCCCCCTCGCCGCAAAATGAGGCCCGATATCCTGCACTGCGTGCAGAGCAATTCCGTGTTGCACATCACACAGGAAAGGAGCCTTGATTTCCTTGATGGCACTCCAGAGAAACCCCAAGAACACTGTTTCAAGGCTAGAGGGATCCTGAGGTCACTGTAGCAACACTAAAGAACTCCGTGGACCAAAAATCAACTCGAGATGAAAGGTTAGTCCCTGGCTTCAACTCCAGAGGAATACCACCTTACCGCAAGCACCTCAAGAGGAGGCTTCTCTCAGCTCTATGTATGTGAGAGGGACCCTGAGTTTGCGGCCTCAAGTGGAATGGACACCGCGATGCCCTGACTCGAAATAAGGCCGGATATCCCTGCAGTGACTTGAATGCAGGCTCGTCTTGCATCTCCCAAGACGAAAGGATGTCTGAATCCCCTGTGGAGACCACAGAGAAAGACCTAGTTCCCCACCTCATCGCGACCGGAGGCCTCACATCCTTTGAAAACTCCAGAGGTACGCGGAGATTAGTGCCTCCAAAGGAGACGATGCCTGACTCCTCGTGAAACTTGATAGGAGTCCCAGGATTCCTGTGGCACGTGGAAAGGGACCCTTGGTCTCCCGCCTCAGCTGGAGAGGCGTCCCAATTGCCCTGCCAAGCCTCGAGGAGAATCTCGAGTTGTCCCTCGCAACTAGGCAGGAGTCCTGACGTGGCTGAACAAACACGTGGGTGGAAGGGCCATCCCCGTCATAACTCGAGAATATACCCCTGTTTCCCATCGCAACTCGACAAAAACCATGAGACTTCCCCCTCGCCGCAAAATGAGGCCCGATATCCTGCACTGCGGCAGAGCAATTCCGTGTTGCACATCACACAGGAAAGTAGCCTTGATTTCCTTGATGGAACTCCAGAGAAACCCCAAGAACACTGTTTCAAGGCTAGAGGGATCCTGAGGTCACTGTAGCAACACGAAACAGCTCCGTGGACCAAAAATCAACTCGAGATGAGAGGTTAGTCCCTGGCTTCGACTCCAGAGGAATACCACCTTAACACACGCACCTCAAGAGGAGGCTTCTCTCAGCTCTAGGTATGTGAGAGGGACCCTGAGTTTGCGGCCTCAAGTGGAATGGACACCGCGATGCCCTGACTCGAAATAAGGCCGGATATCCCTGCAGTGACTTGAATGCAGGCTCGTCTTGCATCTCCCAAGACGAAAGGATGTCTGAATCCCCTGTGCAGACCACAGAGAAAGACCTAGTTCCCCACCTCATCGCGACCGGAGGCCTCACATCCTTTGAAAACTCCAGAGGTACCCGGAGATCAGTGCATCCAAAGGAGATGATGCCTGACTCCTCGTGAAACTTGATAGGAGTCCCAGGATTCCTGTGGCACGTGGAAAGGGACGCTTGGTCTCCCGCCTCAGGTGGAGAGGCGTCCCAATTGCCCTGCCATGCCTCGAGGAGAATCCCGAGTTGTCCCTCGCAACTAGGCAGGAGTGCTGACGTCGCTGAACAAACACGTGGGTGGATGTGCCATCCCCATCGTAACTCGATAATATAGCCCCGGTTCCCGCCGCAACTCGAGAAAAACCATGAGACTTCCCCCTCGCCGCGAGATGAGGCCCGATTCCCCTGCACTGCGGGCAGAGCAATTCCGTGTTGCACATCACACATGAAAGGAGCCTTGATTTCCTTCATGGCACTCCAGAGAAACCCCAAGAACACTGTTTCAAGGCTAGAGGGATCCTGAGGTCACTGTAGCAACACGAAAGAGCTCCGTGGACCAGAAATCAACTCGAGATGAGAGGTTAGTCCCTGGCTTCGACTCCAGAGGAATACCAACTTACCACAAGCACCTCAAGAGGAGTCTTCTCTCAGCTCTAGGTATGTGAGAGGGACCCTGATTTTGCCGGCACAAGTGGAATGGACACCGCGATGCCCTGACTCGAAACAATGCCGGATATCCCTGCAGTGACTTGAATGCAGGCTTGTCTTGCATCTCCCAAGACGAAAGGATACCGGAATCCCCTGTGGAGACCACAGAGAGAGACCTAGTTCCCCATATCATCGCGACCGGAGGCCTCACATCCTTTGAAAACTCCAGAGGTACGCAGATATCAGTGCCTCCAAAGGAGACGATTCGTGACTCCTCGTGAAACTTGATAGGAGTCCCAGGATTCCTGTGGCACGTGGAAAGGGACCCTTGGTCTCCCTCCTCAGCAGGAGAGGCATCCCAATTGCCCTGCCAAGCCTCCAGGAGAATCCCGAGTTGTCCCTCGAAACTAGGCAGGAGTCCTGACGTCGCTGAACAAACACGTGGGTGGAATGGCCATCCCCGTCGTAACTCAGAATATACCCCAGGTTCCCGCCGCAACTCAAGAAAAACCATGAGACTTCACCCTCGCCGCGAGATGAGGTCCGATTCTCCTGCACTGCGTGCAGACCAATTCCGTGTTGCACATCACACATGAAAGGAGCCTTGATTTCCTTGATGGCATTCCAGAGAAACCCCAAGAACACTGTTTCAAGGCTAGAGGGATCCTGAGGTCAATGTAGCAACACGAAAGAGCTCCGTGGCCCAAAAATCAACTCGAGATGAGAGGTTAGTCCTGGCTTCAACTCCAGAGGAATACCACCTTACCGCAAGCACCTCAAGAGGAGGCTTCTCTCAGCTCTAGGTATGTGAGAGGGACCCTGAGTTTGCGGCCTCAAGTGGAATGGACACTGAGATGCCCTGACGCGAAATAAGGCCGGACATCCCTGTAGTGACTTGAATGCAGGCTCGTCTTGCATCTCCCAAGACGAAAGGATGTTTGAATCCCCTGTGCAGACCACAGAGAAAGACCTAGTTCCCCACCTCATCGCGACCGGAGGCCTCACATCCTTTGAAAACTCCAGAGGTACGTGGAGATCAGTGCCTCCAAAGGAGACGATGCCTGAATCCTCTGAAACTTGATAGGAGTCCCAGGATTCCTGTGGCACATGGAAAGGGACCCTTGGTCTCCCGCCTCAGCTGGAGAGGCGTCCCAATTTCCCTGCCAAGCCTCGAGGAGAATCCCGAGTTGTCCCTCGCAACTAGGCAGGAGTCCTGACGTCGCTGAACAAACATGTGGTTGGAAGGGCCATCCCCATCGTAACTCGAGAATATACCCCAGGTTCCCGCCGCAACTCGAGAAAAACCATGAGACTTCCCCCTCGCCGCGAGATGAGGCCCGATTCCCCTGCACTGCGTGCAGAGCAATTCCTTGTTGCACATCACACATGAAAGGAGCCTTGATTTCCTTGATGGCACTCCAGAGAAACCCCAAGAACACTGTTTCAAGGCTAGAGGGATCCTGAGGTCACTGTAGCAACACGAAAGAGCTCCGTGGACCAAACATCAACTCGAGATGAGAGGTTAGTCCCTGGCTTCGACTCCAGAGGAATACCACCTTACCACAAGCACCTCAAGAGGAGGCTTTTCTCAGCTCTAGGTATGTGAGAGGGACCCTGAGTTTGCGGCCTCAAGTGGAATGGACACTGCGATGCCCTAACGCGAAATAAGGCCGGATATCCCTGCAGTGAATTGAATGCAGGCTCGTCTTGCATCTCCCAAGACGAAAGGATGTCTGAATCCCCTGTGGAGACCACAGAGAAAGACCGAGTTCCCCACCTCATCGCGACCGGAGGTCTCACATCCTTTGAAAACTCCAGAGGTACGCGGAGATCAGTGCCTCCACAGGAGACGATGCCTGACTCCTCGTGAAACTTGATAGGAGTCCCAGGATTCCTGTGGCACGTTGAAAGGGACCCTTGCTCTACCGCCTCAGATGGAGAGGCGTCCCAATTGCCCTGCCAAGCCTCGAGGAGAATCCCGAGGTGTCCCTCGCAACTAGCCAGGAGTCCTGACGTGGCTGAGCAAACACGTGGGTTGAAGGGCCATCACCGTCATAACTCGAGAATATACCCCAGGTTCCCACCGCAACTCGAGAAAAACCATGAGACTTCTCCCTCGCCGCAAAATGAGGCACGATATCCTGCACTGCGTGCAGAGCAATTCCGTGTTGCACATCACACATGAAAGGAGCCTTGATTTCCTTGATGGAACTCCAGAGAAACCCCAAGAACACTGTTTCAAGGCTAGAGGGATCCTGAGGTCACTGTAGCAACACGAAAGAGCTCCGTGGACCAAAAATCAACTCGAGATGAGAGGTTAGTCCCTGGCTTCGACTCCAGAGGAATACCACCTTACCACAAGCACCTCAAGAGGAGGCTTCTCTCAGCTCTAGGTATGTGAGAGGGACCCTGAGTTTGCGGCCTCAAGTGGAATGGACACCGCGATGCCCTGACTCGAAATAAGGCCGGATATCCCTGCAGTGACTTGAATGCAGGCTCGTCTTGCATCTCCCAAGATGAAAGGATGTCTGAATCCCCTGTGCAGACCACAGAGAAAGACCTAGTTCCCCACCTCATCGCGACCGGAGGCCTCACATCCTTTGAAAACTCCAGAGGTACCCGGAGATCAGTGCCTCCAAAGGAGATGATGCCTGACTCCTCGTGAAACTTGATAGGAGTCCCAGGATTCCTGTGGCACGTGGAAAGGGACGCTTGGTCTCCCTCCTCAGCTGGAGAGGCGTCCCAATTGCCCTGCAAAGCCTCGAGGAGAATTCCGAGTTGTCCCTCGCAACTAGGCAGGAGTGCTGACGTCGCTGAACAAACACGTGGGTGGATGTGCCATCTCCATCGTAACTCGATAATATAGCCCCGGTTCCCGCCGCAACTCGAGAAAAACCATGAGACTTCCCCCTCGCCGCGAGATGAGGCCCGATTCCCTTGCACTGCGGGCAGAGAAATTCCGTGTTGCACATCACACATGAAAGGAGCCTTGATTTCCTTCATGGAACTGCAGAGAAACCCCAAGAACACTGTTTCAAGGCTAGAGGGATCCTGAGGTCACTGTAGCAACACGAAAGAGCTCCGTGGACCAGAAGTCAACTCGAGATGAGAGGTTAGTTCCTGGCTTCGACTCCAGAGGAATACCAACTTACCACAAGCACCTCAAGAGGAGGCTTCTCTCAGCTCTAGGTATGTGAGAGGGACCCTGATTTTGCCGGCACAAGTGGAATGGACACCGCGATGCCCTGACTCGAAACAATGCCGGATATCCCTGCAGTGACTTGAATGCAGGCTTGTCTTGCATCTCCCAAGACGAAAGGATGTCTGAATCCCCTGTGGAGACCACAGAGAAAGACCTAGTTCCCCACCTCATCGCAACCGGAGGCCTCACATCCTTTGAAAACTCCAGAGGTACGCGGAGATCAGTGCCTCCAAAGGAGACAATTCGTGACTCCTCGTGAAACTTGATAGGAGTCCCAGGATTCCTGTGGCACGTGGAAAGGGACCCTTGGTCTCCCGCCTCAGGTGGAGAGGCGTCCCAATTGCCCTGCCAAGCCTCCAGGAGAATCCCGAGTTGTCCCTCGCAACTAGGCAGGAGTCCTGACGTGGCTAAACAAACACGTGGGTGGAAGGGCCATCCCCGTCATAACTCGAGAATATACCCCAGGTTTCCCCCGCAACTCGAGAAAAACCATGAGACTTCTCCCTCGCCGCAAAATGAGGCCCGATATCCTGCACTGCGTGCAGAGCAATTCCGTGTTGCACATCACACAGGAAAGGAGCCTTGATTTCCTTGATGGCACTCCAGAGAAACACCAAGAACACTGTTTCAAGGCTAGAGGGATCCTGAGGTCACTGTAGCAACACGAAAGAACTCCGTGGACCAAAAATCAACTCGAGATGAGAGGTTAGTCCCTGGCTTCGACTCCAGAGGAATACCACCTTACCACAAGCACCTCAAGAGGAGGCTTCTCTCAGCTCTATGTATGTGCGAGGGACCCTGAGTTTGCGGCCTCAAGTGGAATGGACACCGCGATGCCCTGACTCGAAATAAGGCCGGATATCCCTGCAGTGACTTGAATGCAGCCTCGTCTTGCATCTCCCAAGACGAAAGGATGTCTGAATCCCCTGTGGAGACCACAGAGAAAGACCTAGTTCCCCACCTCATCGCTACCGGAGTCCTCACATCCTTTGAAAACTCCAGAGGTACCCGGAGATCAGTGCCTCCAAAGGAGACGATGCCTGACTCCTCGTGAAACTTGATAGGAGTCCCAGGATTCCTGTGGCACGTGCAAAGGGAGGCTTGGTCTCCCGCCTCAGCTGGAGAGGCGTCCCAATTGCCCTGCCAAGCCTCGAGGAGAATCCCGAGTTGTCCCTCGCAACTAGACAGGAGTGCTGACGTCGCTGAACAAACACGTGGGTGGATGTGCCATCCCCATCGTAACTCGATAATATAGCCCCGGTTCCCGCCGCAACTCGAGAAAAACCATGAGACTTCCCCCTCGCCGCGAGATGAGGCCCGATTCCCCTGCACTGCGGGCAGAGAAATTCCGTGTGGCACATCACACATGAAAGGAGCCTTGACTTCCTTCATGGCACTCCAGAGAAACCCCAAGAACACTGTTTCAAGGCTAGAGGGATCCTGAGGTCACTGGAGCAACACGAAAGAATTCCGTGGACCAAAAATCAACTCGAGATGAGAGGTTAGTCCCTAACTTCGACTACAGAGGAATTCCACCTAACCACAAGCACCTCAAGAGGAGGCTTCTCGCAGCTTTAGGTATGTGAGAGGGACCCTGAGTTTGCAGCCTAAAGTGGAATGGACATGCAATGCCCTGACTCGAAATAAGGCCGGATATCCCTGCATTGACATAAATGCAGGCTCGTCTTGCATCTCCCAAGACGAAAGGATGTCTGAATCCTCTGTGGAGACCACAGAAAATGACCTAGTTCCCCACCTCATCGCGACCGGAGGCCTCACATCCTTTGAAAACTCCAGAGGTACGCGGAGATCAGTGCCTCCAAAGGAAACGATGCCTGACTCCTCGTGAAACTTGATAGGAGTCCCAGGATTCCTGTGGCACGTGGAAAGGGACACTTGGTCTCCCGCCTCAGCTGGAGAGGCGTCCCAATTGCCCTGCCAAGCCTCGAGGAGAATCTCGAGTTGTCCCTCCCAACTAGGCAGGAGTCCTGACGTCGCTGAACAAACACGTGTTTGGAACGGCCATCCCCGTCTTAACTCGAGAATATACCCCAGGTTCCCGCCGCAACTCGAGAAAAACCATGAGACTTCCCCCTCGCCGCGAGATGAGGCCCGATTCCCCTGCACTGCCTGCATAGCAATTCCGTGTTGCACATCACACATGAAAGGAGCCTTGATTTTCTTGATGGCACTCTAGAGAAACCCCAAGAACACTGTTTCCAGGCTAGAGGGATCCTGAGGACACTGTAGCAACATGAGAGAGCTCCGTCGACCAGAAATCAACTCGAGATGAGAGGTTAGTCCCTGGCTTCGACTCCAGAGGAATACCACCTTACCACAAGCACCTCAAGAGGAGGCTTCTCTCAGCTCTATGTATGTGAGAGGGACCCTGAGTTTGCGGCCTCAAGTGGAATGGACACCGCGATGCCCTGACGCGAAATAAGGCCGGATATCCCTGCAGTGACTTGAATGCAGGCTCGTCTTGCATCTCCCAAGATGAAAGGATGTCTGAATCCCCTGTGGAGACCACAGAGAAAGACCTAGTTCCCCACCTCATCGCGACCGGAGGCCTCACATCCTTTGAAAACTCCAGAGGTACGCGGAGATCAGTGCCTCCAAAGGAGACGATGCCTGACTCCTCGTGAAACTTGATAGGAGTCCGAGGATTCCTGTGTCACGTGGAAAGGGACCTTTGGTCTACCGCCACAGAAGGAGAGGCGTTCCAATTGCCCTGCACAGCCTCGAGGAGAATCCCGAGTTGTCCCTCGCAACTAGGCAGGAGTCCTGACGTGGCTGAACAAACACGTGGGTGGAAGGGCCATCCCCGTCATAACTCGAGAATATACCCCTGTTTCCCACCGCAACTCGAGAAAAATCATGAGACTTCCCCTTGCCGCAAAATGAGGTCCGATATCCTGCACTGCGTGCAGAGCAATTCCTTGTTGCACATCACACATGAAAGGAGCCTTGATTTCCTTCATGGCACTCCAGAGAAACCCCAAGAACACTGTTTCAAGGCTAGAGGGATCCTGAGGTCACTGTAGCAACACGAAAGAGCTCCGTGGACCAAAAATCAACTCGAGATGAGAGGTTACTCCCTGGCTTCGACTCCAGAGGAACACCAACTTAGTGCAAGCACCTCAAGAGGAGGCTTCTCTCAGCTCTAGGTATGTGAGAGGGACCCTGAGTTTGCGGCCTCAAGTGGAATGGACACCGCGATGCCGTGACTCGAAATAAGGCCGGATATCCCTGCAGTGACTTGAATGCAGGCTCGTCTTGCATCTCCCAAGACGAAAGGATGTCTGAATCCCCTGTGCAGACCACAGAGAAAGACCTAGTTCCCCACCTCATCGCGACCGGAGGCCTCACATCCTTTGAAAACTCCAGAGGTACCCGGAGATCAGTGCCTCCAAAGGAGATGATGCCTGACTCCTCGTGAAACTTGATAGGAGTCCCAGGATTCCTGTGGCACGTGGAAAGGGACGCTTGGTCTCCCGCCTCAGCTGGAGAGGCGTCCCCATTGCCCTGCCATGCCTCGAGGAAAATCCCGAGTTGTCCCTCGCAACTAGGCAGGAGTGCTGACGTCGCTGAACAAACACGTGGGTGGATGTGCCATCCCTATCGTAACTCGATAATATAGCCCCGGTTCCCGCCGCAACTCGAGAAAAACCATGAGACTTCCCCCTCGCCGCGAGATGAGGCCCGATTCCCCTGCACTGCGGGCAGAGAAATTCCGTGTTGCACATCACACATGAAAGGAGCCTTGATTTCCTTCATGGCACTCCAGAGAAACCCCAAGAACACTGTTTCAAGGCTAGAGGGATCCTGAGGTCACTGTAGCAACACGAAAGAGCTCCGTGGACGAGAAATCAACTCGAGATGAGAGGTTAGTCCCTGGCTTCGACTCCAGGGGAATACCAACTTGCCACAAGCACCTCAAGAGGAGTCTTCTCTCAGCTCTAGGTATGTGAGAGGGACCCTGATTTTGCCGGCACAAGTGGAATGGACACCGCGATGCCCTGACTCGAAACAATGCCGGATATCCCTGCAGTGACTTGAATGCAGGCTTGTCTTGCATCTCCCAAGACGAAAGGATACCGGAATCCCCTGTGGAGACCACAGAGAGAGACCTAATTCCCCATATCATCGCGACCGGAGGCCTCACATCCTTTGAAAACTCCAGAGGTACGCAGATATCAGTGCCTCCAAAGGAGACGATTCGTGACTCCTCGTGAAACTTGATAGGAGTCCCAGGATTCCTGTGGCACGTGGAAAGGGACTCTTGGTCTCCCTCCTCAGCAGGAGAGGCGTCCCAATTGCCCTGCCAAGCCTCCAGGAGAATCCCGAATTGTCCCTCGAAACTAGGCAGGAGTCCTGACGTCGCTGAACAAACACGTGGGTGGAATGGCCATCCCCGTCGTAACTCAGAATATACCCCAGGTTCCCGCCGCAACTCTAGAAAAACCATGAGACTTCACCCTCGCCGCGAGATGAGGCCCGATTCCCCTGCACTGCGTGCAGACCAATTCCGTGTTGCACATCACACATGAAAGGAGCCTTGATTTCCTTGATGGCATTCCAGAGAAACCCCAAGAACACTGTTTCAAGGCTAGAGGGATCCTGAGGTCAATGTAGCAACACGAAAGAGCTCCGTGGCCCAAAAATCAACTCGAGATGAGAGGTTAGTCCCTGGCTTCAACTCCAGAGGAATACCACCTTACCGCAAGCACCTCAAGAGGAGGCTACTCTCAGCTCTATGTATGTGAGAGGGACCCTGAGATTGCTGTCTCAAGTGGAATGGACACCGCGATGCCCTGACTCGAAATAAGGCCGGATATCCCTGCAGTGACTTGAATGCAGGCTCGTCTTGCATCTCCCAAGATGAAAGGATGTCTGAGTCCCCTGTGGAGACCACAGAGAAAGACCTAATTCCCCACCTCATCGCGACCGGAGGCCTCACATCCTTTGAAAACTCCAGAGGTACGCGGAGATTAGTGCCTCCAAAGGAGACGATGCCTGACTCCTCGTGAAACTTGATAGGAGTACGAGGATTCCTGTGGCACGTGGAAAGGGACCTTTGGTCTACCGCCACAGATGGAGAGGCGTTCCAATTGCCCTGCCCAGCCTCGAGGAGAATCCCGAGTTGTCCCTCGCAACTAGGCAGGAGTCCTGACGTGGCTGAACAAACACGTGAGTGGAAGGGCCATCCCCGTCATAACTCGAGAATATACCCCAGGTTCCCACCGCAACTCGAGAAAAACCATGAGACTTCCCCCTCGCCGCAAAATGAGGCCGGATATCCTGCACTGCGTGCAGAGCAATTCCGTGTTGCACATCACACAGGAAAGTATCCTTGATTTCCTTGATGGAACTCCAGAGAAACCCCAAGAACACTGTTTCAAGGCTAGAGGGATCCTGAGGTCACTGTAGCAACACGAAAGAGCTCCGTGGACCAAAAATCAACTCGAGATGAGAGGTTAGTCCCTGGCTTCGACTCCAGAGGAATACCACCTTACCACAAGCACCTCAAGAGGAGGCTTCTCTCAGCTCTATGTATGTGAGAGGGACCCTGAGTTTGCGGCATCAAGTGGAATGGACAGCGCGATGCCCTGACTCGAAATAAGGCCGGATATCCCTGCAGAGACTTGAATGCAGGCTCGTCTTGCATCTCCCAAGACGAAAGGATGTCTGAATCCCCTGTGCAGACCACAGAGAAAGACCTAGTTCCCCATCTCATTGCGACCGGAGGCCTCACATCCTTTGAAAACTCCATAGGTACCCGGAGATCAGTGCCTCCAAAGGAGATGATGCCTGACTCCTCGTGAAACTTGATAGGAGTCCCAGGATTCCTGTGGCACGTGGAAAGGGAGGCTTGGTCTCCCGCCTCAGCTGGAGAGGCGTCCCAATTGCCCTGCCATGCCTCGAGGAGAATCCCGAGTTGTCCCTCGCAACTAGGCAGGAGTGCTGACGTCGCTGAACAAACACGTGGGTGGATGTGCCATCCCCATCGTAACTCGATAATATAGCACCGGTTCCCGCCGCAACTCGAGAAAAACCATGAGACTTCCCCCTCCCCGCGAGATGAGGCCCGACTCCCCTGCACTGCGTGCAGAGCAATTCCGTGTTGCACATCACACATGAAAGGAGACTTGATTTCCTTCATGGCACTCCAGAGAAACCCCAAGAACACTGTTTCAAGGCTTGAGGGATCCTGAGGTCACTGTAGCAACACGAAAGAGCTCCGTGGACCAGAAATCAACTCGAGATGAGAGGTTAGTCCCTGGCTTCGACTCCAGAGGAATACCAACTTACCACAAGCACCTCAAGAGGAGGCTTCTCTCAGCTCTAGGTATGTGAGAGGGACCCTGATTTTGCCGGCACAAGTGGAATGGACACCGCGATGCCCTGACTCGAAACAATGCCGGATATCCCTGCAGTGACTTGAATGCAGGCTTGTCTTGCATCTCCCAAGACGAAAGGATACCGGAATCCCCTGTGGAGACCACTGAGAGAGACCTAGTTCCCCATATCATCGCGACCGGAGGCCTCACATCCTTTGAAAACTCCAGAGGTACGCAGATATCAGTGCCTCCAAAGGAGACGATTCGTGACTCCTCGTGAAACTTGATAGGAGTCCCAGGATTCCTGTGGCACGTGGAAAGGGACCCTTGGTCTCCCTCCTCAGCAGGAGAGGCGTCCAAATTGCCCTGCCAAGCCTCCAGGAGAATCCCGAGTTGTCCCTCGAAACTAGGCAGGAGTCCTGACGTCGCTGAACAAACACGTGGGTGGAATGGCCATCCCCGTCGTAACTCAGAATATACCCCAGGTTCCCACCGCAACTCTAGAAAAACCATGAGACTTCCCCCTCGCCGCGAGATGAGGCCCGATTCCCCTGCACTGCGTGCAGACCAATTCCGTGTTGCACATCACACATGAAAGGAGCCTTGATTTCCTTGATGGCATTCCAGAGAAACCCCAAGAACACTGTTTCAAGGCTAGAGGGATCCTGAGGTCAATGTAGCAACACGAAAGAGCTCCGTGGCCCAAAAATCAACTCGAGATGAGAGGTTAGTCCCTGGATTCAACTCCAGAGGAATACCACCTTACCGCAAGCACCTCAAGAGGAGGCTTCTCTCAGCTCTATGTATGTGAGAGGGACCCTGAGTTTGCGGCCTCAAGTGGAATGGACACCGCGATGCCCTGACTCGAAATAAGGCCGGATATCCCTGCAGTGACTTGAATGCAGGCTCGTCTTGCATCTCCCAAGATGAAAGGATGTCTGAGTCCCCTGTGGAGACCACAGAGAAAGACCTAGTTCCCCACCTCATCGCGACCGGAGGCTTCACATCCTTTGAAAACTCCAGAGGTACGCGGAGATTAGTGCCTCCAAAGGAGACGATGCCTGACTCCTCGTGAAACTTGATAGGAGTCCGAGGATTCCTGTGGCACGTGGAAAGGGACCTTTGGTCTACCGCCACAGATGGAGAGGCGTTCCAATTGCCCTGCCCAGCCTCGAGGAGAATCCCGAGTTGTCCCTCGCAACTAGGCAGGAGTCCTGACGTGGCTGAACAAACACGTGGGTGGAAGGGCCATCCCCGTCATAACTCGAGAATATACCCCAGGTTCCCACCGCAACTCGAGAAAAACCATGAGACTTCCCCCTCGCCGCAAAATGAGGCCCGATATTCTGCACTGCGTGCAGAGCAATTCCGTGTTGCACATCACACAGGAAAGGAGACTTGATTTCCTTGATGGCACTCCAGAGAAACCCCAAGAACACTGTTTCAAGGCTAGAGGGATCCTGAGGTCACTGTAGCAACACGAAAGAGCTCCAAGGACCAAAAATCAACTCGAGATGAGAGGTTAGTCCCTGGCTTCGACTCCAGAGGAATACCACCTTACCACAAGCACCTCAAGAGGAGGCTTCTCTCAGCTCTATGTATGTGAGAGGGTCCCTGAGATTGCGGCCTCAAGTGGAATGAACACCGCGATGTCCTGACTCGAAATAAGGCCGGATATCCCTGCAGTGACTTGAATGCAGGCTCGTCTTGCATCTCCCAAGATGAAAGGATGTCTGAGTCCCCTGTGGAGACCACAGAGAAAGACCTAGTTCCCCACTTCATCGCGACCGGAGGCCTCACATCCTTTGAAAACTCCAGAGGTACGCGGAGATTAGTGCCTCCAAAGGAGACGATGCCTGACTCCTCGTGAAACTTGATAGGAGTCCGAGGATTCCTGTGGCACGTGGAAAGGGACCTTTGGTCTACCGCCACAGATGGAGAGGCGTTCCAATTGCCCTGCCCAGCCTCGAGGAGAATCTCGAGTTGTCCCTCCCAACTAGGCAGGAGTCCTGATGTGGCTGAACAAACACGTGTTTGGAACGGACATCCCCGTCGTAACTCGAGAATATACCCCAGGTTCCCGCCGCAACTCGAGAAAAACCATGAGACTTCCCCCTCGCCGCGAGATGAGGCCCGATTCCCCTGCACTGCCTGCATAGCAATTCCGTGTTGCACATCACACATGAAAGGAGCCTTGATTTTCTTGATGGCACTCTAGAGAAACCCCAAGAACACTGTTTCCAGGCTAGAGGGATCCTGAGGACACTGTAGCAACATGAGAGAGCTCCGTGGACCAGAAATCAACTCGAGATGAGAGGTTAGTCCCTGGCTTCGACTCCAGAGGAATACCACCTTACCACAAGCACCTCAAGAGGAGGCTTCTCTCAGCTCTATGTATGTGAGAGGGACCCTGAGTTTGCGGCCTCAAGTGGAATGGACACCGCGATGCCCTGACGCGAAATAAGGCCGGATATCCCTGCAGTGACTTGAATGCAGGCTCGTCTTGCATCTCCCAAGATGAAAGGATGTCTGAATCCCCTGTGGAGACCACAGAGAAAGACCTAGTTCCCCACCTCATCGCGACCGGAGGCCTCACATCCTTTGAAAATTCCAGAGGTACGCGGAGATCAGTGCCTCCAAAGGAGACGATGCCTGACTCCTCGTGAAACTTGATAGGAGTACGTGGATTCCTGTGGCACGTGGAAAGGGACCTTTGGTCTACCGCCACAGATGGAGAGGCGTTCCAATTGCCCTGCACAGCCTCGAGGAGAATCCCGAGTTGTCCCTCGCAACTAGGCAGGAGTCCTGACGTGGCTGAACAAACACGTGGGTGGAAGGGCCATCCCCGTCATAACTCGAGAATATACCCCAGGTTCCCACCGCAACTCGAGGAAAGCCATGAGACTTCCCCCTCGCCGCAAAATGAGGCCCGATATCCTGCACTGCGAGCAGAGCAATTCCGTGTTGCACATCACACAGGAAAGGAGCCTTGATTTCCTTGATGGCACTCCAGAGAAACACCAAGAACACTGTTTCAAGGCTAGAGGGATCCTGAGGTCACTGTAGCAACACGAAAGAGCTCCGTGGACCAAAAATCAACTCGAGATGAGAGGTTACTCCCTGGCTTCGATTCCAGAGGAATACCACCTTACCACAAGCACCTCAAGAGGAGGCTTCTCTCAGCTCTACGTATGTGAGAGGGACCCTGAGTTTGCGGCCTCAAGTGGAATGGACACCGCGATGCCGTGACTCGAAATAAGGCCGGATATCCCTGCAGTGACTTGAATGCAGGCTCGTCTTGCATCTCCCAAGACGAAAGGATGTCTGAATCCCCTGTGGAGACCACAGAGAAAGACCTAGTTCCCCACCTCATCGCGACCGGAGGCCTCACATCCTTTGAAAACTCCAGAGGTACCCGGAGATCAATGCCTCCGAAAGAGATGATGCCTGACTCCTCGTGAAACTTGATAGGAGTCCCAGGATTCCTGTGGCACGTGGAAAGGGACGCTTGGTCTCCCGCCTCAGCTGGAGAGGCGTCCCAAATGCCCTGCCATGCCTCGAGGAAAATCCCGAGTTGTCCCTCGCAACTAGGCAGAAGTGCTGACGTCGCTGAACAAACACGTGGGTGGATGTGCCATCCCCATCGTAACTCGATAATATAGCCCCGGTTCCCGCCGCAACTCGAGAAAAACCATGAGACTTCCCCCTCGCCTCGAGATGAGGCCCGATTCCCCTGCACTGCGTGCAGACCAATTCCGTGTTGCACATCACACATGAAAGGAGCCTTGATTTCCTTGACGTCACTCCAGAGAAACCCCAAGAACACTGTTTCAAGGCTAGAGGGAACCTGAGGTCAATGTAGCAACACGAAAGAGCTCCGTGGCCCAAAAATCAACTCGAGATGAGAGGTTAGTCCCTGGCTTCAACTGCAGAGGAATACCACCTTACCGCAAGCACCTCAAGAGGAGGCTTCTCTCAGCTCTATGTATGTGAGAGGGACCCTGAGTTTGCGGCCTCAAGTGGAATGGACACCGCGATGCCCTGACTCGAAATAAGGCCGGATATCCCTGCAGTGACTTGAATGCAGGCTCGTTTTGCATCTCCCAAGATGAAAGGATGTCTGAGTCCCCTGTGGAGACCACAGAGAAAGACCTAGTTCCCCACCTCATCGCGACCGAAGGCCTCACATCCTTTGAAAACTCCAGAGGTACGCGGAGATCAGTGCCTCCAAAGGAGACGATGCCTGACTCCTCATGAAACTTGATAGGAGTCCGAGGATTCCTGTGGCACGTGGAAAGGGACCTTTGGTCTACCGCCACAGATGGAGAGGCGTTCCAATTGCCCTGCCCAGCCTCGAGGAGAATCCCGAGTTGTCCCTCGCAACTAGGCAGGAGTCCTGACGTGGCTGAACAAACACGTGAGTGGAAGGGCCATCCGCGTCATAACTCGAGAATATACCCCAGGTTCCCAACGCAACTCGAGAAAAACCATGAGACTTCCCCCTCGCCGCAAAATGAGGCCCGATATCCTGCACTGCGTGCAGAGCAATTCCGTGTTGCACATCACACAGGAAAGTAGCCTTGATTTCCTTGATGGAACTCCAGAGAAACCCCAAGAACACTGTTTCAAGGCTAGAGGGATCCTGAGGTCACTGTAGCAACACGAAAGAGCTCCGTGGACCAGAAGTCAACTCGAGATGAGAGGTTAGTCCCTGGCTTCGACTCCAGAGGAATACCAACTTACCACAAGCACCTCAAGAGGAGGCTTCTCTCAGCTCTAGTTATGTGAGAGGGACCCTGATTTTGCCGGCACAAGTGGAATGGACACCGCGATGCCCTGACTCGAAACAATGCCGGATATCCCTGCAGTGACTTGAATGCAGGCTTGTCTTGCATCTCCCAAGACGAAAGGATGTCTGAATCCCCTGTGGAGACCACAGAGAAAGACCTAGTTCCCCACCTCATCGCGACCGGAGGCCTCACATCCTTTGAAAACTCCAGAGGTACGCGGAGATCAGTGCCTCCAAAGGAGACGATGCCTGACTCCTCGTGAAACTTGATAGGAGTCCCAGGATTCCTGTGGCACGTGGAAAGGGACCCTTGGTCTCCCACCTCAGCTGGAGAGGCGTTCCAATTGCCCTGCCAAGCCTCCAGGAGAATCCCGAGTTGTCCCTCGCAACTAGGCAGGAGTCCTGCCGTCGCTAAACAAACACGTGTGTGGCAGGGCCATCCCCATCGTAACTCAAGAATATACCCCAGGTTCCCGCCGCAACTCGAGAAAAACCATGAGACTTCCCCCTCGCCGCGAGATGAGCGCCGATTCCCCTGCACTGCGTGCAGAGCAATTCCGTGTTTCACATCACACATGAAAGGAGCCTTGATTTCCTTGATGGCACTCCAGAGAAACCCCAAGAACACTGATTCAAGGCTAGAGGGATCCTGACGTCACTGTAGCAACACGAAAGAGCTCTGTGGACCAAAAATCAACTCGAGATGAGAGGTTAGTCCCTGGCTTC
This sequence comes from Cervus elaphus, assembly GCF_910594005.1. Taxonomy (NCBI): domain Eukaryota; kingdom Metazoa; phylum Chordata; class Mammalia; order Artiodactyla; family Cervidae; genus Cervus; species Cervus elaphus. The sequence continues at coordinate 76,865 of NC_057845.1, read as the reverse complement.
GACTCCAGAGGAATACCACCTTACCACAAGCACCTCAAGAGGAGGCTTCTCTCAGCTCTAGGTATGTGAGAGGGACCCTGAGTTTGCGGCCTCAAGTGGAATGGACACCGCGATGCCCTGGCTAGAAATAAGGCCGGATATCCCTGCAGTGACTTGAATGCAGGCTCGTCTTGCATCTCCCAAGATGAAAGGATGTCTGAGTCCCCTGTGGAGACCACAGAGAAAGACCTAGTTCCCCACCTCATCGCGACCGGAGGCCTCACATCCTTTGAAAGCTCCAGAGGTACGCGGAGATTAGTGCCTCCAAAGGAGACGATGCCTGACTCCTCGTGAAACTTGATAGGAGTCCCAGGATTCCTGTGGCACGTGGAAAGGGACCTTTGGTCTACCGCCACAGATGGAGAGGCGTTCCAATTGCCCTGCCCAGCCTCGAGGAGAATCCCGAGTTGTCCCTCGCAACTAGGCAGGAGTCCTGACGTGGCTGAACAAACACGTGGGTGGAAGGGCCATCCCCGTCATAACTCGAGAATATACCCCAGGTTTCCCCCGCAACTCGAGAAAAACCATGTGACTTCCCCCTCGCCGCAAAATGAGGCCCGATATCCTGCACTGCGTGCAGAGCAATTCCGTGTTGCACATCACACAGGAAAGGAGCCTTGATTTCCTTGATGGCACTCCAGAGAAACGCCAAGAACACTGTTTCAAGGCTAGAGGGATACTGAGGTCACTGTAGCAACACGAAAGAGCTCCATGGACCAAAAATCAACTCGAGATGAGAGGTTAGTCCCTGGCTTCGACTCCAGAGGAATACCACCTTACCACACGCACCTCAAGAGGAGGCTTCTCTCAGCTCTATGTATGTGCGAGGGACCCTGAGTTTGCGGCCTCAAGTGGAATGGACACCGCGATGCCCTGACTCGAAATAAGGCCGGATATCCCTGCAGTGACTTGAATGCAGCCTCGTCTTGCATCTCCCAAGACGAAAGGATGTCTGAATCCCCTGTGGAGACCACAGAGAAAGACCTAGTTCCCCACCTCATCGCTACCGGAGGCCTCACATCCTTTGAAAACTCCAGAGGTACCCGGAGATCAGTGCCTCCAAAGGAGACGATGCCTGACTCCTCGTGAAACTTGATAGGAGTCCCAGGATTCCTGTGGCACGTGCAAAGGGAGGCTTGGTCTCCCGCCTCAGCTGGAGAGGCGTCCCAATTGCCCTGCCAAGCCTCGAGGAGAATCCCGAGTTGTCCCTCGCAACTAGACAGGAGTGCTGACGTCGCTGAACAAACACGTGGGTGGATGTGCCATCCCCATCGTAACTCGATAATATAGCCCCGGTTCCCGCCGCAACTCGAGAAAAACCATGAGACTTCCCCCTCGCCGCGAGATGAGGCCCGATTCCCCTGCACTGCGGGCAGAGAAATTCCGTGTGGCACATCACACATGAAAGGAGCCTTGATTTCCTTCATGGCACTCCAGAGAAACCCCAAGAACACTGTTTCAAGGCTAGAGGGATCCTGAGGTCACTGTAGCAACACGAAAGAATTCCGTGGACCAAAAATCAACTCGAGATGAGAGGTTAGTCCCTAACTTCGACTCCAGAGGAATTCCACCTAACCACAAGCACCTCAAGAGGAGGCTTCTCGCAGCTTTAGGTATGTGAGAGGGACCCTGAGTTTGCAGCCTCAAGTGGAATGGACATGCAATGCCCTGACTCGAAATAAGGCCGGATATCCCTGCATTGACATAAATGCAGGCTCGTCTTGCATCTCCCAAGACGAAAGGATGTCTGAATCCTCTGTGGAGACCACAGAAAAAGACCTAGTTCCCCACCTCATCGCGACCGGAGGCCTCACATCCTTTGAAAACTCCAGAGGTACGCGGAGATCAGTGCCTCCAATGGAGACGATGCCTGACTCCTCGTGAAACTTGATAGGAGTCCCAGGATTCCTGTGGCACGTGGAAAGGGACACTTGGTCTCCTGCCTCAGCTGGAGAGGCGTCCCAATTGCCCTGCCAAGCCTCGAGGAGAATCTCGAGTTGTCCCTCCCAACTAGGCAGGAGTCCTGACGTCGCTGAACAAACACGTGTTTGGAACGGCCATCCCCGTCGTAACTCGAGAATATACCCCAGGTTCCCGCCGCAACTCGAGAAAAACCATGAGACTTCCCCCTCGCCGCGAGATGAGGCCCGATTCCCCTGCACTGCCTGCATAGCAATTCCGTGTTGCACATCACACATGAAAGGAGCCTTGATTTTCTTGATGGCACTCTAGAGAAACCCCAAGAACACTGTTTCCAGGCTAGAGGGATCCTGAGGACACTGTAGCAACATGAGAGAGCTCCGTGGACCAGAAATCAACTCGAGATGAGAGGTTAGTCCCTGGCTTCGACTCCAGAGGAATACCACCTTACCACAAGCACCTCAAGAGGAGGCTTCTCTCAGCTCTATGTATGTGAGATGGACCCTGAGTTTGCGGCCTCAAGTGGAATGGACACCGCGATGCCCTGACGCGAAATAAGGCCGGATATCCCTGCAGTGACTTGAATGCAGGCTCGTCTTGCATCTCCCAAGATGAAAGGATGTCTGAATCCCCTGTGGAGACCACAGAGAAAGACCTAGTTCCCCACCTCACCGCGACCGGAGGCCTCACATCCTTTGAAAACTCCAGAGGTACGCGGAGATCAGTGCCTCCAAAGGAGACGATGCCTGACTCCTCGTGAAACTTGATAGGAGTACGAGGATTCCTGTGGCACGTGGAAAGGGACCTTAGGTCTACCGCCACAGAAGGAGAGGCGTTCCAATTGCCCTGCACAGCCTCGAGGAGAATCCCGAGTTGTCCCTCGCAACTAGGCAGGAGTCCTGACGTGGCTGAACAAACACGTGGGTGGAAGGGCCATCCCCGTCATAACTCGAGAATATACCCCTGTTTCCCACCGCAACTCGAGAAAAATCATGAGACTTCCCCTTGCCGCAAAATGAGGCCCGATATCCTGCACTGCGTGCAGAGCAATTCCGTGTTGCACATCACACATGAAAGGAGCCTTGATTTCCTTGATGGCAGTCCAGAGAAACCCCAAGAACACTGTTTCAAGGCTAGAGGGATCCTGAGGTCACTGTAGCAACACGAAAGAGCTCCGTGGACCAAAAATCAACTCGAGATGAGAGGTTACTCCCTGGCTTCGACTCCAGAGGAATACCACCTTACCACAAGCACCTCAAGAGGAGGCTTCTCTCAGCTCTAGGTATGTGAGAGGGACCCTGAGTTTGCGGCATCAAGTGGAATGGACACCGCGATGCCGTGACTCGAAATAAGGCCGGATATCCCTGCAGTGACTTGAATGCAGGCTCGTCTTGCATCTCCCAAGACGAAAGGATGTCTGAATCCCCTGTGCAGACCACAGAGAAAGACCTAGTTCCACACCTCATCGCGACCGGAGGCCTCACATCCTTTGAAAACTCCAGAGGTACCCGGAGATCAGTGCCTCCAAAGGAGATGATGCCTGACTCCTCGTGAAACTTGATAGGAGTCCCAGGATTCCTGTGGCACGTGGAAAGGGACGCTTGGTCTCCCGCCTCAGCTGGAGAGGCGTCCCCATTGCCCTGCCATGCCTCGAGGAAAATCCCGAGTTGTCCCTCGCAACTAGGCAGGAGTGCTGACGTCGGTGAAGAAACACGTGGGTGGATGTGCCATCCCTATCGTAACTCGATAATATAGCCCCGGTTCCCGCCGCAACTCGAGAAAAACCATGAGACTTCCCCCTCGCCGCGAGATGAGGCCCGATTCCCCTGCACTGCGTGCAGAGCAATACCGTGTTGCACATCACACATGAAAGGAGCCTTGATTTCCTTCATGGCACTCCAGAGAAACCCCAAGAACACTGTTTCAAGGCTAGAGGGATCCTGAGGTCACTGTAGCAACACGAAAGAGCTCCGTGGACGAGAAATCAACTCGAGATGAGAGGTTAGTCCCTGGCTTCGACTCCAGGGGAATACCACCTTACCACAAGCACCTCAAGAGGAGTCTTCTCTCAGCTCTAGGTATGTGAGAGGGACCCTGATTTTGCCGGCACAAGTGGAATGGACACCGCGATGCCCTGACTCGAAACAATGCCGGATATCCCTGCAGTGACTTGAATGCAGGCTTGTCTTGCATCTCCCAAGACGAAAGGATACCGGAATCCCCTGTGGAGACCACAGAGAGAGACCTAGTTCCCCATATCATCGCGACCGGAGGCCTCACATCCTTTGAAAACTCCAGAGGTACGCAGATATCAGTGCCTCCAAAGGAGACGATTCGTGACTCCTCGTGAAACTTGATAGGAGTCCCAGGATTACTGTGGCACGTGGAAAGGGACTCTTGGTCTCCCTCCTCAGCAGGAGAGGCGTCCCAATTGCCCTGCCAAGCCTCCAGGAGAATCCCGAATTGTCCCTCGAAACTAGGCAGGAGTCCTGACGTCGCTGAACAAACACGTGGGTGGAATGGCCATCCCCGTCGTAACTCAGAATATACCCCAGGTTCCCGCCGCAACTCTAGAAAAACCATGAGACTTCACCCTCGCCGCGAGATGAGGCCCGATTCCCCTGCACTGCGTGCAGACCAATTCCGTGTTGCACATCACACAGGAAAGGAGCGTTGATTTCCTTGATGGCATTCCAGAGAAACCCCAAGAACACTGTTTCAAGGCTAGAGGGATCCTGAGGTCACTGTAGCAACACGAAAGAGCTCCGTGGCCCAAAAATCAACTCGAGATGAGAGGTTAGTCCCTGGCTTCAACTCCAGAGGAATACCACCTTACCGCAAGCACCTCAAGAGGAGGCTTCTCTCAGCTCTATGTATGTGAGAGGGACCCTGAGATTGCGGTCTCAAGTGGAATGGACACCGCGATGCCCTGACTCGAAATAAGGCCGGATATCCCTGCAGTGACTTGAATGCAGGCTCGTCTTGCATCTCCCAAGATGAAAGGATGTCTGAGTCCCCTGTGGAAACCACAGAGAAAGACCTAGTTCCCCACCTCATCGCGACCGGAGGCCTCACATCCTTTGAAAACTCCAGAGGTACAATGAGATTAGTGCCTCCAAAGGAGACGATGCCTGACTCCTTGTGAAACTTGATAGGAGTCCGAGGATTCCTGTGGCACGTGGAAAGGGACCTTTGGTCTACCGCCACAGATGGAGAGGCGTTCCAATTGCCCTGCCCAGCCTCGAGGAGAATCCCGAGTTGTCCCTCGCAACTAGGCAGGAGTCCTGACGTGGCTGAACAAACACGTGAGTGGAAGGGCCATCCCCGTCATAACTCGAGAATATACCCCAGGTTCCCACCGCAACTCGAGAAAAACCATGAGACTTCCCCCTCGCCGCAAAATGAGGCCGGATATCCTGCACTGCGTGCAGAGCAATTCCGTGTTGCACATCACACAGGAAAGTAGCCTTGATTTCCTTGATGAAACTCCAGAGAAACCCCAAGAACACTGTTTCAAGGCTAGAGGGATCCTGAGGTCACTGTAGCAACACGAAAGAGCTCCGTGGACCAAAAATCAACTCGAGATGAGAGGTTAGTCCCTGGCTTCGACTCCAGAGGAATACCACCTTACCACAAGCACCTCAAGAGGAGGCTTCTCTCAGCTCTATGTATGTGAGAGGGACCCTGAGTTTGCGGCATCAAGTGGAATGGACACCGCGATGCCCTGACTCAAAATAAGGCCGGATATCCCTGCAGAGACTTGAATGCAGGCTCGTCTTGCATCTCCCAAGACGAAAGGATGTCTGAATCCCCTGTGCAGACCACAGAGAAAGACCTAGTTCCCCATCTCATTGCGACCGGAGGCCTCACATCCTTTGAAAACTCCATAGGTACCCGGAGATCAGTGCCTCCAAAGGAGATGATGCCTGACTCCTCGTGAAACTTGATAGGAGTCCCAGGATTCCTGTGGCACGTGGAAAGGGAGGCTTGGTCTCCCGCCTCAGCTGGAGAGGCGTCCCAATTGCCCTGCCATGCCTCGAGGAGATTCCCGAGTTGTCCCTCGCAACTAGGCAGGAGTGCTGACGTCGCTGAACAAACACGTGGGTGGATGTGCCATCCCCATCGTAACTCGATAATATAGCCCCGGTTCCCGCCGCAACTCGAGAAAAACCATGAGACTTCCCCCTCCCCGCGAGATGAGGCCCGATTCCCCTGCACTGCGTGCAGAGCAATTCCGTGTTGCACATCACACATGAAAGGAGCCTTGATTTCCTTCATGGCACTCCAGAGAAACCCCAAGAACACTGTTTCAAGGCTAGAGGGATCCTGAGGTCACTGTAGCAACACGAAAGAGCTCCGTGGACCAGAAATCAACTCGAGATGAGAGGTTAGTCCCTGGCTTCGACTCCAGAGGAATACCAACTTACCACAAGCACCTCAAGAGGAGTCTTCTCTCAGCTCTAGGTATGTGAGAGGGACCCTGATTTTGCCGGCACAAGTGGAATGGCACCGCGATGCCCTGACTGGAAACAATGCCGGATATCCCTGCAGTGACTTGAATGCAGGCTTGTCTTGCATCTCCCAAGACGAAAGGATACCGGAATCCCCTGTGGAGACCACTGAGAGAGACCTAGTTCCCCATATCATCGCGACCGGAGGCCTCACATCCTTTGAAAACTCCAGAGGTACGCAGATATCAGTGCCTCCAAAGGAGACGATTCGTGACTCCTCGTGAAACTTGATAGGAGTCCCAGGATTCCTGTGGCACGTGGAAAGGGACCCTTGGTCTCCCTCCTCAGCAGGAGAGGCGTCCAAATTGCCCTGCCAAGCCTCCAGGAGAATCCCGAGTTGTCCCTCGAAACTAGGCAGGAGTCCTGACGTCGCTGAACAAACACGTGGGTGGAATGGCCATCCCGGTCGTAACTCAGAATATACCCCAGGTTCCCACCGCATCTCTAGAAAAACCATGAGACTTCACCCTCGCCGCGAGATGAGGCCCGATTCCCCTGCACTGCGTGCAGACCAATTCCGTGTTGCACATCACACATGAAAGGAGCCTTGATTTCCTTGATGGCATTCCAGAGAAACCCCAAGAACACTGTTTCAAGGCTAGAGGGATCCTGAGGTCAATGTAGCAACACGAAAGAGCTCCGTGGCCCAAAAATCAACTCGAGATGAGAGGTTAGTCCCTGGCTTCAACTGCAGAGGAATACCACCTTACCGCAAGCACCTCAAGAGGAGGCTTCTCTCAGCTCTATGTATGTGAGAGGGACCCTGAGTTTGCGGCCTCAAGTGGAATGGACACCGCGATGCCCTGACTCGAAATAAGGCCGGATATCCCTGCAGTGACTTGAATGCAGGCTCGTCTTGCATCTCCCAAGATGAAAGGATGTCTGAGTCCCCTGTGGAGACCACAGAGAAAGACCTAGTTCCCCACCTCATCGCGACCGGAGGCCTCACATCCTTTGAAAACTCCAGAGGTACGCGGAGATTAGTGCCTCCAAAGGAGACGATGCCTGACTCCTCGTGAAACTTGATAGGAGTCCGAGGATTCCTGTGGCACGTGGAAAGGGACCTTTGGTCTACCGCCACAGATGGAGAGGCGTTCCAATTGCCCTGCCCAGCCTCGAGGAGAATCCCGAGTTGTCCCTCGCAACTAGGCAGGAGTCCTGCCATCGCTGAACAAACACGTGGGTGGAAGGGCCATCCCCGTCATAACTCGAGAATATACCCCAGGTTCCCACCGCAACTCGAGAAAAACCATGAGACTTCCCCCTCGCCGCAAAATGAGGCCCGATATTCTGCACTGCGTGCAGAGCAATTCCGTGTTGCACATCACACAGGAAAGGAGACTTGATTTCCTTGATGGCACTCCAGAGAAACCCCAAGAACACTGTTTCAAGGCTAGAGGGATCCTGAGGTCACTGTAGCAACACGAAAGAGCTCCATGGACCAAAAATCAACTCGAGATGAGAGGTTAGTCCCTGGCTTCGACTCCAGAGGAATACCACCTTACCACAAGCACCTAAAGAGGAGGCTTCTCTCAGCTCTATATATGTGAGAGGGTCCCTGAGATTGCGGCCTCAAGTGGAATGGACACCGCGATGCCCTGACTCGAAATAAGGCCGGATATCCCTGCAGTGACTTGAATGCAGGCTCGTCTTGCATCTCCCAAGATGAAAGGATGTCTGAGTCCCCTGTGGAGACCACAGAGAAAGACCTAGTTCCCCACCTCATCGCGACCGGAGGCCTCACATCCTTTGAAAACTCCAGAGGTACGCGGAGATTAGTGCCTCCAAAGGAGACGATGCCTGACTCCTCGTGAAACTTGATAGGAGTCCGAGGATTCCTGTGGCACGTGGAAAGGGACCTTTGGTCTACCGCCACAGATGGAGAGGCGTTCCAATTGCCCTGCCCAGCCTCGAGGAGAATCCCGAGTTGTCCCTCGCAACTAGGCAGGAGTCCTGACGTGGCTGAACAAACACGTGAGTGGAAGGGCCATCCCCGTCATAACTCGAGAATATACCCCAGGTTCCCACCGCAACTCGAGAAAAACCATGAGACTTCCCCCTCGCCGCAAAATGAGGCCCGATATTATGCACTGCGTGCAGAGCAATTCCGTGTTGCACATCACACAGGAAAGTAGCCTTGATTTACTTGACGGAACTCCAGAGAAACCCCAAGAACACTGTTTCAAGGCTAGAGCGATCCTGAGGTCACTGTAGCAACACGAAAGGGCTCCGTGGACCAAAAATCAACTCGAGATGAGAGGTTAGTCCCTGGCTTCGACTCCAGAGGAATACCACCTTACCACAAGCACCTCAAGAGGAGGCTTCTCTCAGCTCTATGTATGTGAGAGGGACCCTGAGTTTGCGGCCTCAAGTGGAATGGACACCGCGATGCCCTGACTCGAAATAAGGCCGGATATCCCTGCAGTGACTTGAATGCAGGCTCGTCTTGCATCTCCCAAGACGAAAGGATGTCTGAATCCCCTGTGGAGACCACAGAGAAAGACCTAGTTCCCCACCTCATCGCGACCGGAGGCCTCACATCCTTTGAAAACTCCAGAGGTACGCGGAGATTAGTGCCTCCAAAGGAGACGATGCCTGACTCCTCGTGAAACTTGATAGGAGTCCCAGGATTCCTGTGGCACGTGGAAAGGGACCCTTGGTCTCCCGCCTCAGCTGGAGAGGCGTCCCAATTGCCCTGCCAAGCCTCGAGGAGAATCTCGAGTTGTCCCTCGCAACTAGGCAGGAGTCCTGACGTGGCTGAACAAACACGTGGGTGGAAGGGCCATCCCCGTCATAACTCGAGAATATACCCCTGTTTCCCACCGCAACTCGACAAAAACCATGAGACTTCCCCCTCGCCGCAAAATGAGGCCCGATATCCTGCACTGCGGCAGAGCAATTCCGTGTTGCACATCACACAGGAAAGTAGCCTTGATTTCCTTGATGGAACTCCAGAGAAACCCCAAGAACACTGTTTCAAGGCTAGAGGGATCCTGAGGTCACTGTAGCAACACGAAACAGCTCCGTGGACCAAAAATCAACTCGAGATGAGAGGTTAGTCCCTGGCTTCGACTCCAGAGGAATACCACCTTAACACACGCACCTCAAGAGGAGGCTTCTCTCAGCTCTAGGTATGTGAGAGGGACCCTGAGTTTGCGGCCTCAAGTGGAATGGACACCGCGATGCCCTGACTCGAAATAAGGCCGGATATCCCTGCAGTGACTTGAATGCAGGCTCGTCTTGCATCTCCCAAGACGAAAGGATGTCTGAATCCCCTGTGCAGACCACAGAGAAAGACCTAGTTCCCCACCTCATCGCGACCGGAGGCCTCACATCCTTTGAAAACTCCAGAGGTACCCGGAGATCAGTGCATCCAAAGGAGATGATGCCTGACTCCTCGTGAAACTTGATAGGAGTCCCAGGATTCCTGTGGCACGTGGAAAGGGACGCTTGGTCTCCCGCCTCAGGTGGAGAGGCGTCCCAATTGCCCTGCCATGCCTCGAGGAGAATCCCGAGTTGTCCCTCGCAACTAGGCAGGAGTGCTGACGTCGCTGAACAAACACGTGGGTGGATGTGCCATCCCCATCGTAACTCGATAATATAGCCCCGGTTCCCGCCGCAACTCGAGAAAAACCATGAGACTTCCCCCTCGCCGCGAGATGAGGCCCGATTCCCCTGCACTGCGGGCAGAGCAATTCCGTGTTGCACATCACACATGAAAGGAGCCTTGATTTCCTTCATGGCACTCCAGAGAAACCCCAAGAACACTGTTTCAAGGCTAGAGGGATCCTGAGGTCACTGTAGCAACACGAAAGAGCTCCGTGGACCAGAAATCAACTCGAGATGAGAGGTTAGTCCCTGGCTTCGACTCCAGAGGAATACCAACTTACCACAAGCACCTCAAGAGGAGTCTTCTCTCAGCTCTAGGTATGTGAGAGGGACCCTGATTTTGCCGGCACAAGTGGAATGGACACCGCGATGCCCTGACTCGAAACAATGCCGGATATCCCTGCAGTGACTTGAATGCAGGCTTGTCTTGCATCTCCCAAGACGAAAGGATACCGGAATCCCCTGTGGAGACCACAGAGAGAGACCTAGTTCCCCATATCATCGCGACCGGAGGCCTCACATCCTTTGAAAACTCCAGAGGTACGCAGATATCAGTGCCTCCAAAGGAGACGATTCGTGACTCCTCGTGAAACTTGATAGGAGTCCCAGGATTCCTGTGGCACGTGGAAAGGGACCCTTGGTCTCCCTCCTCAGCAGGAGAGGCATCCCAATTGCCCTGCCAAGCCTCCAGGAGAATCCCGAGTTGTCCCTCGAAACTAGGCAGGAGTCCTGACGTCGCTGAACAAACACGTGGGTGGAATGGCCATCCCCGTCGTAACTCAGAATATACCCCAGGTTCCCGCCGCAACTCAAGAAAAACCATGAGACTTCACCCTCGCCGCGAGATGAGGTCCGATTCTCCTGCACTGCGTGCAGACCAATTCCGTGTTGCACATCACACATGAAAGGAGCCTTGATTTCCTTGATGGCATTCCAGAGAAACCCCAAGAACACTGTTTCAAGGCTAGAGGGATCCTGAGGTCAATGTAGCAACACGAAAGAGCTCCGTGGCCCAAAAATCAACTCGAGATGAGAGGTTAGTCCTGGCTTCAACTCCAGAGGAATACCACCTTACCGCAAGCACCTCAAGAGGAGGCTTCTCTCAGCTCTAGGTATGTGAGAGGGACCCTGAGTTTGCGGCCTCAAGTGGAATGGACACTGAGATGCCCTGACGCGAAATAAGGCCGGACATCCCTGTAGTGACTTGAATGCAGGCTCGTCTTGCATCTCCCAAGACGAAAGGATGTTTGAATCCCCTGTGCAGACCACAGAGAAAGACCTAGTTCCCCACCTCATCGCGACCGGAGGCCTCACATCCTTTGAAAACTCCAGAGGTACGTGGAGATCAGTGCCTCCAAAGGAGACGATGCCTGAATCCTCTGAAACTTGATAGGAGTCCCAGGATTCCTGTGGCACATGGAAAGGGACCCTTGGTCTCCCGCCTCAGCTGGAGAGGCGTCCCAATTTCCCTGCCAAGCCTCGAGGAGAATCCCGAGTTGTCCCTCGCAACTAGGCAGGAGTCCTGACGTCGCTGAACAAACATGTGGTTGGAAGGGCCATCCCCATCGTAACTCGAGAATATACCCCAGGTTCCCGCCGCAACTCGAGAAAAACCATGAGACTTCCCCCTCGCCGCGAGATGAGGCCCGATTCCCCTGCACTGCGTGCAGAGCAATTCCTTGTTGCACATCACACATGAAAGGAGCCTTGATTTCCTTGATGGCACTCCAGAGAAACCCCAAGAACACTGTTTCAAGGCTAGAGGGATCCTGAGGTCACTGTAGCAACACGAAAGAGCTCCGTGGACCAAACATCAACTCGAGATGAGAGGTTAGTCCCTGGCTTCGACTCCAGAGGAATACCACCTTACCACAAGCACCTCAAGAGGAGGCTTTTCTCAGCTCTAGGTATGTGAGAGGGACCCTGAGTTTGCGGCCTCAAGTGGAATGGACACTGCGATGCCCTAACGCGAAATAAGGCCGGATATCCCTGCAGTGAATTGAATGCAGGCTCGTCTTGCATCTCCCAAGACGAAAGGATGTCTGAATCCCCTGTGGAGACCACAGAGAAAGACCGAGTTCCCCACCTCATCGCGACCGGAGGTCTCACATCCTTTGAAAACTCCAGAGGTACGCGGAGATCAGTGCCTCCACAGGAGACGATGCCTGACTCCTCGTGAAACTTGATAGGAGTCCCAGGATTCCTGTGGCACGTTGAAAGGGACCCTTGCTCTACCGCCTCAGATGGAGAGGCGTCCCAATTGCCCTGCCAAGCCTCGAGGAGAATCCCGAGGTGTCCCTCGCAACTAGCCAGGAGTCCTGACGTGGCTGAGCAAACACGTGGGTTGAAGGGCCATCACCGTCATAACTCGAGAATATACCCCAGGTTCCCACCGCAACTCGAGAAAAACCATGAGACTTCTCCCTCGCCGCAAAATGAGGCACGATATCCTGCACTGCGTGCAGAGCAATTCCGTGTTGCACATCACACATGAAAGGAGCCTTGATTTCCTTGATGGAACTCCAGAGAAACCCCAAGAACACTGTTTCAAGGCTAGAGGGATCCTGAGGTCACTGTAGCAACACGAAAGAGCTCCGTGGACCAAAAATCAACTCGAGATGAGAGGTTAGTCCCTGGCTTCGACTCCAGAGGAATACCACCTTACCACAAGCACCTCAAGAGGAGGCTTCTCTCAGCTCTAGGTATGTGAGAGGGACCCTGAGTTTGCGGCCTCAAGTGGAATGGACACCGCGATGCCCTGACTCGAAATAAGGCCGGATATCCCTGCAGTGACTTGAATGCAGGCTCGTCTTGCATCTCCCAAGATGAAAGGATGTCTGAATCCCCTGTGCAGACCACAGAGAAAGACCTAGTTCCCCACCTCATCGCGACCGGAGGCCTCACATCCTTTGAAAACTCCAGAGGTACCCGGAGATCAGTGCCTCCAAAGGAGATGATGCCTGACTCCTCGTGAAACTTGATAGGAGTCCCAGGATTCCTGTGGCACGTGGAAAGGGACGCTTGGTCTCCCTCCTCAGCTGGAGAGGCGTCCCAATTGCCCTGCAAAGCCTCGAGGAGAATTCCGAGTTGTCCCTCGCAACTAGGCAGGAGTGCTGACGTCGCTGAACAAACACGTGGGTGGATGTGCCATCTCCATCGTAACTCGATAATATAGCCCCGGTTCCCGCCGCAACTCGAGAAAAACCATGAGACTTCCCCCTCGCCGCGAGATGAGGCCCGATTCCCTTGCACTGCGGGCAGAGAAATTCCGTGTTGCACATCACACATGAAAGGAGCCTTGATTTCCTTCATGGAACTGCAGAGAAACCCCAAGAACACTGTTTCAAGGCTAGAGGGATCCTGAGGTCACTGTAGCAACACGAAAGAGCTCCGTGGACCAGAAGTCAACTCGAGATGAGAGGTTAGTTCCTGGCTTCGACTCCAGAGGAATACCAACTTACCACAAGCACCTCAAGAGGAGGCTTCTCTCAGCTCTAGGTATGTGAGAGGGACCCTGATTTTGCCGGCACAAGTGGAATGGACACCGCGATGCCCTGACTCGAAACAATGCCGGATATCCCTGCAGTGACTTGAATGCAGGCTTGTCTTGCATCTCCCAAGACGAAAGGATGTCTGAATCCCCTGTGGAGACCACAGAGAAAGACCTAGTTCCCCACCTCATCGCAACCGGAGGCCTCACATCCTTTGAAAACTCCAGAGGTACGCGGAGATCAGTGCCTCCAAAGGAGACAATTCGTGACTCCTCGTGAAACTTGATAGGAGTCCCAGGATTCCTGTGGCACGTGGAAAGGGACCCTTGGTCTCCCGCCTCAGGTGGAGAGGCGTCCCAATTGCCCTGCCAAGCCTCCAGGAGAATCCCGAGTTGTCCCTCGCAACTAGGCAGGAGTCCTGACGTGGCTAAACAAACACGTGGGTGGAAGGGCCATCCCCGTCATAACTCGAGAATATACCCCAGGTTTCCCCCGCAACTCGAGAAAAACCATGAGACTTCTCCCTCGCCGCAAAATGAGGCCCGATATCCTGCACTGCGTGCAGAGCAATTCCGTGTTGCACATCACACAGGAAAGGAGCCTTGATTTCCTTGATGGCACTCCAGAGAAACACCAAGAACACTGTTTCAAGGCTAGAGGGATCCTGAGGTCACTGTAGCAACACGAAAGAACTCCGTGGACCAAAAATCAACTCGAGATGAGAGGTTAGTCCCTGGCTTCGACTCCAGAGGAATACCACCTTACCACAAGCACCTCAAGAGGAGGCTTCTCTCAGCTCTATGTATGTGCGAGGGACCCTGAGTTTGCGGCCTCAAGTGGAATGGACACCGCGATGCCCTGACTCGAAATAAGGCCGGATATCCCTGCAGTGACTTGAATGCAGCCTCGTCTTGCATCTCCCAAGACGAAAGGATGTCTGAATCCCCTGTGGAGACCACAGAGAAAGACCTAGTTCCCCACCTCATCGCTACCGGAGTCCTCACATCCTTTGAAAACTCCAGAGGTACCCGGAGATCAGTGCCTCCAAAGGAGACGATGCCTGACTCCTCGTGAAACTTGATAGGAGTCCCAGGATTCCTGTGGCACGTGCAAAGGGAGGCTTGGTCTCCCGCCTCAGCTGGAGAGGCGTCCCAATTGCCCTGCCAAGCCTCGAGGAGAATCCCGAGTTGTCCCTCGCAACTAGACAGGAGTGCTGACGTCGCTGAACAAACACGTGGGTGGATGTGCCATCCCCATCGTAACTCGATAATATAGCCCCGGTTCCCGCCGCAACTCGAGAAAAACCATGAGACTTCCCCCTCGCCGCGAGATGAGGCCCGATTCCCCTGCACTGCGGGCAGAGAAATTCCGTGTGGCACATCACACATGAAAGGAGCCTTGACTTCCTTCATGGCACTCCAGAGAAACCCCAAGAACACTGTTTCAAGGCTAGAGGGATCCTGAGGTCACTGGAGCAACACGAAAGAATTCCGTGGACCAAAAATCAACTCGAGATGAGAGGTTAGTCCCTAACTTCGACTACAGAGGAATTCCACCTAACCACAAGCACCTCAAGAGGAGGCTTCTCGCAGCTTTAGGTATGTGAGAGGGACCCTGAGTTTGCAGCCTCAAGTGGAATGGACATGCAATGCCCTGACTCGAAATAAGGCCGGATATCCCTGCATTGACATAAATGCAGGCTCGTCTTGCATCTCCCAAGACGAAAGGATGTCTGAATCCTCTGTGGAGACCACAGAAAATGACCTAGTTCCCCACCTCATCGCGACCGGAGGCCTCACATCCTTTGAAAACTCCAGAGGTACGCGGAGATCAGTGCCTCCAAAGGAAACGATGCCTGACTCCTCGTGAAACTTGATAGGAGTCCCAGGATTCCTGTGGCACGTGGAAAGGGACACTTGGTCTCCCGCCTCAGCTGGAGAGGCGTCCCAATTGCCCTGCCAAGCCTCGAGGAGAATCTCGAGTTGTCCCTCCCAACTAGGCAGGAGTCCTGACGTCGCTGAACAAACACGTGTTTGGAACGGCCATCCCCGTCTTAACTCGAGAATATACCCCAGGTTCCCGCCGCAACTCGAGAAAAACCATGAGACTTCCCCCTCGCCGCGAGATGAGGCCCGATTCCCCTGCACTGCCTGCATAGCAATTCCGTGTTGCACATCACACATGAAAGGAGCCTTGATTTTCTTGATGGCACTCTAGAGAAACCCCAAGAACACTGTTTCCAGGCTAGAGGGATCCTGAGGACACTGTAGCAACATGAGAGAGCTCCGTCGACCAGAAATCAACTCGAGATGAGAGGTTAGTCCCTGGCTTCGACTCCAGAGGAATACCACCTTACCACAAGCACCTCAAGAGGAGGCTTCTCTCAGCTCTATGTATGTGAGAGGGACCCTGAGTTTGCGGCCTCAAGTGGAATGGACACCGCGATGCCCTGACGCGAAATAAGGCCGGATATCCCTGCAGTGACTTGAATGCAGGCTCGTCTTGCATCTCCCAAGATGAAAGGATGTCTGAATCCCCTGTGGAGACCACAGAGAAAGACCTAGTTCCCCACCTCATCGCGACCGGAGGCCTCACATCCTTTGAAAACTCCAGAGGTACGCGGAGATCAGTGCCTCCAAAGGAGACGATGCCTGACTCCTCGTGAAACTTGATAGGAGTCCGAGGATTCCTGTGTCACGTGGAAAGGGACCTTTGGTCTACCGCCACAGAAGGAGAGGCGTTCCAATTGCCCTGCACAGCCTCGAGGAGAATCCCGAGTTGTCCCTCGCAACTAGGCAGGAGTCCTGACGTGGCTGAACAAACACGTGGGTGGAAGGGCCATCCCCGTCATAACTCGAGAATATACCCCTGTTTCCCACCGCAACTCGAGAAAAATCATGAGACTTCCCCTTGCCGCAAAATGAGGTCCGATATCCTGCACTGCGTGCAGAGCAATTCCTTGTTGCACATCACACATGAAAGGAGCCTTGATTTCCTTCATGGCACTCCAGAGAAACCCCAAGAACACTGTTTCAAGGCTAGAGGGATCCTGAGGTCACTGTAGCAACACGAAAGAGCTCCGTGGACCAAAAATCAACTCGAGATGAGAGGTTACTCCCTGGCTTCGACTCCAGAGGAACACCAACTTAGTGCAAGCACCTCAAGAGGAGGCTTCTCTCAGCTCTAGGTATGTGAGAGGGACCCTGAGTTTGCGGCCTCAAGTGGAATGGACACCGCGATGCCGTGACTCGAAATAAGGCCGGATATCCCTGCAGTGACTTGAATGCAGGCTCGTCTTGCATCTCCCAAGACGAAAGGATGTCTGAATCCCCTGTGCAGACCACAGAGAAAGACCTAGTTCCCCACCTCATCGCGACCGGAGGCCTCACATCCTTTGAAAACTCCAGAGGTACCCGGAGATCAGTGCCTCCAAAGGAGATGATGCCTGACTCCTCGTGAAACTTGATAGGAGTCCCAGGATTCCTGTGGCACGTGGAAAGGGACGCTTGGTCTCCCGCCTCAGCTGGAGAGGCGTCCCCATTGCCCTGCCATGCCTCGAGGAAAATCCCGAGTTGTCCCTCGCAACTAGGCAGGAGTGCTGACGTCGCTGAACAAACACGTGGGTGGATGTGCCATCCCTATCGTAACTCGATAATATAGCCCCGGTTCCCGCCGCAACTCGAGAAAAACCATGAGACTTCCCCCTCGCCGCGAGATGAGGCCCGATTCCCCTGCACTGCGGGCAGAGAAATTCCGTGTTGCACATCACACATGAAAGGAGCCTTGATTTCCTTCATGGCACTCCAGAGAAACCCCAAGAACACTGTTTCAAGGCTAGAGGGATCCTGAGGTCACTGTAGCAACACGAAAGAGCTCCGTGGACGAGAAATCAACTCGAGATGAGAGGTTAGTCCCTGGCTTCGACTCCAGGGGAATACCAACTTGCCACAAGCACCTCAAGAGGAGTCTTCTCTCAGCTCTAGGTATGTGAGAGGGACCCTGATTTTGCCGGCACAAGTGGAATGGACACCGCGATGCCCTGACTCGAAACAATGCCGGATATCCCTGCAGTGACTTGAATGCAGGCTTGTCTTGCATCTCCCAAGACGAAAGGATACCGGAATCCCCTGTGGAGACCACAGAGAGAGACCTAATTCCCCATATCATCGCGACCGGAGGCCTCACATCCTTTGAAAACTCCAGAGGTACGCAGATATCAGTGCCTCCAAAGGAGACGATTCGTGACTCCTCGTGAAACTTGATAGGAGTCCCAGGATTCCTGTGGCACGTGGAAAGGGACTCTTGGTCTCCCTCCTCAGCAGGAGAGGCGTCCCAATTGCCCTGCCAAGCCTCCAGGAGAATCCCGAATTGTCCCTCGAAACTAGGCAGGAGTCCTGACGTCGCTGAACAAACACGTGGGTGGAATGGCCATCCCCGTCGTAACTCAGAATATACCCCAGGTTCCCGCCGCAACTCTAGAAAAACCATGAGACTTCACCCTCGCCGCGAGATGAGGCCCGATTCCCCTGCACTGCGTGCAGACCAATTCCGTGTTGCACATCACACAGGAAAGGAACCTTGATTTCCTTGATGGCATTCCAGAGAAACCCCAAGAACACTGTTTCAAGGCTAGAGGGATCCTGAGGTCAATGTAGCAACACGAAAGAGCTCCGTGGCCCAAAAATCAACTCGAGATGAGAGGTTAGTCCCTGGCTTCAACTCCAGAGGAATACCACCTTACCGCAAGCACCTCAAGAGGAGGCTACTCTCAGCTCTATGTATGTGAGAGGGACCCTGAGATTGCTGTCTCAAGTGGAATGGACACCGCGATGCCCTGACTCGAAATAAGGCCGGATATCCCTGCAGTGACTTGAATGCAGGCTCGTCTTGCATCTCCCAAGATGAAAGGATGTCTGAGTCCCCTGTGGAGACCACAGAGAAAGACCTAATTCCCCACCTCATCGCGACCGGAGGCCTCACATCCTTTGAAAACTCCAGAGGTACGCGGAGATTAGTGCCTCCAAAGGAGACGATGCCTGACTCCTCGTGAAACTTGATAGGAGTACGAGGATTCCTGTGGCACGTGGAAAGGGACCTTTGGTCTACCGCCACAGATGGAGAGGCGTTCCAATTGCCCTGCCCAGCCTCGAGGAGAATCCCGAGTTGTCCCTCGCAACTAGGCAGGAGTCCTGACGTGGCTGAACAAACACGTGAGTGGAAGGGCCATCCCCGTCATAACTCGAGAATATACCCCAGGTTCCCACCGCAACTCGAGAAAAACCATGAGACTTCCCCCTCGCCGCAAAATGAGGCCGGATATCCTGCACTGCGTGCAGAGCAATTCCGTGTTGCACATCACACAGGAAAGTATCCTTGATTTCCTTGATGGAACTCCAGAGAAACCCCAAGAACACTGTTTCAAGGCTAGAGGGATCCTGAGGTCACTGTAGCAACACGAAAGAGCTCCGTGGACCAAAAATCAACTCGAGATGAGAGGTTAGTCCCTGGCTTCGACTCCAGAGGAATACCACCTTACCACAAGCACCTCAAGAGGAGGCTTCTCTCAGCTCTATGTATGTGAGAGGGACCCTGAGTTTGCGGCATCAAGTGGAATGGACAGCGCGATGCCCTGACTCGAAATAAGGCCGGATATCCCTGCAGAGACTTGAATGCAGGCTCGTCTTGCATCTCCCAAGACGAAAGGATGTCTGAATCCCCTGTGCAGACCACAGAGAAAGACCTAGTTCCCCATCTCATTGCGACCGGAGGCCTCACATCCTTTGAAAACTCCATAGGTACCCGGAGATCAGTGCCTCCAAAGGAGATGATGCCTGACTCCTCGTGAAACTTGATAGGAGTCCCAGGATTCCTGTGGCACGTGGAAAGGGAGGCTTGGTCTCCCGCCTCAGCTGGAGAGGCGTCCCAATTGCCCTGCCATGCCTCGAGGAGAATCCCGAGTTGTCCCTCGCAACTAGGCAGGAGTGCTGACGTCGCTGAACAAACACGTGGGTGGATGTGCCATCCCCATCGTAACTCGATAATATAGCACCGGTTCCCGCCGCAACTCGAGAAAAACCATGAGACTTCCCCCTCCCCGCGAGATGAGGCCCGACTCCCCTGCACTGCGTGCAGAGCAATTCCGTGTTGCACATCACACATGAAAGGAGACTTGATTTCCTTCATGGCACTCCAGAGAAACCCCAAGAACACTGTTTCAAGGCTTGAGGGATCCTGAGGTCACTGTAGCAACACGAAAGAGCTCCGTGGACCAGAAATCAACTCGAGATGAGAGGTTAGTCCCTGGCTTCGACTCCAGAGGAATACCAACTTACCACAAGCACCTCAAGAGGAGGCTTCTCTCAGCTCTAGGTATGTGAGAGGGACCCTGATTTTGCCGGCACAAGTGGAATGGACACCGCGATGCCCTGACTCGAAACAATGCCGGATATCCCTGCAGTGACTTGAATGCAGGCTTGTCTTGCATCTCCCAAGACGAAAGGATACCGGAATCCCCTGTGGAGACCACTGAGAGAGACCTAGTTCCCCATATCATCGCGACCGGAGGCCTCACATCCTTTGAAAACTCCAGAGGTACGCAGATATCAGTGCCTCCAAAGGAGACGATTCGTGACTCCTCGTGAAACTTGATAGGAGTCCCAGGATTCCTGTGGCACGTGGAAAGGGACCCTTGGTCTCCCTCCTCAGCAGGAGAGGCGTCCAAATTGCCCTGCCAAGCCTCCAGGAGAATCCCGAGTTGTCCCTCGAAACTAGGCAGGAGTCCTGACGTCGCTGAACAAACACGTGGGTGGAATGGCCATCCCCGTCGTAACTCAGAATATACCCCAGGTTCCCACCGCAACTCTAGAAAAACCATGAGACTTCCCCCTCGCCGCGAGATGAGGCCCGATTCCCCTGCACTGCGTGCAGACCAATTCCGTGTTGCACATCACACATGAAAGGAGCCTTGATTTCCTTGATGGCATTCCAGAGAAACCCCAAGAACACTGTTTCAAGGCTAGAGGGATCCTGAGGTCAATGTAGCAACACGAAAGAGCTCCGTGGCCCAAAAATCAACTCGAGATGAGAGGTTAGTCCCTGGATTCAACTCCAGAGGAATACCACCTTACCGCAAGCACCTCAAGAGGAGGCTTCTCTCAGCTCTATGTATGTGAGAGGGACCCTGAGTTTGCGGCCTCAAGTGGAATGGACACCGCGATGCCCTGACTCGAAATAAGGCCGGATATCCCTGCAGTGACTTGAATGCAGGCTCGTCTTGCATCTCCCAAGATGAAAGGATGTCTGAGTCCCCTGTGGAGACCACAGAGAAAGACCTAGTTCCCCACCTCATCGCGACCGGAGGCTTCACATCCTTTGAAAACTCCAGAGGTACGCGGAGATTAGTGCCTCCAAAGGAGACGATGCCTGACTCCTCGTGAAACTTGATAGGAGTCCGAGGATTCCTGTGGCACGTGGAAAGGGACCTTTGGTCTACCGCCACAGATGGAGAGGCGTTCCAATTGCCCTGCCCAGCCTCGAGGAGAATCCCGAGTTGTCCCTCGCAACTAGGCAGGAGTCCTGACGTGGCTGAACAAACACGTGGGTGGAAGGGCCATCCCCGTCATAACTCGAGAATATACCCCAGGTTCCCACCGCAACTCGAGAAAAACCATGAGACTTCCCCCTCGCCGCAAAATGAGGCCCGATATTCTGCACTGCGTGCAGAGCAATTCCGTGTTGCACATCACACAGGAAAGGAGACTTGATTTCCTTGATGGCACTCCAGAGAAACCCCAAGAACACTGTTTCAAGGCTAGAGGGATCCTGAGGTCACTGTAGCAACACGAAAGAGCTCCAAGGACCAAAAATCAACTCGAGATGAGAGGTTAGTCCCTGGCTTCGACTCCAGAGGAATACCACCTTACCACAAGCACCTCAAGAGGAGGCTTCTCTCAGCTCTATGTATGTGAGAGGGTCCCTGAGATTGCGGCCTCAAGTGGAATGAACACCGCGATGTCCTGACTCGAAATAAGGCCGGATATCCCTGCAGTGACTTGAATGCAGGCTCGTCTTGCATCTCCCAAGATGAAAGGATGTCTGAGTCCCCTGTGGAGACCACAGAGAAAGACCTAGTTCCCCACTTCATCGCGACCGGAGGCCTCACATCCTTTGAAAACTCCAGAGGTACGCGGAGATTAGTGCCTCCAAAGGAGACGATGCCTGACTCCTCGTGAAACTTGATAGGAGTCCGAGGATTCCTGTGGCACGTGGAAAGGGACCTTTGGTCTACCGCCACAGATGGAGAGGCGTTCCAATTGCCCTGCCCAGCCTCGAGGAGAATCTCGAGTTGTCCCTCCCAACTAGGCAGGAGTCCTGATGTGGCTGAACAAACACGTGTTTGGAACGGACATCCCCGTCGTAACTCGAGAATATACCCCAGGTTCCCGCCGCAACTCGAGAAAAACCATGAGACTTCCCCCTCGCCGCGAGATGAGGCCCGATTCCCCTGCACTGCCTGCATAGCAATTCCGTGTTGCACATCACACATGAAAGGAGCCTTGATTTTCTTGATGGCACTCTAGAGAAACCCCAAGAACACTGTTTCCAGGCTAGAGGGATCCTGAGGACACTGTAGCAACATGAGAGAGCTCCGTGGACCAGAAATCAACTCGAGATGAGAGGTTAGTCCCTGGCTTCGACTCCAGAGGAATACCACCTTACCACAAGCACCTCAAGAGGAGGCTTCTCTCAGCTCTATGTATGTGAGAGGGACCCTGAGTTTGCGGCCTCAAGTGGAATGGACACCGCGATGCCCTGACGCGAAATAAGGCCGGATATCCCTGCAGTGACTTGAATGCAGGCTCGTCTTGCATCTCCCAAGATGAAAGGATGTCTGAATCCCCTGTGGAGACCACAGAGAAAGACCTAGTTCCCCACCTCATCGCGACCGGAGGCCTCACATCCTTTGAAAATTCCAGAGGTACGCGGAGATCAGTGCCTCCAAAGGAGACGATGCCTGACTCCTCGTGAAACTTGATAGGAGTACGTGGATTCCTGTGGCACGTGGAAAGGGACCTTTGGTCTACCGCCACAGATGGAGAGGCGTTCCAATTGCCCTGCACAGCCTCGAGGAGAATCCCGAGTTGTCCCTCGCAACTAGGCAGGAGTCCTGACGTGGCTGAACAAACACGTGGGTGGAAGGGCCATCCCCGTCATAACTCGAGAATATACCCCAGGTTCCCACCGCAACTCGAGGAAAGCCATGAGACTTCCCCCTCGCCGCAAAATGAGGCCCGATATCCTGCACTGCGAGCAGAGCAATTCCGTGTTGCACATCACACAGGAAAGGAGCCTTGATTTCCTTGATGGCACTCCAGAGAAACACCAAGAACACTGTTTCAAGGCTAGAGGGATCCTGAGGTCACTGTAGCAACACGAAAGAGCTCCGTGGACCAAAAATCAACTCGAGATGAGAGGTTACTCCCTGGCTTCGATTCCAGAGGAATACCACCTTACCACAAGCACCTCAAGAGGAGGCTTCTCTCAGCTCTACGTATGTGAGAGGGACCCTGAGTTTGCGGCCTCAAGTGGAATGGACACCGCGATGCCGTGACTCGAAATAAGGCCGGATATCCCTGCAGTGACTTGAATGCAGGCTCGTCTTGCATCTCCCAAGACGAAAGGATGTCTGAATCCCCTGTGGAGACCACAGAGAAAGACCTAGTTCCCCACCTCATCGCGACCGGAGGCCTCACATCCTTTGAAAACTCCAGAGGTACCCGGAGATCAATGCCTCCGAAAGAGATGATGCCTGACTCCTCGTGAAACTTGATAGGAGTCCCAGGATTCCTGTGGCACGTGGAAAGGGACGCTTGGTCTCCCGCCTCAGCTGGAGAGGCGTCCCAAATGCCCTGCCATGCCTCGAGGAAAATCCCGAGTTGTCCCTCGCAACTAGGCAGAAGTGCTGACGTCGCTGAACAAACACGTGGGTGGATGTGCCATCCCCATCGTAACTCGATAATATAGCCCCGGTTCCCGCCGCAACTCGAGAAAAACCATGAGACTTCCCCCTCGCCTCGAGATGAGGCCCGATTCCCCTGCACTGCGTGCAGACCAATTCCGTGTTGCACATCACACATGAAAGGAGCCTTGATTTCCTTGACGTCACTCCAGAGAAACCCCAAGAACACTGTTTCAAGGCTAGAGGGAACCTGAGGTCAATGTAGCAACACGAAAGAGCTCCGTGGCCCAAAAATCAACTCGAGATGAGAGGTTAGTCCCTGGCTTCAACTGCAGAGGAATACCACCTTACCGCAAGCACCTCAAGAGGAGGCTTCTCTCAGCTCTATGTATGTGAGAGGGACCCTGAGTTTGCGGCCTCAAGTGGAATGGACACCGCGATGCCCTGACTCGAAATAAGGCCGGATATCCCTGCAGTGACTTGAATGCAGGCTCGTTTTGCATCTCCCAAGATGAAAGGATGTCTGAGTCCCCTGTGGAGACCACAGAGAAAGACCTAGTTCCCCACCTCATCGCGACCGAAGGCCTCACATCCTTTGAAAACTCCAGAGGTACGCGGAGATCAGTGCCTCCAAAGGAGACGATGCCTGACTCCTCATGAAACTTGATAGGAGTCCGAGGATTCCTGTGGCACGTGGAAAGGGACCTTTGGTCTACCGCCACAGATGGAGAGGCGTTCCAATTGCCCTGCCCAGCCTCGAGGAGAATCCCGAGTTGTCCCTCGCAACTAGGCAGGAGTCCTGACGTGGCTGAACAAACACGTGAGTGGAAGGGCCATCCGCGTCATAACTCGAGAATATACCCCAGGTTCCCAACGCAACTCGAGAAAAACCATGAGACTTCCCCCTCGCCGCAAAATGAGGCCCGATATCCTGCACTGCGTGCAGAGCAATTCCGTGTTGCACATCACACAGGAAAGTAGCCTTGATTTCCTTGATGGAACTCCAGAGAAACCCCAAGAACACTGTTTCAAGGCTAGAGGGATCCTGAGGTCACTGTAGCAACACGAAAGAGCTCCGTGGACCAGAAGTCAACTCGAGATGAGAGGTTAGTCCCTGGCTTCGACTCCAGAGGAATACCAACTTACCACAAGCACCTCAAGAGGAGGCTTCTCTCAGCTCTAGTTATGTGAGAGGGACCCTGATTTTGCCGGCACAAGTGGAATGGACACCGCGATGCCCTGACTCGAAACAATGCCGGATATCCCTGCAGTGACTTGAATGCAGGCTTGTCTTGCATCTCCCAAGACGAAAGGATGTCTGAATCCCCTGTGGAGACCACAGAGAAAGACCTAGTTCCCCACCTCATCGCGACCGGAGGCCTCACATCCTTTGAAAACTCCAGAGGTACGCGGAGATCAGTGCCTCCAAAGGAGACGATGCCTGACTCCTCGTGAAACTTGATAGGAGTCCCAGGATTCCTGTGGCACGTGGAAAGGGACCCTTGGTCTCCCACCTCAGCTGGAGAGGCGTTCCAATTGCCCTGCCAAGCCTCCAGGAGAATCCCGAGTTGTCCCTCGCAACTAGGCAGGAGTCCTGCCGTCGCTAAACAAACACGTGTGTGGCAGGGCCATCCCCATCGTAACTCAAGAATATACCCCAGGTTCCCGCCGCAACTCGAGAAAAACCATGAGACTTCCCCCTCGCCGCGAGATGAGCGCCGATTCCCCTGCACTGCGTGCAGAGCAATTCCGTGTTTCACATCACACATGAAAGGAGCCTTGATTTCCTTGATGGCACTCCAGAGAAACCCCAAGAACACTGATTCAAGGCTAGAGGGATCCTGACGTCACTGTAGCAACACGAAAGAGCTCTGTGGACCAAAAATCAACTCGAGATGAGAGGTTAGTCCCTGGCTTCGACTCCAGAGGAATACCACCTTACCACAAGCACCTCAAGAGGAGGCTTCTCTCAGCTCTAGGTATGTGAGAGGGACCCTGAGTTTGCGGCCTCAAGTGGAATGGACACCGCGATGCCCTGGCTAGAAATAAGGCCGGATATCCCTGCAGTGACTTGAATGCAGGCTCGTCTTGCATCTCCCAAGATGAAAGGATGTCTGAGTCCCCTGTGGAGACCACAGAGAAAGACCTAGTTCCCCACCTCATCGCGACCGGAGGCCTCACATCCTTTGAAAACTCCAGAGGTACGCGGAGATTAGTGCCTCCAAAGGAGACGATGCCTGACTCCTCGTGAAACTTGATAGGAGTCCCAGGATTCCTGTGGCACGTGGAAAGGGACCTTTGGTCTACCGCCACAGATGGAGAGGCGTTCCAATTGCCCTGCCCAGCCTCGAGGAGAATCCCGAGTTGTCCCTCGCAACTAGGCAGGAGTCCTGACGTGGCTGAACAAACACGTGGGTGGAAGGGCCATCCCCGTCATAACTCGAGAATATACCCCAGGTTTCCCCCGCAACTCGAGAAAAACCATGTGACTTCCCCCTCGCCGCAAAATGAGGCCCGATATCCTGCACTGCGTGCAGAGCAATTCCGTGTTGCACATCACACAGGAAAGGAGCCTTGATTTCCTTGATGGCACTCCAGAGAAACGCCAAGAACACTGTTTCAAGGCTAGAGGGATACTGAGGTCACTGTAGCAACACGAAAGAGCTCCATGGACCAAAAATCAACTCGAGATGAGAGGTTAGTCCCTGGCTTCGACTCCAGAGGAATACCACCTTACCACACGCACCTCAAGAGGAGGCTTCTCTCAGCTCTATGTATGTGCGAGGGACCCTGAGTTTGCGGCCTCAAGTGGAATGGACACCGCGATGCCCTGACTCGAAATAAGGCCGGATATCCCTGCAGTGACTTGAATGCAGCCTCGTCTTGCATCTCCCAAGACGAAAGGATGTCTGAATCCCCTGTGGAGACCACAGAGAAAGACCTAGTTCCCCACCTCATCGCTACCGGAGGCCTCACATCCTTTGAAAACTCCAGAGGTACCCGGAGATCAGTGCCTCCAAAGGAGACGATGCCTGACTCCTCGTGAAACTTGATAGGAGTCCCAGGATTCCTGTGGCACGTGCAAAGGGAGGCTTGGTCTCCCGCCTCAGCTGGAGAGGCGTCCCAATTGCCCTGCCAAGCCTCGAGGAGAATCCCGAGTTGTCCCTCGCAACTAGACAGGAGTGCTGACGTCGCTGAACAAACACGTGGGTGGATGTGCCATCCCCATCGTAACTCGATAATATAGCCCCGGTTCCCGCCGCAACTCGAGAAAAACCATGAGACTTCCCCCTCGCCGCGAGATGAGGCCCGATTCCCCTGCACTGCGGGCAGAGAAATTCCGTGTGGCACATCACACATGAAAGGAGCCTTGATTTCCTTCATGGCACTCCAGAGAAACCCCAAGAACACTGTTTCAAGGCTAGAGGGATCCTGAGGTCACTGTAGCAACACGAAAGAATTCCGTGGACCAAAAATCAACTCGAGATGAGAGGTTAGTCCCTAACTTCGACTCCAGAGGAATTCCACCTAACCACAAGCACCTCAAGAGGAGGCTTCTCGCAGCTTTAGGTATGTGAGAGGGACCCTGAGTTTGCAGCCTCAAGTGGAATGGACATGCAATGCCCTGACTCGAAATAAGGCCGGATATCCCTGCATTGACATAAATGCAGGCTCGTCTTGCATCTCCCAAGACGAAAGGATGTCTGAATCCTCTGTGGAGACCACAGAAAAAGACCTAGTTCCCCACCTCATCGCGACCGGAGGCCTCACATCCTTTGAAAACTCCAGAGGTACGCGGAGATCAGTGCCTCCAATGGAGACGATGCCTGACTCCTCGTGAAACTTGATAGGAGTCCCAGGATTCCTGTGGCACGTGGAAAGGGACACTTGGTCTCCTGCCTCAGCTGGAGAGGCGTCCCAATTGCCCTGCCAAGCCTCGAGGAGAATCTCGAGTTGTCCCTCCCAACTAGGCAGGAGTCCTGACGTCGCTGAACAAACACGTGTTTGGAACGGCCATCCCCGTCGTAACTCGAGAATATACCCCAGGTTCCCGCCGCAACTCGAGAAAAACCATGAGACTTCCCCCTCGCCGCGAGATGAGGCCCGA
This sequence comes from Cervus elaphus, assembly GCF_910594005.1. NCBI lineage: Eukaryota > Metazoa > Chordata > Mammalia > Artiodactyla > Cervidae > Cervus > Cervus elaphus. Next base: position 49,229 of record NC_057845.1, on the reverse strand, counting down.
TTCCCCTGCACTGCCTGCATAGCAATTCCGTGTTGCACATCACACATGAAAGGAGCCTTGATTTTCTTGATGGCACTCTAGAGAAACCCCAAGAACACTGTTTCCAGGCTAGAGGGATCCTGAGGACACTGTAGCAACATGAGAGAGCTCCGTGGACCAGAAATCAACTCGAGATGAGAGGTTAGTCCCTGGCTTCGACTCCAGAGGAATACCACCTTACCACAAGCACCTCAAGAGGAGGCTTCTCTCAGCTCTATGTATGTGAGGTGGACCCTGAGTTTGCGGCCTCAAGTGGAATGGACACCGCGATGCCCTGACGCGAAATAAGGCCGGATATCCCTGCAGTGACTTGAATGCAGGCTCGTCTTGCATCTCCCAAGATGAAAGGATGTCTGAATCCCCTGTGGAGACCACAGAGAAAGACCTAGTTCCCCACCTCACCGCGACCGGAGGCCTCACATCCTTTGAAAACTCCAGAGGTACGCGGAGATCAGTGCCTCCAAAGGAGACGATGCCTGACTCCTCGTGAAACTTGATAGGAGTACGAGGATTCCTGTGGCACGTGGAAAGGGACCTTAGGTCTACCGCCACAGAAGGAGAGGCGTTCCAATTGCCCTGCACAGCCTCGAGGAGAATCCCGAGTTGTCCCTCGCAACTAGGCAGGAGTCCTGACGTGGCTGAACAAACACGTGGGTGGAAGGGCCATCCCCGTCATAACTCGAGAATATACCCCTGTTTCCCACCGCAACTCGAGAAAAATCATGAGACTTCCCCTTGCCGCAAAATGAGGCCCGATATCCTGCACTGCGTGCAGAGCAATTCCGTGTTGCACATCACACATGAAAGGAGCCTTGATTTCCTTGATGGCAGTCCAGAGAAACCCCAAGAACACTGTTTCAAGGCTAGAGGGATCCTGAGGTCACTGTAGCAACACGAAAGAGCTCCGTGGACCAAAAATCAACTCGAGATGAGAGGTTACTCCCTGGCTTCGACTCCAGAGGAATACCACCTTACCACAAGCACCTCAAGAGGAGGCTTCTCTCAGCTCTAGGTATGTGAGAGGGACCCTGAGTTTGCGGCATCAAGTGGAATGGACACCGCGATGCCGTGACTCGAAATAAGGCCGGATATCCCTGCAGTGACTTGAATGCAGGCTCGTCTTGCATCTCCCAAGACGAAAGGATGTCTGAATCCCCTGTGCAGACCACAGAGAAAGACCTAGTTCCACACCTCATCGCGACCGGAGGCCTCACATCCTTTGAAAACTCCAGAGGTACCCGGAGATCAGTGCCTCCAAAGGAGATGATGCCTGACTCCTCGTGAAACTTGATAGGAGTCCCAGGATTCCTGTGGCACGTGGAAAGGGACGCTTGGTCTCCCGCCTCAGCTGGAGAGGCGTCCCCATTGCCCTGCCATGCCTCGAGGAAAATCCCGAGTTGTCCCTCGCAACTAGGCAGGAGTGCTGACGTCGGTGAAGAAACACGTGGGTGGATGTGCCATCCCTATCGTAACTCGATAATATAGCCCCGGTTCCCGCCGCAACTCGAGAAAAACCATGAGACTTCCCCCTCGCCGCGAGATGAGGCCCGATTCCCCTGCACTGCGTGCAGAGCAATACCGTGTTGCACATCACACATGAAAGGAGCCTTGATTTCCTTCATGGCACTCCAGAGAAACCCCAAGAACACTGTTTCAAGGCTAGAGGGATCCTGAGGTCACTGTAGCAACACGAAAGAGCTCCGTGGACGAGAAATCAACTCGAGATGAGAGGTTAGTCCCTGGCTTCGACTCCAGGGGAATACCACCTTACCACAAGCACCTCAAGAGGAGTCTTCTCTCAGCTCTAGGTATGTGAGAGGGACCCTGATTTTGCCGGCACAAGTGGAATGGACACCGCGATGCCCTGACTCGAAACAATGCCGGATATCCCTGCAGTGACTTGAATGCAGGCTTGTCTTGCATCTCCCAAGACGAAAGGATACCGGAATCCCCTGTGGAGACCACAGAGAGAGACCTAGTTCCCCATATCATCGCGACCGGAGGCCTCACATCCTTTGAAAACTCCAGAGGTACGCAGATATCAGTGCCTCCAAAGGAGACGATTCGTGACTCCTCGTGAAACTTGATAGGAGTCCCAGGATTACTGTGGCACGTGGAAAGGGACTCTTGGTCTCCCTCCTCAGCAGGAGAGGCGTCCCAATTGCCCTGCCAAGCCTCCAGGAGAATCCCGAATTGTCCCTCGAAACTAGGCAGGAGTCCTGACGTCGCTGAACAAACACGTGGGTGGAATGGCCATCCCCGTCGTAACTCAGAATATACCCCAGGTTCCCGCCGCAACTCTAGAAAAACCATGAGACTTCACCCTCGCCGCGAGATGAGGCCCGATTCCCCTGCACTGCGTGCAGACCAATTCCGTGTTGCACATCACACAGGAAAGGAGCGTTGATTTCCTTGATGGCATTCCAGAGAAACCCCAAGAACACTGTTTCAAGGCTAGAGGGATCCTGAGGTCACTGTAGCAACACGAAAGAGCTCCGTGGCCCAAAAATCAACTCGAGATGAGAGGTTAGTCCCTGGCTTCAACTCCAGAGGAATACCACCTTACCGCAAGCACCTCAAGAGGAGGCTTCTCTCAGCTCTATGTATGTGAGAGGGACCCTGAGATTGCGGTCTCAAGTGGAATGGACACCGCGATGCCCTGACTCGAAATAAGGCCGGATATCCCTGCAGTGACTTGAATGCAGGCTCGTCTTGCATCTCCCAAGATGAAAGGATGTCTGAGTCCCCTGTGGAAACCACAGAGAAAGACCTAGTTCCCCACCTCATCGCGACCGGAGGCCTCACATCCTTTGAAAACTCCAGAGGTACAATGAGATTAGTGCCTCCAAAGGAGACGATGCCTGACTCCTTGTGAAACTTGATAGGAGTCCGAGGATTCCTGTGGCACGTGGAAAGGGACCTTTGGTCTACCGCCACAGATGGAGAGGCGTTCCAATTGCCCTGCCCAGCCTCGAGGAGAATCCCGAGTTGTCCCTCGCAACTAGGCAGGAGTCCTGACGTGGCTGAACAAACACGTGAGTGGAAGGGCCATCCCCGTCATAACTCGAGAATATACCCCAGGTTCCCACCGCAACTCGAGAAAAACCATGAGACTTCCCCCTCGCCGCAAAATGAGGCCGGATATCCTGCACTGCGTGCAGAGCAATTCCGTGTTGCACATCACACAGGAAAGTAGCCTTGATTTCCTTGATGAAACTCCAGAGAAACCCCAAGAACACTGTTTCAAGGCTAGAGGGATCCTGAGGTCACTGTAGCAACACGAAAGAGCTCCGTGGACCAAAAATCAACTCGAGATGAGAGGTTAGTCCCTGGCTTCGACTCCAGAGGAATACCACCTTACCACAAGCACCTCAAGAGGAGGCTTCTCTCAGCTCTATGTATGTGAGAGGGACCCTGAGTTTGCGGCATCAAGTGGAATGGACACCGCGATGCCCTGACTCGAAATAAGGCCGGATATCCCTGCAGAGACTTGAATGCAGGCTCGTCTTGCATCTCCCAAGACGAAAGGATGTCTGAATCCCCTGTGCAGACCACAGAGAAAGACCTAGTTCCCCATCTCATTGCGACCGGAGGCCTCACATCCTTTGAAAACTCCATAGGTACCCGGAGATCAGTGCCTCCAAAGGAGATGATGCCTGACTCCTCGTGAAACTTGATAGGAGTCCCAGGATTCCTGTGGCACGTGGAAAGGGAGGCTTGGTCTCCCGCCTCAGCTGGAGAGGCGTCCCAATTGCCCTGCCATGCCTCGAGGAGATTCCCGAGTTGTCCCTCGCAACTAGGCAGGAGTGCTGACGTCGCTGAACAAACACGTGGGTGGATGTGCCATCCCCATCGTAACTCGATAATATAGCCCCGGTTCCCGCCGCAACTCGAGAAAAACCATGAGACTTCCCCCTCCCCGCGAGATGAGGCCCGATTCCCCTGCACTGCGTGCAGAGCAATTCCGTGTTGCACATCACACATGAAAGGAGCCTTGATTTCCTTCATGGCACTCCAGAGAAACCCCAAGAACACTGTTTCAAGGCTAGAGGGATCCTGAGGTCACTGTAGCAACACGAAAGAGCTCCGTGGACCAGAAATCAACTCGAGATGAGAGGTTAGTCCCTGGCTTCGACTCCAGAGGAATACCAACTTACCACAAGCACCTCAAGAGGAGTCTTCTCTCAGCTCTAGGTATGTGAGAGGGACCCTGATTTTGCCGGCACAAGTGGAATGGCACCGCGATGCCCTGACTGGAAACAATGCCGGATATCCCTGCAGTGACTTGAATGCAGGCTTGTCTTGCATCTCCCAAGACGAAAGGATACCGGAATCCCCTGTGGAGACCACTGAGAGAGACCTAGTTCCCCATATCATCGCGACCGGAGGCCTCACATCCTTTGAAAACTCCAGAGGTACGCAGATATCAGTGCCTCCAAAGGAGACGATTCGTGACTCCTCGTGAAACTTGATAGGAGTCCCAGGATTCCTGTGGCACGTGGAAAGGGACCCTTGGTCTCCCTCCTCAGCAGGAGAGGCGTCCAAATTGCCCTGCCAAGCCTCCAGGAGAATCCCGAGTTGTCCCTCGAAACTAGGCAGGAGTCCTGACGTCGCTGAACAAACACGTGGGTGGAATGGCCATCCCGGTCGTAACTCAGAATATACCCCAGGTTCCCACCGCATCTCTAGAAAAACCATGAGACTTCACCCTCGCCGCGAGATGAGGCCCGATTCCCCTGCACTGCGTGCAGACCAATTCCGTGTTGCACATCACACATGAAAGGAGCCTTGATTTCCTTGATGGCATTCCAGAGAAACCCCAAGAACACTGTTTCAAGGCTAGAGGGATCCTGAGGTCAATGTAGCAACACGAAAGAGCTCCGTGGCCCAAAAATCAACTCGAGATGAGAGGTTAGTCCCTGGCTTCAACTGCAGAGGAATACCACCTTACCGCAAGCACCTCAAGAGGAGGCTTCTCTCAGCTCTATGTATGTGAGAGGGACCCTGAGTTTGCGGCCTCAAGTGGAATGGACACCGCGATGCCCTGACTCGAAATAAGGCCGGATATCCCTGCAGTGACTTGAATGCAGGCTCGTCTTGCATCTCCCAAGATGAAAGGATGTCTGAGTCCCCTGTGGAGACCACAGAGAAAGACCTAGTTCCCCACCTCATCGCGACCGGAGGCCTCACATCCTTTGAAAACTCCAGAGGTACGCGGAGATTAGTGCCTCCAAAGGAGACGATGCCTGACTCCTCGTGAAACTTGATAGGAGTCCGAGGATTCCTGTGGCACGTGGAAAGGGACCTTTGGTCTACCGCCACAGATGGAGAGGCGTTCCAATTGCCCTGCCCAGCCTCGAGGAGAATCCCGAGTTGTCCCTCGCAACTAGGCAGGAGTCCTGCCATCGCTGAACAAACACGTGGGTGGAAGGGCCATCCCCGTCATAACTCGAGAATATACCCCAGGTTCCCACCGCAACTCGAGAAAAACCATGAGACTTCCCCCTCGCCGCAAAATGAGGCCCGATATTCTGCACTGCGTGCAGAGCAATTCCGTGTTGCACATCACACAGGAAAGGAGACTTGATTTCCTTGATGGCACTCCAGAGAAACCCCAAGAACACTGTTTCAAGGCTAGAGGGATCCTGAGGTCACTGTAGCAACACGAAAGAGCTCCATGGACCAAAAATCAACTCGAGATGAGAGGTTAGTCCCTGGCTTCGACTCCAGAGGAATACCACCTTACCACAAGCACCTAAAGAGGAGGCTTCTCTCAGCTCTATATATGTGAGAGGGTCCCTGAGATTGCGGCCTCAAGTGGAATGGACACCGCGATGCCCTGACTCGAAATAAGGCCGGATATCCCTGCAGTGACTTGAATGCAGGCTCGTCTTGCATCTCCCAAGATGAAAGGATGTCTGAGTCCCCTGTGGAGACCACAGAGAAAGACCTAGTTCCCCACCTCATCGCGACCGGAGGCCTCACATCCTTTGAAAACTCCAGAGGTACGCGGAGATTAGTGCCTCCAAAGGAGACGATGCCTGACTCCTCGTGAAACTTGATAGGAGTCCGAGGATTCCTGTGGCACGTGGAAAGGGACCTTTGGTCTACCGCCACAGATGGAGAGGCGTTCCAATTGCCCTGCCCAGCCTCGAGGAGAATCCCGAGTTGTCCCTCGCAACTAGGCAGGAGTCCTGACGTGGCTGAACAAACACGTGAGTGGAAGGGCCATCCCCGTCATAACTCGAGAATATACCCCAGGTTCCCACCGCAACTCGAGAAAAACCATGAGACTTCCCCCTCGCCGCAAAATGAGGCCCGATATTATGCACTGCGTGCAGAGCAATTCCGTGTTGCACATCACACAGGAAAGTAGCCTTGATTTCCTTGACGGAACTCCAGAGAAACCCCAAGAACACTGTTTCAAGGCTAGAGCGATCCTGAGGTCACTGTAGCAACACGAAAGGGCTCCGTGGACCAAAAATCAACTCGAGATGAGAGGTTAGTCCCTGGCTTCGACTCCAGAGGAATACCACCTTACCACAAGCACCTCAAGAGGAGGCTTCTCTCAGCTCTATGTATGTGAGAGGGACCCTGAGATTGCGGCCTCAAGTGGAATGGACACCGCGATGCCCTGACTCGAAATAAGGCCGGATATCCCTGCAGTGACTTGAATGCAGGCTCGTCTTGCATCTCCCAAGATGAAAGGATGTCTGAGTCCCCTGTGGAAACCACAGAGAAAGACCTAGTTCTCCACCTCATCGCGACCGGAGGCCTCACATCCTTTGAAAACTCCAGAGGTACGCGGAGATTAGTGCCTCCAAAGGAGACGATGCCTGACTCCTCGTGAAACTTGATAGGAGTCCGAGGATTCCTGTGGCCCGAGGAAAGGGACTTTGGTCTACCGCCACAGATGGAGAGGCGTTCCAATTGCCCTGCGCAGCCTCGAGGAGAATCCCGAGTTGTCCCTCGCAACTAGGCAGGAGTCCTGACGTGGCTGAACAAACTCGTGAGTGGAAGGGCCATCCCCGTCATAACTCGAGAATATACCCCAGGTTCCCACCGCAACTCGAGAAAAACCATGAGACTTCCCCCTCGCCGCAAAATGAGGCCCGATATCCTGCACTGCGTGCAGAGCAATTCCGTGTTGCACATCACACAGGAAAGTAGCCTTGATTTCCTTGATGGAACTCCAGAGAAACCCCAAGAACACTGTTTCAAGGCTAGAGCGATCCTGAGGTCACTGTAGCAACACGAAAGAGCTCCGTGGACCAAAAATCAACTCGAGATGAGAGGTTAGTCCCTGGCTTCGACTCCAGAGGAATACCACCTTACCACAAGCACCTCAAGAGGAGGCTTCTCTCATCTCTATGTATGTGAGAGGGACCCTGAGTTTGCGGCCTCAAGTGGAATGGACACCGCGATGCCCTGACTCGAAATAAGGCCGGATATCCCTGCAGTGACGTGAATGCAGGCTCGTCTTGCATCTCCCAAGACGAAAGGATGTCTGAATCCCCTGTGCAGACCACAGAGAAAGACCTAGTTCCCCACCTCATCGCGACCGGATGCCTCACATCCTTTGAAAACTCCAGAGGTACCCGGAGATCAGTGCCTCCAAAGGAGATGATGCCTGACTCCTCGTGAAACTTGATAGGAGTCCCAGGATTCCTGTGGCACGTGGAAAGGGACGCTTGGTCTCCCGCCTCAGCTGGAGAGGCGTCCCAATTGCCCTGCCAAGCCTCGAGGAGAATCCCGAGTTGTCCCTCACAACTAGGCAGGAGTGCTGACGTCGCTGAACAAACACGTGGGTGGATGTGCCATCCCCATCGTAACTCGATAATATAGCCCCGGTTCCCGCCGCAACTCGAGAAAAACCATGAGACTTTCCCCTCGCCGCGAGATGAGGCCCGATTCCCCTGCACTGCGGGCAGAGAAATTCCGTGTTGCACATCACACATGAAAGGAGCCTTGATTTCCTTCATGGCACTCCAGAGAAACCACAAGAACACTGTTTCAAGGCTAGAGGGATCCTGAGGTCACTATAGTAACACGAAAGAGCTCCGTGGACCAGAAATCAACTCGAGATGAGAGGTTAGTCCCTGGCTTCGACTCCAGAGGAATACCAACTTACCACAAGCACCTCAAGAGGAGTCTTCTCTCAGCTCTAGGTATGTGAGAGGGACCCTGATTTTGCCGGCACAAGTGGAATGGACACCGCGATGCCCTGACTCGAAACAATGCCGGATATCCCTGCAGTGACTTGAATGCAGGCTTGTCTTGCATCTCCCAAGACGAAAGGATACCGGAATCCCCTGTGGAGACCACAGAGAGAGACCTAGTTCCCCATATCATCGCGACCGGAGGCCTCACATCCTTTGAAAACTCCAGAGGTACGCAGATATCAGTGCCTCCAAAGGAGACGATTCGTGACTCCTCGTGAAACTTGATAGGAGTCCCAGGATTCCTGTGGCACGTGGAAAGGGACCCTTGGTCTCCCTCCTCAGCAGGAGAGGCGTCCAAATTGCCCTGCCAAGCCTCCAGGAGAATCCCGAGTTGTCCCTCGAAACTAGGCAGGAGTCCTGACGTCGCTGAACAAACACGTGGGTGGAATGGCCATCCCCGTCGTAACTCAGAATATACCCCAGGTTCCCGCCGCAACTCTAGAAAAACCATGAGACTTCACCCTCGCCGCGAGATGAGGCCCGATTACCCTGCACTGCGTGCAGACCAATTCCGTGTTGCACATCACACATGAAAGGAGCCTTGATTTCCTTGATGGCATTCCAGAGAAACCCCAAGAACACTGTTTCAAGGCTAGAGGGATCCTGAGGTCAATGTAGCAACACGAAAGAGCTCCGTGGCCCAAAAATCAACTCGAGATGAGAGGTTAGTCCCTGGCTTCAACTCCAGAGGAATACCACCTTACCGCAAGCACCTCAAGAGGAGGCTTCTCTCAGCTCTATGTATGTGAGAGGGACCCTGAGTTTGCGGCCTCAAATGGAATGGACACCGCGATGCCCTGACTCGAAATAAGGCCGGATATCCCTGCAGTGACTTGAATGCAGGCTCGTCTTGCATCTCCCAAGATGAAAGGATGTCTGAGTCCCCTGTGGAGACCACAGAGAAAGACCTAGTTCCCCACCTCATCGCGACCGGAGGCCTCACATCCTTTGAAAACTCCAGAGGTATGCGGAGATCAGTGCCTCCAAAGGAGACGATGCCTGACAACTCGTGAAGCTTGATAGGAGTCCCAGGACTCCTGTGGCACGTGGAAAGGGACCCTTGGTCTCCTGCCTCAGCTGGAGAGGCGTCCCAATTGCCCTGAAAGCCTCGAGGAGAATCCCGAGATGTCCCTCTCAACTAGGCAGGAGTCCTGACGTCACTGAACAAACACGTGGCTGGAAGGGCCATCCCCGTAGTAATTCGAAAATATACCCCAGGTTCCCACCGCAACTCGAGAAAAACCATGAGACTTCCCCCTCGCCGCGAGATGAGGCCCGATTCCCCTGCACTGCATGCAGAGCAATTCCGTGTTGCACATCACACATGAAAGGAGCCTTGATTTCCTTGATGGCACTCCTGAGAAACCCCAAGAACACTGTTTCAAGGCTAGAGGGATCCTGAGGTCACTGTAGCAACACGAAAGAGCACCGTGGACCAAAAATCAACTCGAGATGAGAGGTTAGTCCCTGGCTTCGACTCCAGAGGAATACCACCTTACCACAAGCACCTCAACAGGAGGCTTCTCTCAGCTCTAGGTATGTGAGAGGGACCCTGATTTTGCGGCCTCAAGTGGAATGGACACCGCGATGCCCTGACTCGAAATAAGGCCGGATATCCCTGCAGTGACTTGAATGCAGGCTCGTCTTGCATCTACCAAGATGAAAGGATGTCTGAATCCCCTGTGGAGTCCACAGAGAAAGACCTAGTTCCCCACCTCATCGCGACCGGAGGCCTCACATCCTTTGAAAACTCCAGAGGTACGCGGAGATCAGTGCCTCCAAAGGAGACGATGCCTGACTCCTCGTGAAACTTGATAGGAGTCCCAGGATTCCTGTGGCACGTGGAAAGGGACTCTTGGTCTCCCGCCTCAGCTGGAGAGGCATCCCAATTTCCCTGCCAAACCTGGAGGAGAATCCCGAGTTGTCCCTCGCAACTAGGCAGAAGTCCTGACGTCGCTGAACAAACACGTGTATGGAAGGGCCATCCCCGTCGTAACTCGAGAATATACCCCAGGTTCCCGCCGCAACTCGAGAAAAACCATGAGACTTCCCCCTCGCCGCGAGATGAGGCCCGATTCCCTACACTGTGTGCAGAGCAATTCCGTGTGGCACATCACACATGAAGGGAGCCTTGATTTACTTGATAGCACTTCAGAGAAAACCCAAGAACACTGTTTCAAGGCTAGAGGGATCCTGAGGTCACTGTAGCAACACGAAAGAGCTCCGTGGACCAAAATTCAACTTGAGATGAGGGGTTAGTCCCTGGCTTCGACTCCAGAGGAATACCACCTTACCACAAGCACCTCAAGAGGAGGCTTCTCTCAGCTCTTGGTATGTGAGAGGGACCCTGAGTTTGCTGCCTCAAGTGGAATGGACACTGCGATGCCCTGACTCGAAATAAGGCCGGATATCCCTGCAGTGACTTGAATGCAGGCTCGTCTTGCATCTCCCAAGACGAAAAGATGTCTGAATCCCCTGTGCAGACCACAGAGAAAGACCTGGTTCCCCACCTCATCGCGACCGGAGGCCTCACATCCTTTGAAAACACCAGAGGCACGCGGAGATCAGTGCCTCCAAAGGAGACGATGCCTGACTCCTCGTGAAACTTGATAGGAGTCCCAGGATTCCTGTGGCACGTGGAAAGGGACCCTTGGTCTCCCGTCTCAGCTGGAGAGGCGTCCCAATTGCCCTGCCAAGCCTGGAGGAGAATCCCGAGTTGTCCCTCGCAACTAGGCAGGTGTCCTGACGTCGCTGAACAAACACGTGGGTGGAAGGGCCATCCCCGTCGTAACTCGAGAATATACCCCAGGTTCCCGCCGCAGTACGAGAAAAACCATGAGACTTCCGACTCGCCACGAAATGAGGCCCGATTCCCCTGCACTGCGTGCAGAGCAATTCGGTGTTGCACATCACACATGAAAGGAGCCTTGATTTCCTTGATGGCACTCCAGAGAAACCCCAAGAACACTGTTTCAAGGCTAGAGGGATCCTGAGGTCACTGTAGCAACATGAAAGAGCTCCGTGGACCAAGAATCAACTCGAGATGAGAGGTTAGTCCCTAACTTCGACTCCAGAGGAATACCACCTTACCACAAGCACCTCAAGAGGAGGCTTCTCGCAGCTTTAGGTACGTAAGAGGGATCCTGAGATTGCGCCCTCAAGTGGAATGGACACCGCAATGCCCTGACTCGAAATAAGGCCGGATATCCCTGCAGTGACATAAATGCAGGCTCGTCTTGCATCTCCCAAGACGAAAGGATGTCTGAATCCTCTGTGGAGACCACAGAGAAAGACCTAGTTCTCCACCTCATCGCGACCGGAGGCCTCACATCCTTTGAAAATTCCAGAGGTACGCGGAAATCAGTGCCTCCAAGGGAAACGATGCCTGACTCCTCATGAAACTTGATAGGAGTCCCAGGATTCCTGTGGCACGTGGAAAGGGACCCTTTGTCTCCCGCCTCAGATGGAGAGGCGTCCCAATTGCCCTGCCAAGCCTCGAGGAGAATCTCGAGTTGTCCCTCGCAACTAGGCAGGAGTCCTGACGTCGCTGAACAAACACGTGGGTGGAAGGGCCATCCCCGTCGTAACTCGAGAATATACCCCAGGTTCCGCCGCAACTCGAGAAAAACCATGAGACTTCCCCCTCGCCACGAGATGAGGCCTGATTCCCCTGCACTGCGAGCAGACCAATTCCGTGTTGCACATCACACATGAAAGGAGCCTTGATTTCCTTGATGGCACTCCAGAGAAACCCCAAGAACACTGTTTCAAGGCTAGAGGGATCCTGAGGTCCCTGAAGCAAGAAAAAAGAGCTCCGTGGACCAAAAATCAACTCGAGATGAGAGGTTAGTCCCTGGCTTCTACTCCAGAGGAATACCACCTTACCACAAGCACCTCAGGAGGAGGCTTCTCTCAGCTCTAGGTATGTGAGAGGGACCCTGAGTTTGCGGCCTCAAGTGGAATGGACACCGCGATGCCCTGACTCGAAATAAGGCCGGATATCCCTGCAGTGACTTGAATGCAGGCTCGTCTTGCATCTCCCAAGACGACAGGATGTCTGAATCCCCTGTGGAGACCACAGAGAAAGACCTAGTTCCCCACCTCATCGCGACCGGAGGCCTCACATCCTTTGAAAACTCCAGAGGTACGCGGAGATCAGTGCCTCCAAAGGAGACGATGCCTGACTCCTCGTGAAACTTGATAGGAGTCCCAGGATTCCTGTGGCACGTGGAAAGGGACGCTTGGTCTCCCGCCTCAGCTGGAGAGGCGTCCCAATTTCCCTGCCAAGCCTGGAGGAGAATCCCGAGTTGTCCCTCGCAACTAGGCAGGAGTCCTGACGTGGCTGAACAAACACGTGGGTGGAAGGGTTATCCCCGTCGGAACTCGAGAATACACCCCAGGTTCCCGCCGCAACTCGAGAAAAACCATGAGACTTCCCCCTCGCCGCAAAATGAGGCCCGATTTCCCTGCACTGCGTGCAGAGCAATTCCGTGTTGCACATCACACATGAAAGGAGTCTTGATTTCCTTGGTGGCACTCCAGAGAAACCCCAAGAACACTGTTTCAAGGCTAGAGGGATCCTGAGGTCACTGTAGCAACACGAAAGAGCTCCGTGGACCAAGAATCAACTCGAGATGAGAGGTTAGTTCCTGGCTTCGACTCCAGAGGAATACCACCCTAGCACAAGCACCTCAAGAGGAGGCTTCTCTCAGCTCTAGGTATGTGAGAGGGACCCTAAGTTTGCGGCCTCAAGTGGAATGGACACTGCGATGCCCTGACTCGAAATAAGGCCGGATATCCCTGCAGTGACTTGAATGCAGGCTCGTCTTGCATCTCCCAAGATGAAAGGATGTCTGAATGCCCTGTGGAGACCACAGAGAAAGACCTAGTTCCCCACCTCATCGCGACCGGAGGCCTCACATCCTTTGAAAACTCCAGAGGTACGCGGAGATCAGTGCCTCCAAAGGAGACGATGCCTGACACCTCGTGAAACTTGATAGGAGTCCAGGATTCCTGTGGCATGTTGAAAGAGACACTTGGTCTCCCGCCTCAGCTGGAGAGGCGTCCCAATTGCCCTGCCAAGCCTCGAGGAGAATCCCGAGTTGTCCCTCGCAACTAGGCAGGAGTCCTGACGTCGCTGAACAAACACGTGTGTGGAAGGACCATCCACGTCGTAATTCGAGAATATACCCCAGGTTCCCGCCGCAACTCGAGAAAACCATGAGACTTCCCCCTCGCCGCGAGATGAGGCCCGATTCCCCTGCACTGCGTGCAGAGCAATTCCGTGTTGCACATCACACATGAAAGGAGCCTTGATTTCCTTGATGGCACTCCAGAGAAACCCCAAGAACACTGTTTCAAGGCTAGAGGGTTCCTGAGGTCACTGTAGCAACACGAAAGAGCTCCGTGGACCAAGAATCAACTCGAGATGAGAGGTTAGTCCCTGGCTTCGACTCCAGAGGAAAACCACCTTACCACAAGCACCTCAACAGGAGGCTTCTCTCAGCTCTAGGTATGTGAGAGGGACCCTGAGTTTGCGGCCTCAAGTGGAATGGACACTGCGATGCCCTGACGGGAAATAAGGCCGGATATCCCTTCAGTGACTTGAATGCAGGCTCGTCTTGCATCTCCCAAGATGAAAGGATGTCTGAATCTCCTGTGGAGACCACAGAGAAAGACCTATTTCCCCACCTCTTCGCGACCGGAGGCCTCACATCCTTTGAAAACTCCAAAGGTACGCGGAGATCAGTGCCTCCAAAGGAGACGATGCCTGACTCCTCGTGAAACTTGATAGGAGTCCCAGGATTCCTGTGGCACGTGGAAAGGGACCCTTTGTCTCCCGCCTCAGCTGGAGAGGCGTCCCAATTGCCCTGCCAAGCCTCGAGGAGAATCTCGAGTTGTCCCTCGCAACTAGGCAGGAGTCCTGACGTCGCTGAACAAACACGTGGGTGGAAGGGCCATCCCCGTCGTAACTCGAGAATATACCCCAGGTTCCGCCGCAACTCGAGAAAAACCATGAGACTTCCCCCTCGCCACGAGATGAGGCCTGATTCCCCTGCACTGCGTGCAGACCAATTCCGTGTTGCACATCACACATGAAAGGAGCCTTGATTTCCTTGATGGCACTCCAGAGAAACCCAAAGGACACTGTTTCAAGGCTAGAGGGATCCTGAGGTCCCTGAAGCAAGAAAAAAGAGCTCCGTGGACCAAAAATCAACTCGAGAAGAGAGGTTAGTCCCTGGCTTCTACTCCAGAGGAATACCACCTTACCACAAGCACCTCAAGAGGAGGCTTCTCTCAGCTCTAGGTATGTGAGAGGGACCCTGAGTTTGCGGCCTCAAGTGGAATGGACACCGCGATGCCCTGACTCGAAATAAGGCCGGATATCCCTGCAGTGACTTGAATGCAGGCTCGTCTTGCATCTCCCAAGACGAAAGGATGTCTGAATCCCCTGTGCAGACCACAGAGAAAGACCTAGTTCCCCACCTCATCGCGACCGGAGGCCTCACATCCTTTGAAAACTCCAGAGGTACGCGGAGATCAGTGCCTCCAAAGGAGACGATGCCTGACTCCTCGTGAATCTTGATAGGAGTCCCAGGATTCCTGTGGCCCGTGGAAAGGGACCCTTAGTCTCCCGCCTTAGCTGGAGAGGCGTCCCAATTGCCCTTCCAAGCCTCGAGGAGAATCTCGAGTTGTCCCTCGCAACTAGGCAGGAGTCCTGACGTCGCTGAACAAACACGTGGGTGGAAGGGCCATCCCCGTCGTAACTCGAGAATATACCCCAGGTTCCCGCCGCAACTCGAGAAAAACCATGAGACTTCCCCCTCGCCGTGAGATGAGGCCCGATTCCCCTGCACTGTATGCAGAGCAATTCCGTGTTGCACATCAAACATGAAAGGAGCCTTGATTTCCTTGATGACACTCCAGAGAAAACCCAAGAACACTGTTTCAAGGCTAGAGGGATCCTGAGGTCACTGTAACAACACGAAAGAGCTCCGTGGACCAAAAATCAACTCGAGATGAGAGGTTAGTCCCTGGCTTCGACTCCAGAGGAATACCACCTTACCACAAGCACCTCAAGAGGAGGCTTCTCTCAGCTCTAGGTATGTGAGAGGGACCCTGAGTTTGCGGCCTCAAGTGGAATGGATACCACGATGACCTGACTCGAAATAAGGCCGGATATCCCTACAGTGACTTGAATGCTGGCACGTCTTGCATCATCCAAGACGAAAGGATGTCTGAATCCCCTGTGGAGACCACAGAGAAAGACCTAGTTCCCCACCTCATCGCGACCGGAGGCCTCACATCCTTTGAAAACTCCAGAGGTATGCGGAGATCAGTGCCTCCAAAGGAGACGATGCCTGACTCCTCGTGAAACTTGATAGGATCCCAGGACTCTTGTGGCACGTGGAAAGGGACCCTTGGTCTCCTGCCTCAGCTGGAAAGGCGTCCCAATTGCCCTGAAAGCCTCGAGGAGAATCCCGAGATGTCCCTCTCAACTAGGCAGGAGTCCTGACGTCGTTGAACAAACACGTGGCTGGAAGGGCCATCCCCGTCGTAATTCGAAAATATACCCCAGGTTCCCACCGCAACTCGAGAAAAACCATGAGACTTCCCCCTCGCCGCGAGATGAGGCCCGATTCCCCTGCACTGCATGCAGAGCAATTCCGTGTTGCACATCACACATGAAAGGAGCCTTGATTTCCTTGATGGCACTCCTGAGAAACCCCAAGAACACTGTTTCAAGGCTAGAGGGATCCTGAGGTCACTGTAGCAACACGAAAGAGCACCGTGGACCAAAAATCAACTCGAGATGAGAGGTTAGTCCCTGGCTTCGACTCCAGAGGAATACCACCTTACCACAAGCACCTCAAGAGGAGGCTTCTCTCAGCTCTAGGTATGTGAGAGGGACCCTGATTTTGCGGCCTCAAGTGGAATGGACACCGCGATGCCCTGACTCGAAATAAGGCCGGATATCCCTGCAGTGACTTGAATGCAGGCTCGTCTTGCATCTACCAAGATGAAAGGATGTCTGAATCCCCTGTGGAGTCCACAGAGAAAGACCTAGTTCCCCACCTCATCGCGACTGGAGGCCTCACATCCTTTGAAAAGTCCAGAGGTACGCGGAGATCAGTGCCTCCAAAGGAGACGATGCCTGACTCCTCGTGAAACTTGATAGGAGTCCCATGATTCCTGTGGCACGTGGAAAGGGCCCCTTGGTCTACCGACTCAGCTGGAGAGGCGTCCCAATTGCCCTGCCAAGCCTCGAGGAGAATCCCGAGTTGTCCCTCGCAACTAGGCAGGAGTCCTGACGTCGCTGAACAAACACGTGGGTGGAAGGGCCAACCCCGTCGTAACTTGAGAATATACCCCAGGTTCCCGCCGCAACTCGAGAAAAACCATGAGACTTCCCCTTCGCTGCGAGATGAGGCCCGATTCCCCTGCACTGCGTGCAGAGCCATTGTGTGTTGCACATCACACATGAAAGGAGCCTTGATTTCCTTGATGGCACTCCAGAGAATCCCCAAGAACACTGTTTCAAGGCTAGAGGGATCCTGAGGTCAATGTAGCAACACGAAAGAGCTCCGTGGCCCAAAAATCAACTCGAGAAGAGAGGTTAGTCCCTGGCTTCGACTCCAGAGGAATACCACCTTACCACAAGCACCTCAAGAGGAGGCTTCTCTCAGCTCTAGGTATGTGAGAGGGACCCTGAGTTTGCGGCCTCAAGTGGAATGGACACCGCGATGCCCTGACTCCAAATAAGGCCGGATATCCCTGCAGTGACTTGAATGCAGGCTCGTCGTGCATCTCCCAAGACGAAAGGTTGTCTGAATCCCCTGTGGAGACCACAGAGAAAGACCTAGTTCCCCACCTCATGGCGACCGGAGGCCTCACATCCTTTGAAAACTCCAGAGGTACACGGAGATCAGTGCCTCCAAAGGAGACGATGCCTGACTCCTCGTAAAACTTGATAGGAGTCCCAGGATTCCTGTGGCACGTGGAAAGGGACACTTGGTCTCCCGCCTCAGCTGGAGAGGCGTCCCAATTGCCCTGCCAAGCCTCGAGGAGAATCCCGAGTTGTCCCTCGCAACTAGGCAGGAGTCCTGACGTGGCTGAACAAACACGTGGTTGGAAGCGCCATCCCCGTCGTAACTCGAGAATATACCCCAGGTTCCCGCCGCAACTCGAGAAAAACCATGAGACTTCCCCCTCGCCGCGAGATGAGGCCCAATTCCCCTACACTGCGGGCAGAGAAATTCCGTGTTGCACATCACACAAGAAAGGAGCCTTGATTTCCTTCATGGCACTCCAGAGAAACCCCAAGAACACTGTTTCAAGGCTAGAGGGATCCTGAGGTCACTGTAGCAACAGGAAAGAGCTCCGTGGACCAAAAATCAACTCGAGATGAGAGGATAGTCCCTGGCTTCGACTCCAGAGGAATACCACCTTACCACAAGCACCTCAAGAGGAGGCTTCTCTCAGCTCTAGGTATGTGAGAGGGACCCTGAGTTTGCAGCCTCAAGTCGAATGGACACCACGATGCCCTGACTCGAAATAAGGCCGGATATCCCTGCAGTGACTTGAATGCAGGCTCGTCTTGCATCTCCCAAGACGAAAGGATGTCTGAATCCCCTGTGGAGACCACAGAGAAAGACCTAGTTCCCCACCTCATCGCGACCGGAGGCCTCACATCCTTTGAAAACTCCAGAGGTACGCGGAGATCAGTGCCTCCAAAGGAGACGATGCCTGACTTCTCGTGAATCTTGATAGGAGTCCCAGGATTCCTGTGGCACGTGGAAAGGGACCCTTGGTCTCCCGCCTCAGCTGGAGAGGCGTCCCAATTGCCCTGTCAAGCCTCGAGGAGAATCCCTAGTTGTCCCTCGCAACTAGGCAGGAGTCCTGCCGTCGCTGAACAAACACGTGGGTGGAAGGGCCATCCCCGTCGTAACTCGAGAATATACTCCAGGTTCCCGCCGCAACTCGAGAAAAACCATGAGACTTCCCCCTCGCCGCGAGATGAGGCCCGATTCCCCTGCACTGCGTGCAGAGCAATTCCGTGTTGCACATCACACATGAAAGGAGCCTTGATTTCCTTGATGGCACTACAGAGAAACCCCAAGAACACTGTTTCAAGGCTAGAGGGATCCTGAGGTCACTGTAGCAACATGAAAGAGCTCCGTGGACCAAGAATTAGCTCGAGATGAGAGGTTAGTCCCTGGCTTCGACTCCAGAGGAATACCACCTTACCACAAGCACCTCAAGAGGAAGCTTCTCTCAGCTCTAGGTATGTGAGAGGGACCCTGAGTTTGCGGCCTCAGGTGGAATGGACACCGCGACGCCCTGACTCGAAATAAGGCCGGATATCCCTGCAGTGACTTGAATGCAGGCTCGTCTTGCATCTCCCAAGACGAAAGGATGTCTGAATCCCCTGTGGAGACCACAGAGAAAGACCTAGTTCCCCACCTCATCGCGACCGGAGGCCTCACATCCTTTGAAAACTCCAGAGGTACGCGGAGATCAGTGCCGCCAAAGGAGACGATGCCTGACTCCTCGTGAAACTTGATAGGAGTCCCAGGATTCCTGTGGCACGTGGAAAGGGACCCTTGGTCTCCCGCCTCAGCTGGAGAGGCGTCCCAGTTGCCCTGCCAAGCCTCGAGGAGAATCCCGAGTTGTCCCTCGCAACTAGGCAGGAGTCCTGACGTCGCTGAACAAACACGTCGGTGGAAGGGCCATCCCCGTGGTAACTCGAGAATATACCCCAGGTTCCCGCCGCAACTCGAGAAAAACCATGAGACTTCCGACTCGCCGCGAGATGAGGCCCGATCCCCCTGCACTGCGGGCAGAGCAATTCCGTGTTGCACATCACACATGAAAGGAGCCTTGATTTCCTTCATGGCACTCCAGAGAAACCCCAAGAACACTGCTTCAAGGCTAGCGGGATCCTGAGGTCACTGTAGCAACAGGAAAGAGCTCCGTGGACCAAAAATCAACTCGAGATGAGAGGATAGTCCCTGGCTTCGACTCCAGAGGAATACCACCTTACCACAAGAACCTCAAGAGGAGGCTTCTCTCAGCTCTAGGTATGTGAGAGGGACCCTGAGTTTGCAGCCTCCAGTCGAATAGACACCACGATCGCCTGACTCGAAATAAGGCCGGATATCCCTGCAGTGACTTGAATGCAGGCTCGTCTTGCATCTCCCAAGACGAAAGGATGACTGAATCCCCTGTGGAGACCACAGAGAAAGACCTAGATCCCCACCTCATCGCGACCGGAGGCCTCACATCCTTTGAAAACTCCAGAGGTACGCGGAGATCAGTGCCTCCAAAGGAGCCAATGCCTGAGTCATCGTCAAACTTGATAGGAGTCCCAGGATTCCTGTGGCACGTGGAAAGGGACCCTTGGTCTCCCGCCTCAGCTGGAGAGGCGTCCCAATTGCCCTGCCAAGCCTCGAGGAGAAGCCCGAGTTGTCCCTCGCAACTAGGCAGGAGTCCTGCCGTCGCTGAACAAACACGTGGGTGGAAGGGCCATCCCCGTCGAAACTCGAAAATATACCCCAGGTTCCCCCCGCAACTCGAGAAAAACCATGAGACTTCCCCCTCGCCGCGAGATGAGGCCCGATTCCCCTGCACTGCGTGCAGAGCAATTCCGTGTTGCACATCACACATGAAAGGAGCCTTGATTTCCTTGATGGCACTTCAGAGAAACCCCAAGAACACTGTTTCAAGGCTAGAGGGATCCTGAGGTCACTGTAGCAACATGAAAGAGCTCCGTGGACCAAGAATCAACTCGAGATGAGAGGTTAGTCCCTAACTTCGACTCCAGAGGAATACCACCTAACCACAAGCACCTCAAGAGGAGGCTTCTCTCAGCTCTAGGTATGTGAGAGGGACCCTGAGTTTGCGGCCTCAAGTGGAATGGACACCGCGATGCCCTGACTCGAAATAAGGCCGGATATCCCTGCAGTGACTTGAATGCAGGCTCGTCTTGCATCTCCCAAGACGAAAGGATGTCTGAATCCCCTGTGGAGACCACAGAGAAAGACCTAGTTCCCCACCTCATCGCGACTGGAGGCCTCACATCCTTTGAAAACTCCAGAGGTACGCGGAGATCTGTGCCTCCAAAGGAGACGATGCCTGACTCCTCGTGAAACTTGATAGGAGTCCCAGGATTCCTGTGGCACGTGGAAAGGGACCCTTGGTCTCCCGCCTCAGCTGGAGAGGCGTCCCAATTGCCCTGCCAAGCCTCGAGGAGAATACCGAGTTGTCCCTCGCAACTAGGCAGGAGTCCTGACGTCGCTGAACAAACACGTGGGTGGAAGGGCCATCCCCGTCGTAACTCGAGAATATACCCCAGGTTCCCGCCGCAACTCGAGAAAAACCATGAGACTTCTCCCTCGCCGCGAGATGAGGCCCGATTCCCCTGCACTGCGTGCAGAGCAATTCCGTGTTGCACATCACACATGAAAGGAGCCTTGATTTCCTTGATGGCACTACAGAGAAACCCCAAGAACACTGTTTCAAGGCTAGAGGGATCCTGAGGTCACTGTAGCAACATGAAAGAGCTCCGTGGACCAAGAATCAACTCGAGATGAGAGGTTAGTCCCTGGCTTCGACTCCAGAGGAATACCACCTTACCACAAGCACCTCAAGAGGAGGCTTCTCTCAGCTCTAGGTATGTGAGAGGGACCCTGAGTTTGCGGCCTCAGGTGGAATGGACACCGCGACGCCCTGACTCGAAATAAGGCCGGATATCCCTGCAGTGACTTGAATGCAGGCTCGTCTTGCATCTCCCAAGACGAAAGGATGACTAAATCCCCTGTGGAGACCACAGAGAAAGACCTAGATCCCCACCTCATCGCGACCGGAGGCCTCACATCCTTTGAAAACTCCAGAGGTACGCGGAGATCAGTGCCTCCAAAGGAGCCAATGCCTGAGTCATCGTCAAACTTGATAGGAGTCCCAGGATTCCTGTGGCACGTGGAAAGGGACCCTTGGTCTCCCGCCTCAGCTGGAGAGGCGTCCCAATTGCCCTGCCAAGCCTCGAGGAGAATCCCGAGTTGTCCCTCGCAAGTAGGCAGGAGTCCTGCCGTCGTTGAACAAACACGTGGGTGGAAGGGCCATCCCCATTGTAACTCGAGAATATACCCCAGGTTCCCGCCGCAACTCGAGAAAAACCATGAGATTTCCCCCTCGCTGCGAGATGATGCCCGATTCCCCTACACTGCGTGCAGAGCAATTCCGTGTTGCACATCACACATGAAAGGAGCCTTGATTTCCTTGATGGCACTCCAGAGAAATCCCAAGAACAGTGTTTCAAGGCTAGAGGGATCCTGAGGTTACTGTAGCAACACGAAAGAGCTCCGTGGACCAAAAATCAACTCGAGATGAGAGGTTAGTCCCTGGCTTCGACTCCAGAGGAATACCACCTTACCACAAGCACCTCAAGAGGAGGCTTCTCTCAGTTCTAAGTATGTGAGAGGGACCCTGATTTTGCGGCCTCAAGTGGAATGGACACTGCGATGCCCTGACGCGAAATAAGGCCGGATATTCCTGCAGTGACTTGAATGCAGGCTCGTCTTGCATCTCCCAAGATGAAAGGATGTCTGAATCCCATGTGCAGACCACAGAGAAAGACCTAGTTCCCCACCTCATCGCGACCGGAGGCCTCACATCCTTTGAAAACTCCAGAGGTACGCGGAGATCAGTGCCTCCAAAGGAGACGATGCCTGACTCCTCGTGAAACTTGATAGGAGTCCCAGGATTCCTGTGGCACGTGGAAAGGGACCCTTGGTCTCCCGCCTCAGCTGGAGAGGCGTCCCAATTGCCCTGCCAAGCCTCAAGGAGAATCCCGAATTGTCCCTCGCAACTAGGCAGGAGTCCTGACGTGGCTGAACAAACACGTGTGTGGAAGGCCATCCCCGTCGTAACTTGAGAATATACCCCAGGTTCCTGCCGCAACTCGAGAAAAACCATGAGACTTCCCCCTCGCTGCGAGATGAGGCACGATTCCCCTGCACTGCGTGCAGAGCAATTCCGTGTTGCACATCACACATGAAAGGAGCCTTGATTTCCTTGATGACACTCCAGAGAAACCCCAAGAACACTGTTTCAAGGCTAGAGGGATCCTGAGGTCACTGTAGCAACACGAAAGAGCTCCGTGGACCAACAATCAACTCGAGATGAGAGGTTAGTCCCTGGCTTCGACTCCAGAGGAATACCACCTTACCACAAGCACCTCAAGAGGAGGCTTCTCTCAGATCTAAGTATGTGAGAGGGACCCTGAGTTTGCGGCCTCAAGTGGAATGGACACCGTGATGCCCTGACTCGAAATAAGGCTGGATATCCCTGCAGTGACTTGAATGCAGGCTCGTCGTGCATCTCCCAAGACGAAAGGTTGTCTGAATCCCCTGTGGAGACCACAGAGAAAGACCTAGTTCCCCACCTCATCGCGACCGGAGGCCTCACATCGTTTGAAAACTCCAGAGGTACGCGGAGATCAGTGCCTCCAAAGGAGACGATGCCTGACTCCTCGTGAAACTTGATAGGAGTCCCAGGATTCCTGTGGCACGTGGAAAGGGACCCTTGGTCTCCCGCCTCAGCTGGAGAGGCGTCCCAATTGCCCTGCCAAGCCTGGAGGAGAATCCCGAGTTGTCCCTCGCAACTAGGCAAGAGTCCTGCCGTCGCTGAACAAACACGTGGGTGGAAGGGCCATCCCCGTCGTAACTCGAGAATATACCCCAGGTTCCCGCCGCAACTCGAGAAAAACCATGAGACTTCCCCCTCGCCGCGAGATGAGGCCCGATTCCCCTGCACTGCGTGCAGAGCAATTCCGTGTTGCACATCACACATGAAAGGAGCCTTGATTTCCTTGATGGCACTCCAGAGAAACCCCAAGAACACTGTTTCAAGGCTAGAGGGATCCTGAGGTCACTGTAGCAACATGAAAGAGCTCCGTGGACCAAGAATCAACTCGAGATGAGAGGTTAGTCCCTGGCTTCGACTCCAGAGGAATACCACCTTACCACAAGCACCTCAAGAGGAGGCTTCTCTCAGCTCTAGGTATGTGAGAGGGACCCTGAGTTTGCGGCCTCAAGTGGAATGGACACCGCGATGCCCTGACTCGAAATAAGGCTGGATATCCCTGCAGTGACTTGAATGCAGGCTCGTCGTGCATCTCCCAAGACGAAAGGTTGTCTGAATCCCCTGTGGAGACCACAGAGAAAGACCTAGTTCCCCACCTCATCGCGACCGGAGGCCTCACATCGTTTGAAAACTCCAGAGGTACGCGGAGATCAGTGCCTCCAAAGGAGACGATGCCTGACTCCTCGTGAAACTTGATAGGAGTCCCAGGATTCCTGTGGCACGTGGAAAGGGACCCTTGGTCTCCCGCCTCAGCTGGAGAGGCGTCCCAATTGCCCTGCCAAGCCTGGAGGAGAATCCCGAGTTGTCCCTCGCAACTAGGCAGGAGTCCTGCCGTCGCTGAACAAACACGTGGGTGGAAGGGCCATCCCCGTCGTAACTCGAGAATATAGCCCAGGTTCCCGCCGCAACTCGAGAAAAACCATGAGACTTCCCCCTCGCCGCGAGATGAGGCCCGATTCCCCTGCACTGCGTGCAGAGCAATTCCGTGTTGCACATCACACATGAAAGGAGCCTTGATTTCCTTGATGGCACTCCAGAGAAACCCCAAGAACACTGTTTCAAGGCTAGAGGGATCCTGAGGTCACTGTAGCAACATGAAAGAGCTC
Organism: Cervus elaphus; assembly: GCF_910594005.1. Taxonomy (NCBI): domain Eukaryota; kingdom Metazoa; phylum Chordata; class Mammalia; order Artiodactyla; family Cervidae; genus Cervus; species Cervus elaphus. The sequence goes on along the minus strand of NC_057845.1, from coordinate 25,219 downwards.
CGTGGACCAAGAATCAACTCGAGATGAGAGGTTAGTCCCTAACTTCGACTAAAGAGGAATACCACCTTACCACAAGCACCTCAAGAGGAGGCTTCTCTCAGCTCTAGGTATGTGAGAGGGACCCTGAGTTTGCGGCCTCAAGTGGAATGGACACCGCGATGCCCTGACTCGAAATAAGGCCGGATATCCCTGCAGTGACTTGAATGCAGGCTCGTCTTGCATCTCCCAAGACGAAAGGATGTCTGAATCCCCTGTGCAGACCACAGAGAAAGACCTAGTTCCCCACCTCATCGCGACCGGAGGCGTCACATCCTTTGAAAACTCCAGAGGTACGCGGAGATCAGTGCCGCCAAAGGAGACGATGCCTGACTCCTCGTGAAACTTGATAGGAGTCCCAGGATTCCTGTGGCACGTGGAAAGGGACCCTTGGTCTCCGCCTCAGCTGGAGAGGCGTCCCAATTGCCCTGCCAAGCCTCAAGGAGAATCCCGAATTGTCCCCTCGCAACTAGGCAGGAGTCCTGACGTGGCTGAACAAACACGTGTGTGGAAGGCCATCCCCGTCGTAACTTGAGAATATACCCCAGGTTCCCGCCGCAACTCGAGAAAAACCATGAGACTTCCCCCTCGCTGCGAGATGAGGCACGATTCCCCTGCACTGCGTGCAGAGCAATTCCGTGTTGCACATCACACATGAAAGGAGCCTTGATTTCCTTGATGACACTCCAGAGAAACCCCAAGAACACTGTTTCAAGGCTAGAGGGATCCTGAGGTCACTGTAGCAACACGAAAGAGCTCCGTGGACCAACAATCAACTCGAGATGAGAGGTTAGTCCCTGGCTTCGACTCCAGAGGAATACCACCTTACCACAAGCACCTCAAGAGGAGGCTTCTCTCAGATCTAAGTATGTGAGAGGGACCCTGAGTTTGCGGCCTCAAGTGGAATGGACACCGTGATGCCCTGACTCGAAATAAGGCTGGATATCCCTGCAGTGACTTGAATGCAGGCTCGTCGTGCATCTCCCAAGACGAAAGGTTGTCTGAATCCCCTGTGGAGACCACAGAGAAAGACCTAGTTCCCCCACCTCATCGCGACCGGAGGCCTCACATCGTTTGAAAACTCCAGAGGTACGCGGAGATCAGTGCCTCCAAAGGAGACGATGCCTGACTCCTCGTGAAAACTTGATAGGAGTCCCAGGATTCCTGTGGCACGTGGAAAGGGACCCTTGGTCTCCCGCCTCAGCTGGAGAGGCGTCCCAATTGCCCTGCCAAGCCTGGAGGAGAATCCCGAGTTGTCCCTCGCAACTAGGCAAGAGTCCTGCCGTCGCTGAACAAACACGTGGGTGGAAGGGCCATCCCCGTCGTAACTCGAGAATATACCCCAGGTTCCCGCCGCAACTCGAGAAAAACCATGAGACTTCCCCTCGCCGCGAGATGAGGCCCGATTCCCCTGCACTGCGTGCAGAGCAATTCCGTGTTGCACATCACACATGAAAGGAGCCTTGATTTCCTTGATGGCACTCCAGAGAAACCCCAAGAACACTGTTTCAAGGCTAGAGGGATCCTGAGGTCACTGTAGCAACATGAAAGAGCTCCGTGGACCAAGAATCAACTCGAGATGAGAGGTTAGTCCCTGGCTTCGACTCCAGAGGAATACCACCTTACCACAAGCACCTCAAGAGGAGGCTTCTCTCAGCTCTAGGTATGTGAGAGGGACCCTGAGTTTGCGGCCTCAAGTGGAATGGACACCGCGATGCCCTGACTCGAAATAAGGCCGGATATCCCTGCAGTGACTTGAATGCAGGCTCGTCTTGCATCTCCCAAGACGAAAGGATGTCTGAATCCCCTGTGCAGACCACAGAGAAAGACCTAGTTCCCCACCTCATCGCGACCGGAGGCCTCACATCCTTTGAAAACTACAGAGGTACGCGGAGATCAGTGCCGCCAAAGGAGACGATGCCTGACTCCTCGTGAAACTTGATAGGAGTCCCAGGATTCCTGTGGCACGTGGAAAGGGACCCTTGGTCTCCCGCCTCAGCTGGAGAGGCGTCCCAATTGCCCTGCCAAGCCTGGAGGAGAATCCCGAGTTGTCCCTCGCAACTAGGCAGGAGTCCTGCCGTCGCTGAACAAACACGTGGGTGGAAGGGCCATCCCCGTCGTAACTCGAGAATATACCCCAGGTTCCCGCCGCAACTCGAGAAAAACCATGAGACTTCCGACTCGCCGCGAGATGAGGCCCGATTCCCCTGCACTGCGTGCAGAGCAATTCCGTGTTGCACATCACACATGAAAGGAGCCTTTATTTCCTTGATGACACTCCAGAGAAACCCCAAGAACACTGTTTCAAGGCTAGAGGGATCCTGAGGTCACTGTAGCAGCAGGAAAGAGCTCCGTGGACCAAAAATCAACTCGGGATGAGAGGTTAGTCCCTAACTTCGACTCCAGAGGAATACCACCTTACCACAAGCACCTCAAGAGGAGGCTTCTCTCAGCTCTAGGTATGTGATAGGGACCCTGAGTTTGCGGCCTCAAGTGGAATGGACACCGCGATGCCCTGACTCGAAATAAGGCCGGATATCCCTGCAGTGACTTGAATGCAGGCTCGTCTTGCATCTCCCAAGACGAAAGGATGTCTGAATCCCCTGTGGAGACCACAGAGAAAGACCTAGTTCCCCACCTCATCGCGACCGGAGGCCTCACATCCTTTGAAAACTCCAGAGGTACGCGGAGATCAGTGCCTCCAAAGTAGACGATGCCTGACTCCTCGTGAAACTTGATAGGAGTCCCAGGATTCCTGTGGCACGTGGAAAGGGACCCTTGGTCTCCCGCCTCAGCTGGAGAGGCGTCCCAATTGCCCTGCCAAGCCTCAAGGAGAATCCCGAATTGTCCCTCGCAACTAGGCAGGAGTCCTGACGTGGCTGAACAAACACGTGTGTGGAAGGCCATCCCCGTCGTAACTTGAGAATATACCCCAGGTTCCCGCCGCAACTCGAGAAAAACCATGAGACTTCCCCCTCGCTGCGAGATGAGGCACGATTCCCCTGCACTGCGTGCAGAGCAATTCCGTGTTGCACATCACACATGAAAGGAGCCTTGATTTCCTTGATGACACTCCAGAGAAACCCCAAGAACACGGTTTCAAGGCTAGAGGGATCCTGAGGTCACTGTAGCAACACGAAAGAGCTCCGTGGACGAAAAATCAACTCGAGATGTGAGGTTAGTCCCTGGCTTCGACTCCAAGGAATACCACCTTACCACAAGCACCTCAAGAGGAGGCTTCTCTCAGATCTAAGTATGTGAGAGGGACCCTGAGTTTGCGGCCTCAAGTGGAATGGACACCGTGATGCCCTGACTCGAAATAAGGCTGGATATCCCTGCAGTGACTTGAATGCAGGCTCGTCGTGCATCTCCCAAGACGAAAGGTTGTCTGAATCCCCTGTGGAGACCACAGAGAAAGACCTAGTTCCCCACCTCATCGCGACCGGAGGCCTCACATCGTTTGAAAACTCCAGAGGTACGCGGAGATCAGTGCCTCCAAAGGAGACGATGCCTGACTCCTCGTGAAACTTGATAGGAGTCCCAGGATTCCTGTGGCACGTGGAAAGGGACCCTTGGTCTCCCGCCTCAGCTGGAGAGGCGTCCCAATTGCCCTGCCAAGCCTGGAGGAGAATCCCGAGTTGTCCCTCGCAACTAGGCAGGAGTTCTGCCGTCGCTGAACAAACACGTGGGTGGAAGGGCCATCCCCGTCGTAACTCGAGAATATACCCCAGGTTCCCGCCGCAACTCGAGAAAAACCATGAGACTTCCCCCTCGCCGCGAGATGAGGCCCGATTCCCCTGCACTGCGTGCAGAGCAAATCCGTGTTGCACATCACACATGAAAGGAGCCTTGATTTCCTTGATGGCACTCCAGAGAAACCCCAAGAACACTGTTTCAAGGCTAGAGGGATCCTGAGGTCACTGTAGCAACATGAAAGAGCTCCGTGGACCAAGAATCAACTCGAGATGAGAGGTTAGTCCCTGGCTTCGACTCCAGAGGAATACCACCTTACCACAAGCACCTCAAGAGGAGGCTTCTCTCAGCTCTAGGTATGTGAGAGCGACCCTGAGTTTGCGGCCTCAAGTGGAATGGACACCGCGATGCCCTGACTCGAAATAAGGCTGGATATCCCTGCAGTGACTTGAATGCAGGCTCGTCGTGCATCTCCCAAGACGAAAGGTTGTCTGAATCCCCTGTGGAGACCACAGAGAAAGACCTAGTTCACCACCTCATCGCGACCGGAGGCCTCACATCGTTTGAAAACTCCAGAGGTACGCGGAGATCAGTGCCTCCAAAGGAGACGATGCCTGACTCCTCGTGAAACTTGATAGGAGTCCCAGGATTCCTGTGGCACGTGGAAAGGGACCCTTGGTCTCCCGCCTCAGCTGGAGAGGCGTCCCAATTGCCCTGCCAAGCCTGGAGGAGAATCCCGAGTTGTCCCTCGCAACTAGGCAGGAGTCCTGCCGTCGCTGAACAAACACGTGGGTGGAAGGGCCATCCCCGTCGTAACTCGAGAATATACCCCAGGTTCCCGCCGCAACTCGAGAAAAACCATGAGACTTCCCCCTCGCCGCGAGATGAGGCCCGATTCCCCTGCACTGCGTGCAGAGCAATTCCGTGTTGCACATCACACATGAAAGGAGCCTTGATTTCCTTGATGGCACTCCAGAGAAACCCCAAGAACACTGCTTCAAGGCTAGAGGGATCCTGAGGTCACTGTAGCAACATGAAAGAGCTCCGTGGACCAAGAATCAACTCGAGATGAGAGGTTAGTCCCTAACTTCGACTCCAGAGGAATACCACCTTACCACAAGCACCTCAAGAGGAGGCTTCTCTCAGCTCTAGGTATGTGAGAGGGACCCTGAGTTTGCGGCCTCAAGTGGAATGGACACCGCGATGCCCTGATTCGAAATAAGGCCGGATATCCCTGCAGTGACTTGAATGCAGGCTCGTCTTGCATCTCCCAAGACGAAAGGATGTCTGAATCCCCTGTGGAGACCACAGAGAAAGACCTAGTTCCCCACCTCATCGCGACCGGAGGCCTCACATCCTTTGAAAACTCCAGAGGTACGCGGAGATCAGTGCCGCCAAAGGAGACGATGCCTGACTCCTTGTGAAACTTGATAGGAGTCCCAGGATTCCTGTGGCACGTGGAAAGGGACCCTTGGTCTCCCGCCTCAGCTGGAGAGGCGTCCCAATTGCCCTGCCAAGCCTGGAGGAGAATCCCGAGTTGTCCCTCGCAACTAGGCAGGAGTCCTGCCGTCGCTGAACAAACACGTGGGTGGAAGGGCCATCCCCGTCGTAACTCGAGAATATACCCCAGGTTCCCGCCGCAACTCGAGAAAAACCATGAGACTTCCGACTCGCCGCGAGATGAGGCCCGATTCCCCTGCACTGCGTGCAGAGCAATTCCGTGTTGCACATCACACATGAAAGGAGCCTTGATTTCCTTGATGACACTCCAGAGAAACCCCAAGAACACTGTTTCAAGGCTAGAGGGATCCTGAGGTCACTGTAGCAGCAGGAAAGAGCTCCGTGGACCAAAAATCAACTCGAGATGAGAGGTTAGTCCCTAACTTCGACTCCAGAGGAATACCACCTTACCACAAGCACCTCAAGAGGAGGCTTCTCTCAGCTCTAGGTATGTGAGAGGGACCCTGAGTTTGCGGCCTCAAGTGGAATGGACACCGCGATGCCCTGACTCGAAATAAGGCCGGATATCCCTGCAGTGACTTGAATGCAGGCTCGTCTTGCATCTCCCAAGACGAAAGGATGTCTGAATCCCCTGTGGAGACCACAGAGAAAGACCTAGTTCCCCACCTCATCGCGACCGGAGGCCTCACATCCTTTGAAAACTCCAGAGGTACGCGGAGATCAGTGCCTCCAAAGGAGACGATGCCTGACTCCTCGTGAAACTTGATAGGAGTCCCAGGATTCCTGTGGCACGTGGAAAGGGAACTTTGGTCTCCCGCCTCAGCTGGAGAGGCGTCCCAATTGCCCTGCCAAGCCTGGAGGAGAATCCCGAGTTGTCCCTCGCAACTAGGCAGGAGTCCTGCCGTCGCTGAACAAACACGTGTGTGGAAGGGCCATCCCCGTCGTAACTAGAGAATATACCCCAGGTTCCCGCCGCAACTCGAGAAAAACCATGAGACTTCCCCCTCGCCGCGAGATGAGGCCCGATTCCCCTGAACTGCGGGCAGAGCAATTCGGTGTTGCACATCACACATGAAAGGAGCCTTGATTTCCTTGATGGCACTACAGAGAAACCCCAAGAACACTGTTTCAAGGCTAGAGGGATCCTGAGGTCACTGTAGCAACATGAAAGAGCTCCGTGGACCAAGAATCAACTCGAGATGAGAGGTTAGTCCCTGGCTTCGACTCCAGAGGAATACCACCTTACCACAAGCACCTCAAGAGGAGGCTTCTCTCAGCTCTAGGTATGTGAGAGGGACCCTGAGTTTGCAGCCTCAGGTTGAATGGACACCGCGACGCCCTGACTCGAAATAAGGCCGGATATCCCTGCAGTGACTTGAATGCAGGCTCGTCTTGCATCTCCCACGACGAAAGGATGTCTGAATCCCATGTGGAGACCACAGAGAAAGACCTAGTTCCCCACCTCATCGCGACCGGAGGCCTCACATCCTTTGAAAACTCCAGAGGTACGCGGAGATCAGTGCCGCCAAAGGAGAGGATGCCTGACTCCTCGTGAAACTTGATAGGAGTCCCAGGATTCCTGTGGCACGTGGAAAGGGACCCTTGGTCTCCCGCCTCAGCTGGAGAGGCGTCCCAATTGCCCTGCCAAGCCTCGAGGAGAATCCCGAGTTGTCCCTCGCAACTAGGCAGGAGTCCTGCCGTCGCTGAACAAACACGTGGGTGGAAGGGCCATCCCAGTCATAAGTCGAGAATATACCCCAGGTTCCCGCCGCAACTCGAGAAAAACCATGAGACCTCCCCGTCGCCGCGAGATGAGGCCCGATATCCTGCACTGCATGCAGAGCAATTCCGTGTTGCACATCTCACATGAAAGGAGCCTTGATTTCCTTGATGGCACTCCAGAGAAACCCCAAGAACACTGTTTAAAGGCTAGAGGGATCCTGAGGTCACTGTAGCAACACGAAAGAGCTCCGTGGACCAAAAATCAACTCGAGATGAGAGGTTAGTCCCTGGCTTCGACTCCAGAGGAATACCACCTTACCACAAGCAACTCAAGAGCAGGCTTCTCTCAGTTCTAAGTATGTGAGAGGGACCCTGATTTTGCGGCCTCAAGTCGAATGGACACTGCGATGCCCTGACGCGAAATAAGGCCGGATATCCCTGCAGTGACTTGAATGCAGGCTCGTCTTGCATCTCCCAAGATGAAAGGATGTCTGAATCCCCTGTGCAGACCACAGAGAAAGACCTAGTTCCCCACCTCATCGCGACCGGAGGCCTCACATCCTTTGAAAACTCCAGAGGCACGCGGAGATCAGTGCCTCCAAAGGAGACGATGCCTGACACCTCGTGAAACTTGATAGGAGTCCCAGGATTCCTGTGGCACGTGGAAAGGGACCCTTGGTCTCCCACCTCAGCTGGAGAGGCGTCCCAATTGCCCTGCCAAGCCTCGAGGAGAATCCCGAGTTGTCCTTCGCAACTAGGCAGGAGTCCTGACGTGGCTGAACAAACACGTGTGTGGAAGGGCTATCCCCGTCGTAACTTGAGAATATAACCCAGGTTCCCGCCGCATCTCTAGAAAAACCATGAGACTTCCCCCTCGCCGCGAGATGAGGCCCGATTCCCCTGCACTGCGTGCAGAGCAATTCCGTGTTGCACATCACACATGAAAGGAGCCTTGATTTCCTTGATGGCACTCCAGAGAAACCCCAAGAACACTGTTTCAAGGCTAGAGGGATCCTGAGGTCACTGTAGCAACACGAAAGAGCTCCGTGGACCAAAAATCAACTCGAGATGTGAGGTTAGTCCCTGGCTTCGACTCCAGAGGAATACCACCTTACCACAAGCACCTCAAGAGGAGGCTTCTCTCAGCTCTAGGTATTTGAGAGGGACCCTGAGTTTGCGGCCTCAAGTGGAATGGACACCGTGATGCCCTGACTCGAAATAAGGCCGGATATCCCTGCAGTGACTTGAATGCAGGCTCGTCGTGCATCTCCCAAGACGAAAGGTTGTCTGAATCCCCTGTGGAGACCACAGAGAAAGACCTAGTTCCCCACCTCATCGCGACCGGAGGCCTCACATCCTTTGAAAACTCCAGAGGTACGCGGAGATCAGTGCCTCCAAAGGAGACGATGCCTGACTCCTCGTGAAACTTGATAGGAGTCCCAGGATTCCTGTGGCACGTGGAAAGGGACCCTTGGTCTCCCGCCTCAGCTGGAGAGGCGTCCCAAGTGCCCTGCCAAGCCTGGAGGAGAATCCCGAGTTGTCCCTCGCAACTAGGCAGGAGTCCTGCCGTCGCTGAACAAACACGTGGGTGGAAGGGCCATCCCCGTCGTAACTCGAGAATATACCCCAGGTTCCCGCCGCAACTCGAGAAAAACCATGAGACTTCCGACTCGCCGCGAGATGAGGCCCGATTCCCCTGCACTGCGTGCAGAGCAATTCGGTGTTGCACATCACACATGAAAGGAGCCTTGATTTCCTTGATGGCACTACAGAGAAACCCCAAGAACACTGTTTCAAGGCCAGAGGGATCCTGAGGTCACTGTAGCAACATGAAAGAGCTCCGTGGACCAAGAATCAACTCGAGATGAGAGGTTAGTCCCTGGCTTCGACTCCAGAGGAATACCACCTTACCACAAGCACCTCAAGAGGAGGCTTCTCTCAGCTCTAGGTATGTGAGAGGGACCCTGAGTTTGCGGCATCAAGTGGAATGGACACCGCGACGCCCTGACTCGAAATAAGGCCGGATATCCCTGCAGTGACTTGAATGCAGGCTCGTCTTGCATCTCCCAAGACGAAAGGATGTCTGAATCCCCTGTGAAGACCACAGAGAAAGACCTAGTTCCCCACCTCATCGCGACCGGAGGCCTCACATCCTTTGAAAACTCCAGAGGTACGCGGATATCAGTGCCGCCAAAGGAGACGATGCCTGAATCCTCGTGAAACTTGATAGGAGTCCCAGGATTCCTGTGGCACGTGGAAAGGGACCCTTGATCTCCCGCCTCAGCTGGAGAGGCGTCCCAATTGCCCTGCCAAGCCTCGAGGAGAATCCCGAGTTGTCCCTCGCAACTAGGCAGGAGTCCTGCCGTCGCTGAACAAACACGTGGGTGGAAGGGCCATCCCCTTCATAAGTCGAGAATATACCCCAGGTTCCCGCCGCAACTCGAGAAAAACCATGAGACCTCCCCCTCGCCGCGAGATGAGGTCCGATATCCTGCACTGCATGCAGAGCAATTCGGTGTTGCACATCACACATGAAAGGAGCCTTGATTTCCTTGATGGCACTCCAGAGAAACCCCAAGAACACTGTTTCAAGGCTAGAGGGATCCTGAGGTCACTGTAGCAACACAAAAGAGCTCCGTGGACCAAAAATCAACTCGAGATGAGAGGTTAGTCCCTGGCTTCGACTCCAGAGGAATACCACCTTACCACAAGCACCTTAAGAGGAGGCTTCTCTCAGCTCTAGGTATGTGAGAGGGACCCTGAGTTTGCGGCCTCAAGTGGAATGGACACTGTGATGCCCCGACTCGAAATAAGGCCGGATATCCCTGCAGTGACTTGAATGCAGGCTCGTCTTGCATCTCCAAAGACGAAAGGATGTCTGAATCCCCTGTGGAGACCACAGAGAAAGACCTAGTTCCCCACCTCATCGCAACCGGAGGCCTCACATCCTTTGAAAACTTCACAGGTACGCGGAGATCAGTGCCTCCAAAGGAGACGATGCCTGACTCCTCATGAAACTTGATAGGAGTCCCAGGATTCCTGTGGCACGTGGAAAGGGACACTTGGTCTCCCGCCTCAGCTGGAGAGGCGTCCCAATTGCCCTGCCAAGCCTGGAGGAGAATCCCGAGTTGTCCCTCGCAACTAGGCAGGAGTCCTGACATCGCTGAACAAACACGTGGGTGGAAGGGCCATTCTCATCGTAACTCGATAATATAGCCCATGTTCCCGCCGCAACTCGAGATAAACCATGAAACTTCCCCCTCGCCGCGAGATGAGGCCCGATACCCCTACACTGCGGGCAAAGCAATTCCGTGTTGCACATCACACATGAAAGGAGCCTTGATTTCCTTCATGGCACTCCAGAGAAACCCCAAGAACACTGTTTCCAGGCTAGAGGGATCCTGAGGTCACTGTAGCAACACGAAAGAGCTCCATGGACCAAGAATCAACTCGAGATGAGAGGTTAGTCCCTGGCTTCGACTCCAGAGGAATACCACCTTACCACAAGCACCTCAAGAGGAGGCTTCTCTCAGCTCTAGGTATGTGAGAGGGACCCTGAATTTGCAGCCTCAAGTCGAATGGACACCACGATTCCCTGACTCAAAATAAGGCCGGATATCCCTGCAGTGACTTGAATGCAGGCTCGTCTTGCATCTCCCAAGATGAAAGGATGTCTGAATCCCCTGTGGAGACCACAGAGAAAGACCTAGTTCCCCACCTCATCGCGACCAGAGGCCTCACATTCTTTGATAACTCCAGAGATACGCAGAGATCAGTGCTTCCAAAGGAGCCGATGCCTGACTCCTCATGAAACTTGATAGGAGTCCCAGGATTCCTGTGGCACGTGGAAAGGGACTCTAGGTCTCCTGCCTCAGCTGGAGAGGCATCCCAATTTCCCTGCCAAGCCTCGAGGAGAATCCCGAGTTGTCCCTCGCAACTAGGCAGGAGTCCTGACGTGGCTGAACAAACACGTGGGTGGAAGGGCCATCCCCGTCGTAACTCGAGAATATACCCCAGGTTCCCGCCGCAACTCGAGAAAAACCATGAGACTTCCCCCTCGCAGCGAGATGAGGCCCGATTCCCCTACACTGCGTGCAGAGCAATTCCGTTTTGCACATCAAACATTAAAGGAGCCTTGATTTCCTTGATGGCACTCCAGAGAAACCCCAAGAACACTGTTTCAAGGCTAGAGGGATCCTGAGGTCACTGTAGCAACACGAAAGAGCTCCGTGGACCAGAAAACTACTCGAGATGAGAGGTTAGTCCCTGGCTTCGACTCCAGAGGAATACCACCTTACCACAAGCACCTCAAGAGGAGGCTTCTCTCAGCTCTAGGTATGTGAGAGGGACCCTGATTTTGTGGCCTCAAGTGGAATGGACACTGCGATGCCCTGACTCGAAATAAGGCCGGATATCCCTGCAGTGACTTGAATGCAGGCTCGTCTTGCATCTCCCAAGACGAAAGGATGTCTGAATCCCCTGTGCAGACCACAGAGAAAGACCTAGTTCCCCACCTCATCGCGACCGGAGGCCTCACATCCTTTGAAAACTCCAGAGGTACGCGGAGATCAGTGCCGCCAAAGGAGACGATGCCTGACTCCTCGTGAAACTTGATAGGAGTCCCAGGATTCCTGTGGCACGTGGAAAGGGACCCTTGGTCTCCCGCCTCAGCTGGAGAGGCGTCCCAATTGCCCTGCCAAGCCTCAAGGAGAATCCCGAATTGTCCCTCGCAACTAGGCAGGAGTCCTGACGTGGCTGAACAAACACGTGTGTGGAAGGCCATCCCCGTCGTAACTTGAGAATATACCCCAGGTTCCCGCCGCAACTCGAGAAAAACCATGAGACTTCCCCCTCGCTGCGAGATGAGGCACGATTCCCCTGCACTGCGTGCAGAGCAATTCCGTGTTGCACATCACACATGAAAGGAGCCTTGATTTCCTTGATGACACTCCAGAGAAACCCCAAGAACACTGTTTCAAGGCTAGAGGGATCCTGAGGTCACTGTAGCAACACGAAAGAGCTCCGTGGACCAACAATCAACTCGAGATGAGAGGTTAGTCCCTGGCTTCGACTCCAGAGGAATACCACCTTACCACAAGCACCTCAAGAGGAGGCTTCTCTCAGATCTAAGTATGTGAGAGGGACCCTGAGTTTGCGGCCTCAAGTGGAATGGACACCGTGATGCCCTGACTCGAAATAAGGCTGGATATCCCTGCAGTGACTTGAATGCAGGCTCGTCGTGCATCTCCCAAGACGAAAGGTTGTCTGAATCCCCTGTGGAGACCACAGAGAAAGACCTAGTTCCCCACCTCATCGCGACCGGAGGCCTCACATCGTTTGAAAACTCCAGAGGTACGCGGAGATCAGTGCCTCCAAAGGAGACGATGCCTGACTCCTCGTGAAACTTGATAGGAGTCCCAGGATTCCTGTGGCACGTGGAAAGGGACCCTTGGTCTCCCGCCTCAGCTGGAGAGGCGTCCCAATTGCCCTGCCAAGCCTGGAGGAGAATCCCGAGTTGTCCCTCGCAACTAGGCAAGAGTCCTGCCGTCGCTGAACAAACACGTGGGTGGAAGGGCCATCCCCGTCGTAACTCGAGAATATACCCCAGGTTCCCGCCGCAACTCGAGAAAAACCATGAGACTTCCCCCTCGCCGCGAGATGAGGCCCGATTCCCCTGCACTGCGTGCAGAGCAATTCCGTGTTGCACATCACACATGAAAGGAGCCTTGATTTCCTTGATGGCACTCCAGAGAAACCCCAAGAACACTGTTTCAAGGCTAGAGGGATCCTGAGGTCACTGTAGCAACATGAAAGAGCTCCGTGGACCAAGAATCAACTCGAGATGAGAGGTTAGTCCCTGGCTTCGACTCCAGAGGAATACCACCTTACCACAAGCACCTCAAGAGGAGGCTTCTCTCAGCTCTAGGTATGTGAGAGGGACCCTGAGTTTGCGGCCTCAAGTGGAATGGACACCGCGATGCCCTGACTCGAAATAAGGCCGGATATCCCTGCAGTGACTTGAATGCAGGCTCGTCTTGCATCTCCCAAGACGAAAGGATGTCTGAATCCCCTGTGCAGACCACAGAGAAAGACCTAGTTCCCCACCTCATCGCGACCGGAGGCCTCACATCCTTTGAAAACTACAGAGGTACGCGGAGATCAGTGCCGCCAAAGGAGACGATGCCTGACTCCTCGTGAAACTTGATAGGAGTCCCAGGATTCCTGTGGCACGTGGAAAGGGACCCTTGGTCTCCCGCCTCAGCTGGAGAGGCGTCCCAATTGCCCTGCCAAGTCTGGAGGAGAATCCCGAGTTGTCCCTCGCAACTAGGCAGGAGTCCTGCCGTCGCTGAACAAACACGTGGGTGGAAGGGCCATCCCCGTCGTAACTCGAGAATATACCCCAGGTTCCCGCCGCAACTCGAGAAAAACCATGAGACTTCCGACTCGCCGCGAGATGAGGCCCGATTCCCCTGCACTGCGTGCAGAGCAATTCCGTGTTGCACATCACACATGAAAGGAGCCTTTATTTCCTTGATGACACTCCAGAGAAACCCCAAGAACACTGTTTCAAGGCTAGAGGGATCCTGAGGTCACTGTAGCAGCAGGAAAGAGCTCCGTGGACCAAAAATCAACTCGGGATGAGAGGTTAGTCCCTAACTTCGACTCCAGAGGAATACCACCTTACCACAAGCACCTCAAGAGGAGGCTTCTCTCAGCTCTAGGTATGTGATAGGGACCCTGAGTTTGCGGCCTCAAGTGGAATGGACACCGCGATGCCCTGACTCGAAATAAGGCCGGATATCCCTGCAGTGACTTGAATGCAGGCTCGTCTTGCATCTCCCAAGACGAAAGGATGTCTGAATCCCCTGTGGAGACCACAGAGAAAGACCTAGTTCCCCACCTCATCGCGACCGGAGGCCTCACATCCTTTGAAAACTCCAGAGGTACGCGGAGATCAGTGCCTCCAAAGTAGACGATGCCTGACTCCTCGTGAAACTTGATAGGAGTCCCAGGATTCCTGTGGCACGTGGAAAGGGACCCTTGGTCTCCCGCCTCAGCTGGAGAGGCGTCCCAATTGCCCTGCCAAGCCTCAAGGAGAATCCCGAATTGTCCCTCGCAACTAGGCAGGAGTCCTGACGTGGCTGAACAAACACGTGTGTGGAAGGCCATCCCCGTCGTAACTTGAGAATATACCCCAGGTTCCCGCCGCAACTCGAGAAAAACCATGAGACTTCCCCCTCGCTGCGAGATGAGGCACGATTCCCCTGCACTGCGTGCAGAGCAATTCCGTGTTGCACATCACACATGAAAGGAGCCTTGATTTCCTTGATGACACTCCAGAGAAACCCCAAGAACACGGTTTCAAGGCTAGAGGGATCCTGAGGTCACTGTAGCAACACGAAAGAGCTCCGTGGACGAAAAATCAACTCGAGATGTGAGGTTAGTCCCTGGCTTCGACTCCAAGGAATACCACCTTACCACAAGCACCTCAAGAGGAGGCTTCTCTCAGATCTAAGTATGTGAGAGGGACCCTGAGTTTGCGGCCTCAAGTGGAATGGACACCGTGATGCCCTGACTCGAAATAAGGCTGGATATCCCTGCAGTGACTTGAATGCAGGCTCGTCGTGCATCTCCCAAGACGAAAGGTTGTCTGAATCCCCTGTGGAGACCACAGAGAAAGACCTAGTTCCCCACCTCATCGCGACCGGAGGCCTCACATCGTTTGAAAACTCCAGAGGTACGCGGAGATCAGTGCCTCCAAAGGAGACGATGCCTGACTCCTCGTGAAACTTGATAGGAGTCCCAGGATTCCTGTGGCACGTGGAAAGGGACCCTTGGTCTCCCGCCTCAGCTGGAGAGGCGTCCCAATTGCCCTGCCAAGCCTGGAGGAGAATCCCGAGTTGTCCCTCGCAACTAGGCAGGAGTTCTGCCGTCGCTGAACAAACACGTGGGTGGAAGGGCCATCCCCGTCGTAACTCGAGAATATACCCCAGGTTCCCGCCGCAACTCGAGAAAAACCATGAGACTTCCCCCTCGCCGCGAGATGAGGCCCGATTCCCCTGCACTGTGTGCAGAGCAAATCCGTGTTGCACATCACACATGAAAGGAGCCTTGATTTCCTTGATGGCACTCCAGAGAAACCCCAAGAACACTGTTTCAAGGCTAGAGGGATCCTGAGGTCACTGTAGCAACATGAAAGAGCTCCGTGGACCAAGAATCAACTCGAGATGAGAGGTTAGTCCCTGGCTTCGACTCCAGAGGAATACCACCTTACCACAAGCACCTCAAGAGGAGGCTTCTCTCAGCTCTAGGTATGTGAGAGCGACCCTGAGTTTGCGGCCTCAAGTGGAATGGACACCGCGATGCCCTGACTCGAAATAAGGCTGGATATCCCTGCAGTGACTTGAATGCAGGCTCGTCGTGCATCTCCCAAGACGAAAGGTTGTCTGAATCCCCTGTGGAGACCACAGAGAAAGACCTAGTTCACCACCTCATCGCGACCGGAGGCCTCACATCGTTTGAAAACTCCAGAGGTACGCGGAGATCAGTGCCTCCAAAGGAGACGATGCCTGACTCCTCGTGAAACTTGATAGGAGTCCCAGGATTCCTGTGGCACGTGGAAAGGGACCCTTGGTCTCCCGCCTCAGCTGGAGAGGCGTCCCAATTGCCCTGCCAAGCCTGGAGGAGAATCCCGAGTTGTCCCTCGCAACTAGGCAGGAGTCCTGCCGTCGCTGAACAAACACGTGGGTGGAAGGGCCATCCCCGTCGTAACTCGAGAATATACCCCAGGTTCCCGCCGCAACTCGAGAAAAACCATGAGACTTCCCCCTCGCCGCGAGATGAGGCCCGATTCCCCTGCACTGCGTGCAGAGCAATTCCGTGTTGCACATCACACATGAAAGGAGCCTTGATTTCCTTGATGGCACTCCAGAGAAAACCCAAGAACACTGCTTCAAGGCTAGAGGGATCCTGAGGTCACTGTAGCAACATGAAAGAGCTCCGTGGACCAAGAATCAACTCGAGATGAGAGGTTAGTCCCTAACTTCGACTCCAGAGGAATACCACCTTACCACAAGCACCTCAAGAGGAGGCTTCTCTCAGCTCTAGGTATGTGAGAGGGACCCTGAGTTTGCGGCCTCAAGTGGAATGGACACCGCGATGCCCTGATTCGAAATAAGGCCGGATATCCCTGCAGTGACTTGAATGCAGGCTCGTCTTGCATCTCCCAAGACGAAAGGATGTCTGAATCCCCTGTGGAGACCACAGAGAAAGACCTAGTTCCCCACCTCATCGCGACCGGAGGCCTCACATCCTTTGAAAACTCCAGAGGTACGCGGAGATCAGTGCCGCCAAAGGAGACGATGCCTGACTCCTTGTGAAACTTGATAGGAGTCCCAGGATTCCTGTGGCACGTGGAAAGGGACCCTTGGTCTCCCGCCTCAGCTGGAGAGGCGTCCCAATTGCCCTGCCAAGCCTGGAGGAGAATCCCGAGTTGTCCCTCGCAACTAGGCAGGAGTCCTGCCGTCGCTGAACAAACACGTGGGTGGAAGGGCCATCCCCGTCGTAACTCGAGAATATACCCCAGGTTCCCGCCGCAACTCGAGAAAAACCATGAGACTTCCGACTCGCCGCGAGATGAGGCCCGATTCCCCTGCACTGCGTGCAGAGCAATTCCGTGTTGCACATCACACATGAAAGGAGCCTTGATTTCCTTGATGACACTCCAGAGAAACCCCAAGAACACTGTTTCAAGGCTAGAGGGATCCTGAGGTCACTGTAGCAGCAGGAAAGAGCTCCGTGGACCAAAAATCAACTCGAGATGAGAGGTTAGTCCCTAACTTCGACTCCAGAGGAATACCACCTTACCACAAGCACCTCAAGAGGAGGCTTCTCTCAGCTCTAGGTATGTGAGAGGGACCCTGAGTTTGCGGCCTCAAGTGGAATGGACACCGCGATGCCCTGACTCGAAATAAGGCCGGATATCCCTGCAGTGACTTGAATGCAGGCTCGTCTTGCATCTCCCAAGACGAAAGGATGTCTGAATCCCCTGTGGAGACCACAGAGAAAGACCTAGTTCCCCACCTCATCGCGACCGGAGGCCTCACATCCTTTGAAAACTCCAGAGGTACGCGGAGATCAGTGCCTCCAAAGGAGACGATGCCTGACTCCTCGTGAAACTTGATAGGAGTCCCAGGATTCCTGTGGCACGTGGAAAGGGAACTTTGGTCTCCCGCCTCAGCTGGAGAGGCGTCCCAATTGCCCTGCCAAGCCTGGAGGAGAATCCCGAGTTGTCCCTCGCAACTAGGCAGGAGTCCTGCCGTCGCTGAACAAACACGTGTGTGGAAGGGCCATCCCCGTCGTAACTAGAGAATATACCCCAGGTTCCCGCCGCAACTCGAGAAAAACCATGAGACTTCCCCCTCGCCGCGAGATGAGGCCCGATTCCCCTGAACTGCGGGCAGAGCAATTCGGTGTTGCACATCACACATGAAAGGAGCCTTGATTTCCTTGATGGCACTACAGAGAAACCCCAAGAACACTGTTTCAAGGCTAGAGGGATCCTGAGGTCACTGTAGCAACATGAAAGAGCTCCGTGGACCAAGAATCAACTCGAGATGAGAGGTTAGTCCCTGGCTTCGACTCCAGAGGAATACCACCTTACCACAAGCACCTCAAGAGGAGGCTTCTCTCAGCTCTAGGTATGTGAGAGGGACCCTGAGTTTGCAGCCTCAGGTTGAATGGACACCGCGACGCCCTGACTCGAAATAAGGCCGGATATCCCTGCAGTGACTTGAATGCAGGCTCGTCTTGCATCTCCCACGACGAAAGGATGTCTGAATCCCATGTGGAGACCACAGAGAAAGACCTAGTTCCCCACCTCATCGCGACCGGAGGCCTCACATCCTTTGAAAACTCCAGAGGTACGCGGAGATCAGTGCCGCCAAAGGAGAGGATGCCTGACTCCTCGTGAAACTTGATAGGAGTCCCAGGATTCCTGTGGCACGTGGAAA
Organism: Cervus elaphus; assembly: GCF_910594005.1. Classification (NCBI taxonomy): domain Eukaryota; kingdom Metazoa; phylum Chordata; class Mammalia; order Artiodactyla; family Cervidae; genus Cervus; species Cervus elaphus. The sequence continues at coordinate 7,295 of NC_057845.1, read as the reverse complement.
GGGACCCTTGGTCTCCCGCCTCAGCTGGAGAGGCGTCCCAATTGCCCTGCCAAGCCTCGAGGAGAATCCCGAGTTGTCCCTCGCAACTAGGCAGGAGTCCTGCCGTCGCTGAACAAACACGTGGGTGGAAGGGCCATCCCAGTCATAAGTCGAGAATATACCCCAGGTTCCCGCCGCAACTCGAGAAAAACCATGAGACCTCCCCGTCGCCGCGAGATGAGGCCCGATATCCTGCACTGCATGCAGAGCAATTCCGTGTTGCACATCTCACATGAAAGGAGCCTTGATTTCCTTGATGGCACTCCAGAGAAACCCCAAGAACACTGTTTAAAGGCTAGAGGGATCCTGAGGTCACTGTAGCAACAGGAAAGAGCTCCGTGGACCAAAAATCAACTCGAGATGAGAGGTTAGTCCCTGGCTTCGACTCCAGAGGAATACCACCTTACCACAAGCAACTCAAGAGCAGGCTTCTCTCAGTTCTAAGTATGTGAGAGGGACCCTGATTTTGCGGCCTCAAGTCGAATGGACACTGCGATGCCCTGACGCGAAATAAGGCCGGATATCCCTGCAGTGACTTGAATGCAGGCTCGTCTTGCATCTCCCAAGATGAAAGGATGTCTGAATCCCCTGTGCAGACCACAGAGAAAGACCTAGTTCCCCACCTCATCGCGACCGGAGGCCTCACATCCTTTGAAAACTCCAGAGGCACGCGGAGATCAGTGCCTCCAAAGGAGACGATGCCTGACACCTCGTGAAACTTGATAGGAGTCCCAGGATTCCTGTGGCACGTGGAAAGGGACCCTTGGTCTCCCACCTCAGCTGGAGAGGCGTCCCAATTGCCCTGCCAAGCCTCGAGGAGAATCCCGAGTTGTCCTTCGCAACTAGGCAGGAGTCCTGACGTGGCTGAACAAACACGTGTGTGGAAGGGCTATCCCCGTCGTAACTTGAGAATATAACCCAGGTTCCCGCCGCATCTCTAGAAAAACCATGAGACTTCCCCCTCGCCGCGAGATGAGGCCGATTCCCCTGCACTGCGTGCAGAGCAATTCCGTGTTGCACATCACACATGAAAGGAGCCTTGATTTCCTTGATGGCACTCCAGAGAAACCCAAGAACACTGTTTCAAGGCTAGAGGGATCCTGAGGTCACTGTAGCAACACGAAAGAGCTCCGTGGACCAAAAAATCAACTCGAGATGTGAGGTTAGTCCCTGGCTTCGACTCCAGAGGAATACCACCTTACCACAAGCACCTCAAGAGGAGGGCTTCTCTCAGCTCTAGGTATTTGAGAGGGACCCTGAGTTTGCGGCCTCAAGTGGAATGGACACCGTGATGCCCTGACTCGAAATAAGGCCGGATATCCCTGCAGTGACTTGAATGCAGGCTCGTCGTGCATCTCCCAAGACGAAAAGGTTGTCTGAATCCCCTGTGGAGACCACAGAGAAAGACCTAGTTCCCCACCTCATCGCGACCGGAGGCCTCACATCCTTTGAAAACTCCAGAGGTACGCGGAGATCAGTGCCTCCAAAGGAGACGATGCCTGACTCCTCGTGAAACTTGATAGGAGTCCCAGGATTCCTGTGGGCACGTGGAAAGGGACCCTTGGTCTCCCGCCTCAGCTGGAGAGGCGTCCCAAGTGCCCTGCCAAGCCTGGAGGAGAATCCCGAGTTGTCCCTCGCAACTAGGCAGGAGTCCTGCCGTCGCTGAACAAACACGTGGGTGGAAGGGCCATCCCCGTCGTAACTCGAGAATATACCCCAGGTTCCCGCCGCAACTCGAGAAAAACCATGAGACTTCCGACTCGCCGCGAGATGAGGCCCGATTCCCCTGCAACTGCGTGCAGAGCAATTCGGTGTTGCACATCACACATGAAAGGAGCCTTGATTTCCTTGATGGCACTACAGAGAAACCCCAAGAACACTGTTTCAAGGCCAGAGGGATCCTGAGGGTCACTGTAGCAACATGAAAGAGCTCCGTGGACCAAGAATCAACTCGAGATGAGAGGTTAGTCCCTGGCTTCGACTCCAGAGGAATACCACCTTACCACAAGCACCTCAAGAGGAGGCTTCTCTCAGCTCTAGGTATGTGAGAGGGACCCTGAGTTTGCGGCATCAAGTGGAATGGACACCGCGACGCCCTGACTCGAAATAAGGCCGGATATCCCTGCAGTGACTTGAATGCAGGCTCGTCTTGCATCTCCAAGACGAAAGGATGTCTGAATCCCCTGTGAAGACCACAGAGAAAGACCTAGTTCCCCACCTCATCGCGACCGGAGGCCTCACATCCTTTGAAAACTCCAGAGGTACGCGGATATCAGTGCCGCCAAAGGAGACGATGCCTGAATCCTTGTGAAACTTGATAGGAGTCCCCAGGATTCCTGTGGCACGTGGAAAGGGACCCTTGATCTCCGCCTCAGCTGGAGAGGCGTCCCAATTGCCCTGCCAAGCCTCGAGGAGAATCCCGAGTTGGTCCCGCGCAACTAGGCAGGAGTCCTGCCGTCGCTGAACAAACACGTGTGGTGGGAAGGGCCATCCCCTTCATAAGTCGAGAATATACCCCAGGTTCCCGCCGCAACTCGAGAAAAACCATGAGACCTCCCCCTCGCCGCGAGATGAGGTCCGATATCCTGCACTGCATGCAGAGCAATTCGGTGTTGCACATCACACATGAAAGGAGCCTTTGATTTCCTTGATGGCACTCCAGAGAAACCCCAAGAACACTGTTTCAAGGCTAGAGGGATCCTGAGGTCACTGTAGCAACACAAAAGAGCTCCGTGGACCAAAAATCAACTCGAGATGAGAGGTTAGTCCCTGGCTTCGACTCCAGAGGAATACCACCTTACCACAAGCACCTTAAGAGGAGGCTTCTCTCAGCTCTAGGTATGTGAGAGGGACCCTGAGTTTGCGGCCTCAAGTGGAATGGACACTGATGCCCCGACTCGAAATAAGCCGGATATCCCTGCAGTGACTTGAATGCAGGCTCGTCTTGCATCTCCAAAGACGAAAGGATGTCTGAATCCCCTGTGGAGACCACAGAGAAAGACCTAGTTCCCCACCTCATCGCAACGGAGGCCTCACATCCTTTGAAAACTTCACAGGTACGCGGAGATCAGTGCCTCCAAAGGAGACGATGCCTGACTCCTCATGAAACTTGATAGGAGTCCCAGGATTCCTGTGGCACGTGGAAAGGGACACTTGGTCTCCCGCCTCAGCTGGAGAGGCGTCCCAATTGCCCCTGCCAAGCCTTGGAGGAGAATCCCGAGTTGTCCCTCGCAACTAGGCAGGAGTCCTGACATCGCTGAACAAACACGTGGGTGGAAGGGCCATTCTCATCGTAACTCGATAATATAGCCCATGTTCCCGCCGCAACTCGAGATAAACCATGAAACTTCCCCCTCGCCGCGAGATGAGGCCCGATACCCCTACACTGCGGGCAAAGCAATTCCGTGTTGCACATCACACATGAAAGGAGCCTTGATTTCCTTCATGGCACTCCAGAGGAAACCCCAAGAACACTGTTTCCAGGCTAGAGGGATCCTGAGGTCACTGTAGCAACACGAAAGAGCTCCATGGACCAAGAATCAACTCGAGATGAGAGGTTAGTCCCTGGCTTCGACTCCAGAGGAATACCACCTTACCACAAGCACCTCAAGAGGAGGCTTCTCTCAGCTCTAGGTATGTGAGAGGGACCCTGAATTTGCAGCCTCAAGTCGAATGGACACCACGATTCCCTGACTCAAAATAAGGCCGGATATCCCTGCAGTGACTTGAATGCAGGCTCGTCTTGCATCTCCCAAGATGAAAGGATGTCTGAATCCCCTGTGGAGACCACGAGAAAGACCTAGTTCCCCACCTCATCGCGACCAGAGGCCTCACATTCTTTGATAACTCCAGAGATACGCAGAGATCAGTGCTTCCAAAGGAGCCGATGCCTGACTCCTCATGAAACTTGATAGGAGTCCCAAGGATTCCTGTGGCACGTGGAAAGGGACTCTAGGTCTCCTGCCTCAGCTGGAGAGGCATCCCAATTTCCCTGCCAAGCCTCGAGGAGAATCCCGAGTTGTCCCTCGCAACTAGGCAGGAGTCCTGACGTGGCTGAACAAACACGTGGGTGGAAGGGCCATCCCCGTCGTAACTCGAGAATATACCCCAGGTTCCCGCCGCAACTCGAGAAAAACCATGAGACTTCCCCCTCGCAGCGAGATGAGGCCCGATTCCCCTACACTGCGTGCAGAGCAATTCCGTTTTGCACATCAAACATTAAAGGAGCCTTGATTTCCTTGATGGCACTCCAGAGAAACCCCAGAAGAACACTGTTTCAAGGCTAGAGGGATCCTGAGGTCACTGTAGCAACACGAAAGAGCTCCGTGGACCAGAAAACTACTCGAGATGAGAGGTTAGTCCCTGGCTTCGACTCCAGAGGAATACCACCTTACCACAAGCACCTACAAGAGGAGGCTTCTCTCAGCTCTAGGTATGTGAGAGGGACCCTGATTTTGTCGGCCTCAAGTGGAATGGACACTGCGATGCCCTGACTCGAAATAAGGCCGGATATCCCTGCAGTGACTTGAATGCAGGCTCGTCTTGCATCTCCCAAGACGAAAGGATGTCTGAATCCCCTGTGGAGACCACAGAGAAAGACCTAGTTCCCCACCTCATCGCGACCGGAGGCCTCACATCGTTTGAAAACTCCAGAGGTACGCGGAGATCAGTGCCTCCAAAGGAGACGATGCCTGACTCCTCGTGAAACTTGATAGGAGTCCCAGGATTCCTGTGGCACGTGGAAAGGGACCCTTGGTCTCCCGCCTCAGCTGGTAGAGGCGTCCCAATTGCCCTGCCAAGCCTGGAGGAGAATCCCGAGTTGTCCCTCGCAACTAGGCAGGAGTTCTGCCGTCGCTGAACAAACACGTGGGTGGAAGGGCCATCCCCGTCGTAACTCGAGAATATACCCCAGGTTCCCGCCGCAACTCGAGAAAAACCATGAGACTTCCCCCTCGCCGCGAGATGAGGCCCGATTCCCCTGCACTGCGTGCAGAGCAAATCCGTGTTGCACATCACACATGAAAGGAGCCTTGATTTCCTTGATGGCACTCCAGAGAAACCCCAAGAACACTGTTTCAAGGCTAGAGGGATCCTGAGGTCACTGTAGCAACATGGGAAGAGCTCCGTGGACCAAGAATCAACTCGAGATGAGAGGTTAGTCCCTGGCTTCGACTCCAGAGGAATACCACCTTACCACAAGCACCTCAAGAGGAGGCTTCTCTCAGCTCTAGGTATGTGAGAGCGACCCTGAGTTTGCGGCCTCAAGTGGAATGGACACCGCGATGCCCTGACTCGAAATAAGGCTGGATATCCCTGCAGTGACTTGAATGCAGGCTCGTCGTGCATCTCCCAAGACGAATAGGTTGTCTGAATCCCCTGTGGAGACCACAGAGAAAGACCTAGTTCACCACCTCATCGCGACCGGAGGCCTCACATCGTTTGAAAACTCCAGAGGTACGCGGAGATCAGTGCCTCCAAAGGAGACGATGCCTGACTCCTCGTGAAACTTGATAGGAGTCCCAGGATTCCTGTGGCACGTGGAAAGGGGACCCTTGGTCTCCCGCCTCAGCTGGAGAGGCGTCCCAATTGCCCTGCCAAGCCTGGAGGAGAATCCCGAGTTGTCCCTCGCAACTAGGCAGGAGTCCTGCCGTCGCTGAACAAACACGTGGGTGGAAGGGCCATCCCCGTCGTAACTCGAGAATATACCCCAGGTTCCCGCCGCAACTCGAGAAAAACCATGAGACTTCCCCCCTCGCCGCGAGATGAGGCCCGATTCCCCTGCACTGCGTGCAGAGCAATTCCGTGTTGCACATCACACATGAAAGGAGCCTTGATTTCCTTGATGGCACTCCAGAGAAACCCCAAGAACACTGCTTCAAGGCTAGAGGGGATCCTGAGGTCACTGTAGCAACATGAAAGAGCTCCGTGGACCAAGAATCAACTCGAGATGAGAGGTTAGTCCCTAACTTCGACTCCAGAGGAATACCACCTTACCACAAGCACCTCAAGAGGAGGCTTCTCTCAGCTCTAGGTATGTGAGAGGGACCCTGAGTTTGCGGCCTCAAGTGGAATGGACACCGCGATGCCCTGATTCGAAATAAGGCCGGATATCCCTGCAGTGACTTGAATGCAGGCTCGTCTTGCATCTCCCAAGACGAAAGGATGTCTGAATCCCCTGTGGAGACACAGAGAAAGACCTAGTTCCCCACCCTCATCGCGACCGGAGGCCTCACATCCTTTGAAAACTCCAGAGGTACGCGGAGATCAGTGCCGCCAAAGGAGACGATGCCTGACTCCTTGTGAAACTTGATAGGAGTCCCAGGATTCCTGTGGCACGTGGAAAGGGACCCTTGGTCTCCCGCCTCAGCTGGAGAGGCGTCCCAATTGCCCTGCCAAGCCTGGAGGAGAATCCCGAGTTGTCCCTCGCAACTAGGCAGGAGTCCTGCCGTCGCTGAACAAACACGTGGGTGGAAGGGCCATCCCCGTCGTAACTCGAGAATATACCCCAGGTTCCCGCCGCAACTCGAGAAAAACCATGAGACTTCCGACTCGCCGCGAGATGAGGGCCCGATTCCCCTGCACTGCGTGCAGAGCAATTCCGTGTTGCACATCACACATGAAAGGAGGCCTTGATTTCCTTGATGACACTCCAGAGAAACCCCAAGAACACTGTTTCAAGGCTAGAGGGATCCTGAGGTCACTGTAGCAGCAGGAAAGAGCTCCGGTGGACCAAAAATCAACTCGAGATGAGAGGTTAGTCCCTAACTTCGACTCCAGAGGAATACCACCTTACCACAAGCACCTCAAGAGGAGGCTTCTCTCAGCTCTAGGTATGTGAGAGGGACCCTGAGTTTGCGGCCTCAAGTGGAATGGACACCGCGATGCCCTGACTCGAAATAAGGCCGGATATCCCTGCAGTGACTTGAATGCAGGCCTCGTCTTGCATCTCCCAAGACGAAAGGATGTCTGAATCCCCTGTGGAGACCACAGAGAAAGACCTAGTTCCCCACCTCATCGCGACCGGAGGCCTCACATCCTTTGAAAACTCCAGAGGTACGCGGAGATCAGTGCCTCCAAAGGAGACGATGCCTGACTCCTCGTGAAACTTGATAGGAGTCCCAGGATTCCTGTGGCACGTGGAAAGGGGACCCTTGGTCTCCCGCCTCAGCTGGAGAGGCGTCCCAATTGCCCTGCCAAGCCTCGAGGAGAATCCCGAGTTGTCCCTCGCAACTAGGCAGGAGTCCTGCCGTCGCTGA